>NC_136418.1:135919372-136519372 GCF_052625555.1 Lactuca saligna | reverse complement strand
TTAATTAATTCATTATTCACAATTCCAACTAGAGAAAAGCCATTTTCTCTCTGACGGATCTTCAGGTTTTCATCCCAGATTGTGAGTCTACTTTCCTAGATGTGTTTTAATACTTGTTATGTGCTTTATAACATTGTTTACATGCCTAAAATGCAAGATTCGGGAGCTTACGGCCCAAGAACGTTCTTGGGGTGTAAACTCCAAAACATGGCCTAAAAGCTTCCTAGTCCCGATTCCTTGTTAGACAACTATTTTAGGACTTATTGTAGGATCTTTTGAGGCTAGAAATCATCCAAGATCATAAGGCTTTTGGAGTTTACGGCCCAAGAGTTCTTGGACCGTAAACACCATTTCCAAGGGCCAAAGTGAGCCCTAAATCACCCCTAAGGCTTAAGGCATTTACCCTCTAATGCTTGTAGCTAATTTGGACACCAAAACACTTCAAAATCATAAAGTTTTAGGAGTTTACGGCCAAGAAATGCTCTTGGGCCGTAAACCCCTTTTTCAAGGGCTAAGAGTGCCCTAAACACCCTTAAGGCTTTAAGACAATTACCCTTTAATACTTAGGACTTGAATGGGGAGTAAATTACATCAAAATCATCCCTTAAAGGGAGTTTACGGCCAAGGAACATCACTTGGGCCATAAACTCCAAGTAAAGGCACAAATGTGTGCCTAATGTCCCCTTTAGCCTTAGACAAAAGCATAGAAGCTATCCTACATGTGCAAGTGACTTAAAAGAATTAAAACCAACACCCCATAGGAGTTTACGGCCGTAAACTCTAGGGGATATGGTCCTTTGGCCGTAAACTCCCCAAAAGAGCATTCTAAGGCCTTAAACTACTTCAAGGATTATTCCACACATGCTAGGCTTATTCTAGGATTAGTTTAGCACCTTAAAACACCCAAAACCCACCAAGAGTGGAGTTCACGGCCGTAAACTCAAGGAGTTTATGACCGTAAACTCCAAAGGTGGGGTTTGTTGGGTGGTGAACTCTTATACAAGGTCTTTTGAAGCTTCAAACCCTTTTGCCTTGTCCCATATCAACTTAGATGCAACCATTAGGACCTTTAACACTTATACAAAGTGTTTACATGTTCCTAAGTGTCTCAACTTATTTTGTTAAGTTATTATTTGGCTAATTAGTTATATATATGCTCATTATATGATAACTAGGCTCGTGCGTGTGAACAAGTCTCCGTGCGTGTGAAATGCTTTTAAATGTTTTAAATACTATATGGGGGGGGATACAAGTTAAACACTTACAGTTATAACATCAATCACATGTGATTACATTAATCACATGTGATTAATAACTGGAAAACCAATGATTTTATCACTGTTCAAACTATTTATCAAACTGTTTCACTTCAAAATGTTTTACAAACTCTTTTACTTATCAAATTCTTTTATTAAACTTTGTTTTACTTCTTATAAATTGCATGCCCATATATGTATAGATATATAAGTAATGTTTAAAGGGCTTAGGAAGGCCATCCGCCCTATTTCCTTTTCCTCGATTTGGATGTGGTCTGGTGGGATTTCGGGTGACCATCCGAGGGTCGTTTCAATATTAGTTATATATCATATATACATGTATAGACATAAAAGTACTTCCATATTCATACTTATCAGTACATCAATAGCTAGTTACCATCGGGGTAACACAAAACATATACAACTATACTAGAAACAGAACATATACAACTATACTAGAAACAGAACATATACAACTATACTAGAAACAGAACATATACAACTGTACTAGAACGAGAAACATTACATATACATGAACACGTTAACAATTGTGATCCACTGTATCGGAGCATGCCTTAATTGTCATGGCCCGAGTTGTAGCCAGAATTCTCTTGGAGGGAGAGCGTGAGTTTGCGTATAGATCTATAATGGATTGACTATCCTACACCTTGCTGCTAGCTACAGCCGGACCTGTAGGTCTGCGGGTGCCAAACGTCATTCCGTTATTACGACCATTCGTATGTCGTTGTTACCAGTCGATAGTATGGTGCAATTTATCACATGATACCTTAATATAAATCCGGTTTAAGGTAGTTAGTACAGTAGTAGTTCTTATAATACAAAACTACAGTACTACAATGATTTACCCATTACATATTTTAGTGACAACCTCACTTAAACATTAATGTACAAACTATATTTTGTTAAATGATAGTTACACTTGGGAAATTACACACTTTTACAACAAACGAGCATACAAAACAGTTAAGCCTTGGTAGAAGGCTACTTTAATAGAAAATATAGGTTTTTCTGAGAGATTCAAACTTTTACCAACACTTCCAAACCTTTACATACATTTTACAAACTTATACTTGATACATGTTCAAACATTTTTGGATGACAAATACCGACACTAAAATACTTATGAACACACTAGCTTAATGCTGATAAACTCTTTCAAAATAACTTGTATTCTCAGGTCATCAGTAGATAGGTACTGAGGCCAGCTTTTGAGAAGATGGAGCGCATCCAAGACTCATCTTATTATTTTGATATACATTATTTTTGGTGTCTATACTGTACAGAACACGCTTGTATTAAAATTATATATTTAATGCAATGGATGATGTTGTTTGCTTATTTACATTTACTGTGTTGTGATACTTTACATGACATCCTCCGCCCCAGAACGTTTCCGCCGTTCTTGGTTTTTGGGGTGTGACAGATTGGTATCAGAGCATTGTTTATAGTGAATCAAGTATATCAACCCATAAAAGATATACTAAACTATAAACCCATTTGGGATTAAAACACTCTGACCAAGAGTCTATACTTTAAATATTTAAAATATTTAATTAAGTATACTAGTTTGCATTTATACTAAAATCAGTGTCACAATGACAAGAACAAAAGTATTACGATTGTTAAATATCACAGGTAAGCTCGGGGATATATGGTCAGTCCTGGGAATGGCATAGCCTGATCAACTATGCTGGTCCGAGGAGTGATTAGCATATGCCCTAGAATGGTTGTGATGTGTTAACAAGTCTAAAAACTTACCAACAATACCACAAGAAGAGCAGTAGAACCTAAACTTAAAATACTATAGGTGTATTTTGTACTACTAACTACATATATACTATATCTTTATACCTCTCTTCTCGCGTTGATTTAAATGGCTGGATTCCATCACGGCGACCCGTACTTTCCAAATGAAGGCAACGCAGGATGGCTCGAAGCAGAGTCTGACGATGAACACCAAATTCCGTTGGATGATCATCAAGTTGAAGGCTTCTCGGATGGATCAGATTCTGAGCCCGAAGTTAACAACCTACCTCCAGTAGGTCAACCTTCGAACAACAACCCTCGACCAGCTTTTCCAGGTCCCACTCCCTTGTGGGTAGATAACTTGAATCACTGGAGTGACGAACAGGGTCAACCCTTACCATACATTGGGGACCGAAGCTTTTACAATGTCAGCGAAGGTGGTTCTGCTGACCGAGCTCTGCCCGTCATTATCCGCAGAATAGCTCGTAATGTCGAGCAAGGTCGAGCAGCCATCGACCGGGTCGTGGAGATTGATGCCAACTCTGGTGTCAACACAGTCCGCATTCGCCGTCTCGAAGAATACACGGAACGGACCCGGAGAACCAATGAAACCCTATAGCAACATCTGGTTGCCTCTCAAGCAGAAGTCATGGAACTTCGAGCTCGTCAAAGGACTCATGAACGCCACCTTCAAGAGGTGGTCCGTCAAATTAGAGACCTCAGGGTTCTCCCGAGGAATACTCATCGCCGTTAGATGATGTCTAGTACATCATTATCTTTTAGGTTAAGGATTAGCCTTTAACATCTGTGCTCTAAGTGGCACTTATCTGTAAAATATTCCTAACTTTTAGTCTTCTAATTAGGAATCTAAGAACTGTCAAACTTTCCGTATGGTATGATGTAAGACCTACTGTTAGGTCAATTTTCATTAAACTCGTTACATTAGTAATACCAGTATTATTGACAACTACCTACTCTATGGGAAGAATCTTTACACTTGGGTTTTCCTACACATCTTTCTTGTTATGATCTCAAACACTCATTCAATTGTTGGGCTATGGTTAGTTAGTCCATGTGACACTCTCACCTTACTTACAAATTGATTCTTACCACTGTTCTCATCTTTATAAACTTATAGCTGAAAGATGCCTCCTCGCAAATCTCCCCGGAATAACCCTACACCTACACCGCCTCCTCCACCTCCGGTCATCGATACAACAGCCCTAAATGCTGCCATAGTTGCAGCAGTGGCAACTGCCATGGCACATTATCACTCTACTGACGCCAGCAGAGGTGGAACCCCTGTAAACTCTATTCCGGTTGAAACTCCTGTGCACTCGAGAGAGTGCTCTTACAAAGATTTCACCAACTGCAAGCCGAAGTCCTTTCATGGGACCGGCGGAGTCATTGCTCTCTCGCAATGGTTCGAGAAGACTGAATCAGTCTTCGAAATTTGTTCATGCCCTGCTGCGAGCAAAGTCAAATATGTCGCATGCACCTTCGAAGGAAAGGCACTGACGTGGTGGAACGGCCACGTTAAATCTCTAACTCTCATCGTGGCCAACGACATAGGCTGGGAAACGATGAAAGACCTCATAATTGAGGAATACTGCCCGAGGGGCGAGATCCAGAAACTACAGCAGGAGCTTTGGAGCCTGACCATGAAGGGCACCAACATTGTTGCTTACATTGCCCGATTTAGCAAAATGGTGGCCCTCTGCCCTAATATGGTTCCCACTGAAGGGAAGAAGATTGAAAGGTACATATGGGGGCTAGTGCCTCCGTATCAGGGGAATGTCCTATCATCAAACCCCGCTACCTTCGACAGTGCCAAGCGATTGGCACAGCGACTCATTGACCATGGAGTCAAAACCCCTGCAACCACAACAACCCTGGCCATCCCGGAACCCTCCAAACCCGCTGACATCAAGCGAAAGTTCTGGGATGACAAGAAGAAGCAGTGAGCTGCCAAAAAGTAGCAAATTGTGGCAGTGCATGCCGCGGTAACCCCTGCTGCTGCTACTGCTCCGATGAAGCAGTATGCTGGAAGTTTGCCAAAGTGCAACAAATGCAACTTCCACCACAACGGCCCCTGCCGTGAAATGCAGTGTTCTACTGCAACAGGAAAGGACACACCGTCCGTTTCTGTAAGTTCCCGGCACAACCGATCACACAAGTCCCCGACTCCAGCGCAAGCCCGACTTGCTATGGATGTGGCGAAACAGGCCACTATAAGAGGGATTTCCCCAAAGCGAGAAATGCTGGAGGAGCAGGGAGGGTACTAGCTATAGGCCACGGGGAAGCAGTTGCTGACCCGACAGTGGTGACTGGTACGTTCCTCCTCGATAACTCCTATGCATGCATTCTGTTTGATAGTGGAGCGGAGCGAAGCTTAGTGAACCATAAAATTGATCGCATACTTAAACAACAACCACACGCACTTAAAGAACAATTCACAGTAGAAATGGCTAACAGAAAAACTGAAAGTACAAATAGCATATACTTATGTTGTATCCTAACCCTAGATAACCATTCATTCCCAATCGACCTCATGTCGGTCTCAATAAAAAGCTTTGACGTTATCATCGGCATGGATTGGTTGAGTCTTCATCGCGCCAACATCATGTGCTTCGAGAAAGCAGTCCGTTTAAACCTCCCGTCTAACGAAACTCTTATCGTCTACGGTGACAAACCTGGTGTGAGTCTTTGCATTATATCAAGTATTCAAGCACAGAAATATCTGCGCAAAGAATACCACGCATTCCTTGCTCACGTTGTCGACACGAGCCTCAAAACGAAAGAACTAAAGAACATTCCAGTAGTGAGCGACTTCCCCGACATTTTCCCAGAAGAACTACCTGGATTACCTCCGCAACGACAGGTCGAGTTCAGAATCGACTTAGTCGCAGGAGCTACCCCAGTAGCCAAGTCGCCCTACCGCTTAGCACCAGCAGAGATGCAGGAATTATCTGGTCAACTTAACGAACTGCTCAGCAAGGGCTTCATAAGACCAAGTTTCTCACCTTGGGGAGCACCAGTCTTGTTCGTTAAGAAGAAAGACGGATCATTCCGTATGTGTATCGACTACATAGAACTCAACAAACTGACGGTCAAAAATCGTTACCCTCTGCCTGCATAGACGATCTATTTGACCAACTGCAAGGGGCGAACTATTTTTCCAAAATTGATCTGAGATCCGGATATCACTAGTTACGAGTGCTCGAGGAGGATGTGCCGAAGACGGCCTTCCGAACTCCTTACGGACACTACGAGTTCGTGGTGATGCCATTCGGGTTGACCAACGCGCCCGCGGTTTTCATGGACCTGATGAACAGAGTATGTCGACCTTACTTGGATCAGTTCGTCATCGTTTTCATTGACGACATCCTGATCTACTCCCGAAGTAAGGAAGAGCAAGGCGATCACCTACGACAAGTTTTAGGAACTTTACGAACGGAGAAACTCTATGCGAAGTTCTCGAAATGTGAATTTTGGATCCGAAGAGTCGAATTCTTAGGACACGTGGTAAGCGAAGAGGGAATCCACGTGGACCCATCCAAAATTAAAGCCATTGAGAACTGGTCAGCACCGAAGACGCCTACTGAAATTCGTCAATTTCTAGGCCTCGCTGGCTACTACCGCAGATTCATTAAGAACTTCTCCCGAATAGCGAAACCTCTTACAACCCTAAACCAGAAAGGCGTGGCCTTTGACTGGGAAGAGAAACAAGAAAGAGCGTTCCAAACGCTCAAGCGAGCCTTGTGCACCGTGCCAATACTATCTCTCCCCGAAGGGATAGAAGACTTCGTAGTCTATTGCGATGCATCAAACCAAGGGCTCGGGTGTGTTCTGATGCAGCGAGGTAAGGTCATCGCCTATGCCTCCAGACAGTTGAAGACACACGAAGTTAACTACACGACCCACGATCTTGAACTGGGAGCAGTGGTGTTTGCTCTGAAGATCTAGACACATTACTTGTATGGAACGAAAAGCACTATCTTTACCGACCACAAGAGTTTACAACACATATTCGATCAGAAGGAGCTTAACATGAGACAACGACAGTGGGTCGAGCTACTCAGTGATTACGAATGCGATATTCGTTATCATCCGGGTAAAGCCATCATAGTAGCAGACGCCCTAAGTCGGAAGGAATATTCTGGTCGCAGGGTCAAGTCATTGTCGATAACCATCCATTCACACTTGTCTAAACAAATTCAGGCGGCCCAACTTGAAGCCATGAAACCTGAAAACGTGACGAGTGAATCGCTCAGAGGAATGGACAAGAATTTAGAAGCCAAGGGTGACGGAGCCTTATATTCCATGGATCGGATCTGGACACCGAAACACGGTGGTTTCCGAGACTTGGTCATGACCGAGGCGCACAACACTCGGTATTCCGTCCACCCAGGTTCAGATAAGATGTATCTGGATCTTAAAAATCTATACTGGTGGCCTAATATGAAAGCATAGATTGCTACCTTCGTAAGTAAATGCCTTACTTGCGCAAAGGTTAAGGTCGAGTACCAGAAGCCCTCCAGTTTACTGCAACAACCAGAGATTCCAGAATGGAAGTGGGAGCGGATCACTATGGATTTCATAACCAAGTTGCCCAAGACAACGGGTGGACTTGATACCATATGGGTCATCGTCGATAGATTGACCAAGTCTGCACACTTCCTGCCTATCAAAGAAACCGACAAGATGGAGAAACTTACGAGATCATACATTAGGGAAATCGTACGGCTACATGATGTACCTGTATCCATTATCTCTGATAGAGATAGCAGGTTCACCTCAAGATTCTGGCAATCACTACAACATTCCCTAGGAACGAGGTTGGACATGAGCACAGCCTACCATCCACAGACCGACAGACAGAGTGAGAGGACCATCCAAACACTGGAAGATATGTTGCAAGCCTGTGTGATTGATTTCGGGAAAGCATGGGATACTCATTTACCCCTTGTCGAGTTTTCCTATAATAACAGTTATCACACGAGCATCAAGGCTGCTCCATTTGAAGCTCTCTACGGCCGAAAGTGCAGATCCCCTCACTGCTGGGCTGAGGTGGGTGATACCCAATTAGCTAGGGGGCAAGCTTCCGACAGTACTCTCACCGGTCCGGAAATCATTCGGGAAACGACAGAGAAGATCGTTCAGATCCGTGAACGATTGAAAGCCTCTAGAGACCGACAGAAGAGCTACGCAGATAAGCGAAGAAAACCTTTGGAATTTCAGGTGGGAGACCGAGTCCTACTCAAAGTCTCACCCTGGAAGGGCTTGATACGCTTCGGTAAGCGTGGGAAGCTTAATCCTAGGTACATAGGTCCTTTCGAGATTCTTGCAAGAGTCGGCCCCGTAGCTTACAAACTCGATCTACCCGACACACTTCGTAACGTACATTCTACATTCCACGTATCTAACTTGAAAAAGTGTCTGTCCGACGAGACTCTTGTAATCCCACTCGACGAGATCGAGATCAACAAGAGCCTCAACTTCGTGGAAGAACTTGTAGAGATCATGGACCGTGAGGTCAAGTAGACGAAACAAAGTTGTATCCCTATCGTGAAGGTTCGCTGGAACGCCAAGCGAGGACCGGAATTCACTTGGGAACGCGAGGATCAGATGAAACTCAAATACCCTCATCTTTTCGCTTAGTTATTTGTAACTTCTTATTTGCTTAAATTCTAATTTCGGGACGAAATTCCTTCTAACGGGGGGATGATGTGACAACCCAAAATTTCCATTTGTACGAACAATATCTATTCAATAGAAGCCAGTCCAGTTTCAGTGATTTTCAGACTTTTCCGAACAAGTTTGTGTACATTAGGGTTTACGTTTCACGAGATATCAGGAGAGTGGATGCTCCTCGATTTGTGAAACTTGAACATTCCAAGTTTCATAATGTTATAGTCCAACTTCCGGAATAAAAATATTTTCTGTCAAAATATTTCAGGACTATAAATAGATTTCTGAATTTTAATTAATTCATTATTCACAATTCCAACTAGAGAAAAGCCATTTTCTCTCTGACGGATCTTCAGGTTTTCATCCCAGATTGTGAGTCTACTTTCCTAGATGTGTTTTAATACTTGTTATATGCTTTATAACATTGTTTACATGCCTAAAATGCAAGATTCGGGAGCTTACGACCCAAGAACGTTCTTGGGGTGTAAACTCCAAAACATGGCCTAAAAGCTTCCTAGTCCCGATTCCTTGTTAAACAACTATTTTAGGACTTATTGTAGGATCTTTTGAGGCTAGAAATCATCCAAGATCATAAGGCTTTTGGAGTTTACGGCCCAAGAGTTCTTGGACCGTAAACACCATTTCCAAGGGCCAAAGTGAGCCCTAAATCACCCCTAAGGCTTAAGGCATTTACCCTCTAATGCTTGTAGCTAATTTGGACACCAAAACACTTCAAAATCATAAAGTTTTAGGAGTTTACGGCCAAGAAATGCTCTTGGGCCGTAAACCCCTTTTTCAAGGGCTAAGAGTGCCCTAAACACCCTTAAGGCTTTAAGACAATTACCCTTTAATACTTAGGACTTGAATGGGGAGTAAATTACATCAAAATCATCCCTTAAAGGGAGTTTACGGCCAAGGAACATCACTTGGGCCGTAAACTCCAAGTAAAGGCACAAATGTGTGCCTAATGTCCCCTTTAGCCTTAGATAAAAGCATAGAAGCTATCCTACATGTGCAAGTGACTTACAAGGATTAAAACCAACACCCCATAGGAGTTTACGGCCGTAAATTCTAGGGGATATGGTCCTTTGGCCGTAAACTCCCCAAAGGAGCATTCTAAGGCCTTAAACTACTTCAAGGATTATTCCACACATGCTAGGCTTATTCTAGGATTAGTTTAGCACCTTAAAACACCCAAAACCACCAAGAGTGGAGTTCACGGCCGTAAACTCAAGGAGTTTATGACCGTAAACTCCAAAGGTGGGGTTTGTTGGGTGGTGACCTCTTATACAAGGTCTTTTGAAGCTTCAAACCCTTTTGCCTTGTCCCATATCAACTTAGATGCAACCATTAGGACCTTTAACACTTATACAAAGTGTTTACATGTTCCTAAGTGTCTCAACTTATTTTGTTAAGTTATTATTTGGCTAATTAGTTATATATATGCTCATTATATGATAACTAGGCTCGTGCGTGTGAACAAGTCTCCGTTTGCCACCTAGCACGGTACCCGATACATCAATCCAATCTACTCACCACAAGTGAGTTCATACCCCTTTAATCAACCTTTGAAATGCTTTTAAATGTTTTAAATACTTTATGGGGGGGATACAAGTTAAACACTTACAGTTATTACATCAATCACATGTGATTACATTAATCACATGTGATTAATAACTGGAAAACCAATGATTTTATCACTGTTCAAACTATTTATCAAACTGTTTCACTTCAAAATGTTTTACAAACTTATCAAATTCTTTTATTAAACTTTGTTTTACTTCTTATAAATTGCATGCCCATATATGTATAGATATATAAGTAATGTTTAAAGGGCTTAGGAAGGCCATCCGCCCTATTTCCTTTTCCTCGATTTGGATGTGGTCTGGTGGGATTTCGGGTGACCATCCGAGGGTCGTTTCAATATTAGTTATATATCATATATACATGTATAGACATAAAAGTACTTCCATATTCATACTTATCAGTACATCAATAGCTAGTTACCATCGGGGTAACACAAAACATATACAGCTATACTAGAAACAGAACATATACAACTATACTAGAAACAGAACATATACAACTATACTAGAAACAGAACATATACAACTGTACTAGAACGAGAAACATTACATATACATGAACACGTTAACAATTGTGATCCACTGTATCGGAGCATGCCTTAATTGTCATGGCCCGAGTTGTAGCCAGAATTCTCTTGGAGGGAGAGCGTGAGTTTGCGTATAGATCTATAATGGATTGACTATCCTACACCTTGCTGCTAGCTACAGCCGGACCTGTAGGTCTGCGGGTGCCAAACGTCATTCCGTTATTACGACCATTCGTATGTCGTTGTTACCAGTGGATAGTATGGTGCAATTTATCACATGATACCTTAATATAAATCCGGTTTAAGGTAGTTAGTAAAGTATTAGTTCTTATAATACAAAACTACAATACTACAATGATTTACCCATTACATATTTTAGTGATAACCTCACTTAAACATTAATGTACAAACTATATTTTGTTAAATGATAGTTACACTTGGGAAATTACACACTTTTACAACAAACGAACATACAAAACAGTTAAGCCTTGGTAGAAGGCTACTTTAATAGAAAATATAGGTTTTTCTGATTAGTGATGCCTAATAGCCTAGGGGATTGCTTATTTCTGTTATATGAAACTGACATAATTTCTAAGTATAGGGATCATGATTGTACATAATTAGGATTTTATAGCCTTATAATGCTTGATTTAGCATTACTTCCTATTCATTGTGTATGATCACCATACGAAAGGCAACCACTGTGTTAGTGAATGTTTCATGAGATGTGAGCATGGTTGATATGGTCCTAGAAGAATCGAGGAGTTAGTGGTCACTCTTAGGAGTGTGTGCGTAGGTTGTGTTCAAACCCCTAATTGTGTTGGGCTTAGTGTCTAAAGAATTTCGTGGCGGCACTTGAGATAAATACGGGTATATGAGAAATGTAGTATGGGCCTATACTACTAGAAGCACAGGACTCATACGCATGTTAAGGAAAACACTGATTCCATGGAGTGAGTAGTTAATTAGTAGTGTGTTATGCTATAATGTGATTTTTGACATGTTCTTAGTTTATTTTCATTATGGTGGTGCCGAGAGGTTCCGTTTCAGGTGTTGATGGTCGGGAGAGGCCAAGGTTGAGTGACGACAAGATCCGGGAGTTGATCACCACTCAGGTGACTTTGGCAGCGAGGGAGGAAATTATAGAGGTGTTTGAGTATATCTAGACTATAGTGATTGAGATGTTTGATGAGCTCTATGCTGTGACAACCCGGAATTTCCATTTGTATGAACAATATCTATTCAATAGAAGCTAGTCCAGTTTCAGTTATTTTCAGACTTTTCCGAACAAGTTTGTGTACATTAAGGTTTACGTTTCAGGAGATATCAGGAGAGTGGATGCTCCTCGATTTGTGAAACTTGAACATTCCAAGTTTCATAATGTTATAGTCAAACTTCCGGAATAAAAATATTTTTTGTCAAAATATTTCAGGACTATAAATAGATTTCTGAATTTAATTAATTCATTATTCACAATTCTAACTAGAGAAAAGCCATTTTCTCTCTGACGGATCTTCAGGTTTTCATCCCAGATTGTGAGTCTACTTTCCTAGATGTGTTTTAATACTTGTTATATGCTTTATAACATTGTTTACATGCCTAAAATGCAAGATTCAGGAGCTTACGGCCCAAGAACGTTCTTGGGGTGTAAACTCCAAAACATGGCCTAAAAGCTTCCTAGTCCCGATTCCTTGTTAGACAACTATTTTAGGACTTATTGTAGGATCTTTTGAGGCTAGAAATCATCCAAGATCATAAGGCTTTTGGAGTTTACGGCCCAAGAGTTCTTGGACCGTAAACACCATTTCCAAGGGCCAAAGTGAGCCCTAAATCACCCCTAAGGCTTAAGGCATTTACCCTCTAATGCTTGTAGCTAATTTGGACACCAAAACAATTCAAAATCATAAAGTTTTAGGAGTTTACGGCCAAGAAATGCTCTTGGGCCGTAAACCCCTTTTTCAAGGGCTAAGAGTGCCCTAAAAACCCTTAAGGCTTTAAGACAATTACCCTTTAATACTTAGGACTTGAATGGGGAGTAAATTACATCAAAATCATCCCTTAAAGGGAGTTTACGGCCAAGGAACATCACTTGGGCTGTAAACTCCAAGTAAAGGCACAAATGTGTGCCTAATGTCCCCTTTAGCCTTAGACAAAAGCATAGAAGCTATCCTACATGTGCAAGTGACTTAAAAGAATTAAAACCAACACCCCATAGGAGTTTACGGCCGTAAACTCTAGGGGATATGGTCCTTTGGCCGTAAACTCCCCAAAGGAGCATTCTAAGGCCTTAAACTACTTCAAGGATTATTCCACACATGCTAGGATTATTCTAGGATTAGTTTAGCACCTTAAAACACCCAAAACCCACCAAGAGTGGAGTTCACGGCCGTAAACTCAAGGAGTTTATGACCGTAAACTCCAAAGGTGGGGTTTGTTGGGTGGTGAACTCTTATACAAGGTCTTTTGAAGCTTCAAACCCTTTTGCCTTGTCCCATATCAACTTAGATGCAACCATTAGGACCTTTAACACTTATACAAAGTGTTTACATGTTCCTAAGTGTCTCAACTTATTTTGTTAAGTTATTATTTGGCTAATTAGTTATATATATGCTCATTATATGATAACTAGGCTCGTGCGTGTGAACAAGTCTCCGTTTGCCACCTAGCACGGTACCCGATACATCAATCCAATCTACTCACCACAAGTGAGTTCATACCCCTTTAATCAACCTTTGAAATGCTTTTAAATGTTTTAAATACTTTATGGGGGGGATACAAGTTAAACACTTACAGTTATTACATCAATCACATGTGATTACATTAATCACATGTGATTAATAACTGGAAAACCAATGATTTTATCACTGTTCAAACTATTTATCAAACTGTTTCACTTCAAAATGTTTTACAAACTCTTTTACTTATCAAATTCTTTTATTAAACTTTGTTTTACTTCTTATAAATTGCATGCCCATATATGTATAGATATATAAGTAATGTTTAAAGGGCTTAGGAAGGTCATCCGCCCTATTTCCTTTTCCTCGATTTGGATGTGGTCTGGTGGGATTTCGGGTGACCATCCGAGGGTCGTTTCAATATTAGTTATATATCATATATACATGTATAGACATAAAAGTACTTCCATATTCATACTTATCAGTACATCAATAGCTAGTTACCATCGGGGTAACACAGAACATATACAACTATACTAGAAACAGAACATATACAACTATACTAGAAACAAAACATATACAACTATACTAGAAACAGAACATATACAACTATACTAGAAACAGAACATATGCAACTATACTAGAACGAGAAACATTACATATACATGAACACGTTAACAATTGTGATCCACTGTATCGGAGCATGCCTTAATTATCATGGCCCGAGTTGTAGCCAGAATTCTCTTGGAGGGAGAGCGTGAGTTTGCGTATAGATGTATACTGGATTGACTATCCTACACCTTGCTGCTAGCTACAGCCGGACCTGTAGGTCTGCGGGTGCCAAACGTCATTCCGTTATTACGACCATTCGTATGTCGTTGTTACCAGTCGATCGTATGGTGCAATTTATCACATGATACCTTAATATAAATCCGGTTTAAGGTAGTTAGTATAGTAGTAGTTCTTATAATACAAAACTACAGTACTACAATGATTTACCCATTACATATTTTAGTGACAACCTCACTTAAACATTAATGTACAAACTATATTTTGTTAAATGATAGTTACACTTGGAAAATTACACACTTTTACAACAAACGAGCATACAAAACAGTTAAGCCTTGGTAGAAGGCTACTTTAATAGAAAATATAGGTTTTTCTGAGAGATTCAAACTTTTACCAACACTTACAAACCTTTACATACATTTTACAAACTTATACTTGATACATGTTCAAACTTTTTTGGATGACAAATACCGACACTAAAATACTTATGAACTCACCAGCTTAATGCTGATAAACTCTTTCAAAATAACTTGTATTCTCAGGTCATCAGTAGACAGGTACCGATGCCAGCTTTTGAGAAGATGGAGCGCATCCAAGACTCATCTTATTATTTTGATATACATTATTTTTGGTGTCTATACTGTACAGAACACGCTTGTATTAAAATTATATATTTAATGCAATGGATGATGTTGTTTGCTTATTTACATTTACTATGTTGTGATACTTTACATGACGTCCTCCGCCCCAGAACATTTCCGCCGTTCTTGGTCTTGGGGTGTGACATATGCTACCATCACTAAGGCTGACACTACCATGGCCACTAAAACCATCGTCGCTGCAAGACTTCAGGGAGGAGGGTCAATGTAGTACCAGGAGTTCAGTAACACAAAGCCCCCAGAATTCGATGAGGTTCAAGGACCCTATTGTCCCCATGAGGTGGATATATAATGTTGAGGGGTGTATCTATATGTGTTTGTGCCCAGAGAGCCTGAAGGTGAAGTTTTTACTCAACATTCTTTGCTTAGGGGCGAAGGACTGGTGGAAGTTTGAGACTCAGAACTTTTCTATTATGGAGAAGGCTGTAGTGACTTGGGAGCTGTTCGCAGAGATGTTCTGCATTGCGTATTTCCCACTGGTTGAGAAAGAGAGAGAGAGAGAGAGAGAGAGAGAGAGAGTTAGAGGGAGAGAGAGTTATGAGTATATATTGCTTAAGCAGACGATGTAATCAGTGATACAGATCACCAAGATATTCACATAGAGAGCCCTTTTATGCCCTAATTATGTTTCTTCGGAGTATGTGCAAATGTCATGATACTTGAGCATGATATAGACTAAAATTCAGGAGTTTGTGTCGATTCAGCAGTATCAGAACCTAGTAGAGCTACAGTCATTTACTCATAGGGGAGAGATTGAGATTGAGACACATACAAAAGAGAAGAGGCAAGCGTTAGTTCAGACTCATCATGTAGCTAAGCGGTTTAATCGTACCAATTCCCGATATGGAGGCTAGAAGTCCCTCTCTTATGGCAAGTACGAGAAGGTGCATGAATTTTTTCTTTCAGTCAAGGACTAGGTGCCACAAGTGTGGTGGGGGGCCACTACAGGAGAGATTGTCATCAGCAGCAACCCCCACAACAGAGCACTCGACTTTGTTATCATTATGATCAGGTTGGACATATGAAGTCTAACTATCCATTTCCTTATGCTAGACCAGTGCATGGACCAGCCCCTATAACTCTTTGGATCACATATGGACACCAGGGGAGGGATGGGGCCCTAAAGACCAATGGATGAGCCTTTCAGTTGACTATAGAGGAGGTCAGGGTGGCATCCAACATCATTACTGGTATGTATTCATTTATATTTATACCGAGTTATTTCTATGTGCTTTTATTTATGTTTGTGTTAGGTACCATTTTAGTGAACTTACTATCTATGCTAGTATTATTTGACATGGGTGTAAGTCAGCCATTTGTATCATAGTCCTTCAACAAGAGTTTCGATATGGCTCTTAGGGAGTTGGAGTGTCTGTTGCAAATTTCCATCACCAACGAACACAAGATTTCCCCTTTGAGCATTTTCCGCAATTGTATCTTGGAGATTTTCAGGGTGCCTTACCCGGTTGATCTGATCTCCGTTCCTATGGGTGACATTTACTTAATTGTGGGGATGGATTGGTTTAGCCGATTTGGAGCTATGATTGATTGTTAGAGATAGGTAGTGGTAGTTCGTACCCCGAGTGGGGGAGAAATAACCATTTACGATGAGGGTACCAGGGTTGGTTCAACTTTTTGCTTGACCATGAAGGCTTGGAAGTATCTTCAAATTGGATGTTTGGGTTATCTTGCATATGTAATCGACACTCGAGTTGAGTGGAAGAAATCATTTTCTGATATGTTGATGGTTAGGGAATTTCTGGAAGATTTACCAGGTGTGCCTCTGATGAGGTAGGTGGAGTTCAGGATCGATCTGATCCCCTCTACGGCCCTGATTGTTAAGGTGCCAGATCACCTCGCATCACCAGAGATGCAGGAGTTTTCCTTACATCTTCGGGAGTTGTTGGGCAAGGAGTTTATCCGACCGAATAGTTCTCCTCAAGCACCAATCATTTTCATCAAAAAGTAGGATGCTTCTCTCCGGGTGTCCATTGATTATTGGGAGTTGAAAATTTTGATAGTAAAGAACCGTTATCAACTTTCGATGATTGATGATCTCTTTGATCAGCTGCATGACACATCTTCGTTCTCTAAGATTGATTTGAGGTAAGGGTATCACCAAATGAGGGTCAGAGATGAGGATATTGAGAAAACGACCTTTAAAACTCGATATGGTCATTATGAGTTCGTGATGATGCCATTTGGGCTCACCAATGCACCGAAAACATTTATGGATTTGATGAATCGAGTGTGCCACGTCGATACTTAATCTGTCAATTATTGTGTTTATTAATTATATTCTGGTCTATTCCGAGACCACAGAGTAGGATAAGGAGCATTTATGGGAGATTCATAAGACAAGCTCTTTTAATTGTAAGTTTTGGTTGCGGGAGATCTAGTTCCTGGTACATCATGTCAATCAGAACAACATTTTGGTCGATCCATCCAAAATCGAGGCGGTGATGCGATGGGAGGTCTGAAGTGTCCATATGAGATTTGGAGTTTTCTTATATTGGTAGGTTACTACAGGAGGTTTATACAAGATTTCTCCAAGATTGTTGTTCCTCTTACTCTCTTGACGAAGAAGAGTGTTGATTTTCATTGGGGGCCTAAGCAGCAGGCAACATTTTAGACGTTGAGGAAGAAACTATGTGAGGCCTGAGTATTCACCCTTCTTGAGGGCATATGGATTTTGTGGTGTATTGTGATGCTTCGATCACGGGATCTAGAGAAGTGCTTATATAATGGGGTAGAGTGATTGCTTATGCGTTCATACAATTGAAGCCACAAGAGGTAATTATCCTACGAATGATTTAGAGCCGGGGGCAGAGGTTTTTGCTTTCAATATTTAGTGACGCTACATTTATGGGATCCATTGTTCCACCTACACAGATTACAAGAGTCTGGGATATCTTATGGACCAACCGACTTTGAATATGAGGCAACATCAATGGCTTGATGTAGTGAAAGATTACCATTGTGAGATCTTAAACCACCTGGGGAAGGCCAATGTAGTCGTCGATGCCCTAAGTCACAAGGCAATTAGTACTCCTATTTGAGGCCTATGTTTGAGCATGACTATCATTTCACCACTTCTGGAATTAATCAGGGATGATCAGGTAGAGGGGATCAAGAAGAAGAACTGGAAGGAACAAAAGATCAAGGGTTAGATTTCTAGATTTATAACTGGCATTCAGGGGTTATTGACTAAGTGCAGATGAGTTTAGGTTCTAGTTTCTGGTGATATTTGTTAGACATTGCTGGAGGAGGCACATAATTCCAAGTTCTCGATTCACCCTAGTGTGACAAAAATGTATTGAAATTGGAGACTTAACTATTGGTGGGCTTGCATGAAGATAGAGACAACATGGTTTGTAGAGAAGTTCTTGACTTGTCAGAGGGTCAAGGATGAACATTAGAGACTTCATGAGAAGTTACATCCCTTATAGATTTCTGTGTAGAAATAGGAGAAGATCACCATGGATTTTATCACCAAACTACCAAGAACGATGAAGGGTTTTGATGCTATTTGGGTGATTTTCAAATCGTTTGACAAAGAGTTCCCACTTCCTAGCTATTTAGGAGAGTTCATCAGTTGAAAAATTGGCCAATATCTACGTGTGGAAGATTGTTGCTCGTCACGGTGTGCCTATTTCCATCGTATCTTTATCAAGATGTGCGATTCAGTTCCACATTTTCGAAGAGGTTCCATGATGAATTGGGTACTCGGTTGAATTTCAGTATTACATATCATCCGCAGAAAGATGAGCAGAGTGAGCGAACCATTCAGATGCTCGAGGATATGTTGAGAGCCTGCATCATTGGTTTTGTGTGGAATTGGGACTCCTACCTCCCTTTGGTTGAGTTTTTGTACAATAACAACTATCATTTAGCATTGGTGTACCTCTTTATGAGCTTATTTATGGAAGGAGGTGTGGGATGTCAATATATTGGGGAGAGGTCAGGCGCTAGGTCATGGGGAGCACCGAGGTAGTGCTCAAGATAATGAAGCTCACTCAACAAGACGGGCAGAGATAATAGATGACACATAGTAGACAAAAGAGTTATGTCGATCGGCGACGATCTGATTTGAAGTTTCAGGTTGGGGATATGGAATTGTTGAAGGTGTCGCCTTGGAAGGGTGTTATTCGCATTAGGAAGCGAGGCAAGCTGGGCCGTGGATTTATTCGTCCATTTCAAGTTGTAGCTAGGGTGGGCAAGGTAGCATACCAATTGAATTTATTAAAGGAGCTCAACGAGATTCATAACACTTTTCATGTCACTCAGCTTCGGAAGTGCATAGCGGACGATGGTGCGATAGTTCCTTTGGATGGTAGTTAGGTTGGTGAATGTCTGAATTATGTTGAGCGACCAGTAGTGATTATTGATAGGAAGACAAATGCCTTGCAGAACAAGGTAGTGCCCTTGGTCAAAGTGTAATAGCAGTACTGGCCAGGCACATAAAGGACTTGGGAGCCCGAGTCGGAGATGGGGGAGCAGTGCCCAGATTGGTTTACTGACGCGGAGAATTGTAACATCTTCTTTCCAGGTATCCTTCTTCTAAGTTTGAATTATTTTTACTTAACTTTTATACGGCTTTGGCTTGGCCATAACATGGTGTTCCAATTTAAAGGATGCGCATTCGCGAGGCACCACAATGTGGTGAGTTGCTTGCCATGACGTGGTAGTAGCTGGGGTTTAAAACCCTAGATCTCGAGATTAGTGCCCTATTTAAAGGCACTAACTCCATGGATTTCCTCATTTGGCATCCTCCAACCTCTAAGATCAAATTTCACTTAAATCCTAACCTCTTTGTGTGTGTTTTGAGTGTATGAGCCCATTTTGTGAAGGTTGAAGGAAGAACGAGCATCTCTTGTGGCTTGTGTGCTTGATTCTAGCTTAGATATATCATCATCATCATCACATTTCTCACCATTTGGAGGTATAAAGTTTATATCTTGCTCATTACTTTTCTATATCTATTATTAAGTCATTTTATGAACTTTTTGGTCCAAATCTTCTTGTTCTTGGACCTTAAGGAACTCCAGAACCCTTAAGTGCATTATATCGCTGCTGGACCATGGTGATGGTTGGAAAAATGGCTTACATGATCTAGTTTTATTGTCCGTGCCTTTGGTGAATCCATTAAGAACCTAGGTTTAGAGATCTTGACTTATTGGGATTTCATAATGGATAAACTTGGAAACTGTATCCATAAGGATCTTTAGAGGGCTCAGATATGAGCTTTTGAGCTCTGGAGATTATGGGTTAAGAGCATAACCCATTAAGATGTTTGAGACAGTTCCCACAACTAGTCGAGTTGCTAGCCATGACATGCAGGTGGTTCGTAGTGACAATATTTAACCCTGTGTGAGTTGTGGTGATTATTTGTCGTTTGTGAGGTAATTTTTCTCACTATACTTTGTACTGCACTATGTATCCTTTGTGTGTTTAGATGTTGGTATATTATAGTGATGTGTTAGATTGGTAGATCTTTCATGATTACATGTGTTTGCTTGTTGTTGTTTTCTCATATGTTGTCACACCCTCGGCCTGGTGTTGGAAACACTGAGCGGCGTAACTTTTGGAGTTGTTGGTTTTGTATAAGAGGCCTTCTTTTCAAGTTCCATTCCATTTGATAGTATGCCAATCATCAATAATCTTTTTTTTTCTCTGTAGTTTGACTTAAGAATACATGTGCTTTTGAAAGGGTCAACATAATGTTGGTGAGTTCACAGATTTGGTAAGTGTGCAAATATACTCAGTTTTTGTTCTTAAGTTAGCACTCGTTGGAACCTAAACCTAGGTTATTGTTTTAGCATATTCTGTAGTGTTTTGGAAATAGGATTCATATATTGATGTCACTAAATCTGAATCCTGATTTGGATAGTAAAGATATATTTTACTTGTTACCTTAATTTAAAGTTAATATCCTCTAATGTTTCTATTATCGTATTATAGACACTGTTTCTCAAGGCGCACCTCAAGATTAGTGGGTATTTAGATTAATGATCGTAAACCGAGGTCGTTTCCTCGAGTTTGAGCGTACTATCACTACTACCATATGTTGGTTCCTAGAAGTAGTATAAGATAGTTAGATAGTGGTTGACCTAAACTCGATTCCTCGAGTTTGTGTGTACTATCACTACTTAATTATATTAGTAGTTTAAGATAGCAAGTTTTAGTTTGATAAAGTTACGATGAGTTCCTATAATTGAGCCACGACTGTTGATCCCGAAAGAAATAACGTGACGCTTCAGCGGACGTCAATGTGGTAAGAAAGTTACGCCTGATTCGACTTGTCATCGGGTTCTAGCTAGCAACCACAAGTGGTAGTGTCAATATCGTATAGATCTATACATATCTCTCTTACTCATTTAAGAATTAAGGATTATAGGTCGGGTACTAGCTGAATATCAATCAGCGTGTTGTTGAATCGTGTCTCACTAACTCTTGTCATGGGGGCCTTCCCTGGTCGGTTGTGTTGTTATTTGCGTTGTGTTTTATACGATATACTTATTTTATATATATATATATATATATATATATATATATATATATATATATATATATCGTGTTTAGCGTAGCCGAGAATTTAGGCAGAGTAACACTAGGTACTAAGTTTATCCAAAGCTGACTATAATAATTAGTTCCAGCATTTCCTAGAAACTAGACAGTGTGATAACTAGGTTTGATCTTATTTATCATAGTGGTTTAACATAACAAATAGGCATAATATTAACTAAATAATTTGGACAGAGTAACTACCGACCTATTATTATCCTAATGTTATGTGCATACTTATCTAACTATAATTAGTGATAACTATGTAATGTTGTAACTTAGACTTCTATCCTCCCCGACCCTAAAAAACAGAGTAGAAAATAAGGATGTGAACTCACCCGATAGTTATGAAACCATTGATGTAGGGCAGAAATCCACAAGCTAGGACTTCGAGAGGCATTCAAGATAATGGCACGAGAATTGTGATAGAGAGATGGGTGAGGAAAATGGTATGCCGAAGCTTGCTATTTATAGTAGGTTTAGCGTACATGGTATGCATTGCGTACCGGGAAAATGCACGTAAACTGTACGTTCATGCCACATGTCGTCTCCTCAGTGAGCCACATCATCCCGTATCTCAATGAAATCATGTGTCAGTGCGCACGAATACCGTTCATATGGATCGTTCCATGTGAACGGTATTCCAGTTCAGGTGTTGTTCGATTCGGGTGCTACCCGATCATTTGTCTCTCTTGCACTTAGCAAGAAGTTCTTTAAGTCTTCGGGCATGCTGTATTACCCTCTAGAGATGGATATTGCTGATGACCGATCAATTTGTGCATTAGAGGTTTTCAGAGATTGTGTTGTGAGGCAGGATGAGGAGCGCTACCTGGTAGATTTGGTTCCTATTCCGTTGCATGGGAACAAGGTTATTATAATCATGGATTGGTTGAGCCCCAATGGGGCAGTGATCGACTGCGCACAACAGTTGGTCTGGTTCAGGACCCCAAGTGGGGGAGAGCTGGTGATTAAGGGCGAGAGGCCACAATGTTGACCAACTTTATGCTCAGCAGCGAGGTCTAGGCTCTACCTTTAACAGGATTGCGCAAGGTATGTCACGTATGTTATGGATACCCGGGAGGTGGATAGGGTGACGGTGAGTGATGTACCAGTGGTGCGAGAGTACGTGGATGTATTCCTGGAGGAGCCACTTGGGATACCTCCGAAGAGACAAGTGGAGTTCAGGATTGATCTAGTCCCTGGTGAGGCCTTGATAGCCAAGGTGTCGTATCGGTTGGATTTTCCCGAGATGCAGGAGTTGTCTACACAACTGCAAGAGCTGTTAGACAAGGGATTCATCAGACCAAGCAGTTCACCCTGGGGAGCCCCGATCCTATTTGTAAAGAAGAAGGATGGGTCACATCGCATGTGCATACACTACCAGGAACTGAATAAGGTAACGGTGAAGAACCGTTACCCACTCCTGAGGATTGATGATCTTTTCGACCAGTTACAGAGGGAATCTCTATTTTCCAAGATAGATCTACGTTCAGGCTACCATCAGATGAGGGTCAGAGATGAGGATGTATAGAAGACTGCATTCCGGACTCGTTACCGCCACTACGAGTTCGTGGTGATGCCCGTCGGGCTCACCAATGCTCCTGCCGCGTTCATGGACCTCATGAACCGCGTATGCAGATCGATGCTCGATCGGTATGTGATAGTGTTCATTGATGACATCTTGGTTTACTCCAAGAAGCAAGAGCAGCATGATGAGCACTTGCGGGAGGTGTTGGATACCCTGAGGATGGGAGCTTGTATGCCAAGTTCTGCAAGTGTGAGTTCTGGTTGCGCGAGGTGCAGTTTCTTGAGCACCTTGTCAACCAGAACGGTATTTTGGTCGACTAAGCCAAGGTAGAGGCCGTGATGAGATGAGAGGTTCTAAAGTCTCCATCCGAGATTCGGAGTTTCCTGGGATTGGCAGGCTATTACCAAACATTCATTCAGGATTTCTCAAAGATAATCGTACCCTTGACCCAACTGATGAAGAAAGTTGTAGTCTTTTACTAGGGGTCTGAGCATCAGGCAATGTTCGAGACATTGAGGCAGATGCTATGCGAGGCGCCGATCCTGGCCCTGCCAGAGGGAATGGAGGATTTTTTGGTATACTGGGATGATTCCATCTCAGGGTTGGGTGTGGTATTGATGCAGAGAATGCATGTTATCACTTACCCTTTGCGGCAGCTGAAGCCTCATGAGGTGAACTATCCGATGCATGATTTGGAGTTGGGGGCGGTTGTCTTCGCCCTCAAGATTTGGTGACACTACCTCTATGGGGTCCGATGTACCATTTACATGGACCACAAGAGTCTGAGGTACCTCATGGATTAGTCGAATCTGAACATGATGTAACGTCGGTGACTGGATGTGGTGAAGGATAACGATTATGAGATCCTCTACCACCCGGAGAAAGCCAACGTGGTAGTCGATGCACTTGACCATAAGGCTGCCCCGATCAGAGACATTTGCTTACAGGTGACAGTGGTGACTCCGCTTCTGGAGCAGATCTGAGAGGCCTAGCAGGAGGCTATGAAAGAGGAACATCGGAAGAGCGAGCGTATTGTGGGTCAGGTTTCCTCCTTTGACTATGATAGTCGAGAGTTGTTGACCCTACACTGCAGGGTGTGGGTTCCATATCATGGAGGTGTGTGCCAGGTTCTGACGGAGGAGGCACATAAATCCTAATTTTCCATTTATCCCAGGGCAACGAAGATGTATAGAGATATTCGTCCTAAATACTGGTGGCCCTGCATGAAGTGGGATGTAGCCTGGTACGTCGAGAGATGCCTGACATGCAGGAAGGTCAAGGCAGAGCATCAGAGACCTCATGGAAAGACGTAGCCGTTGGACATCCCCATGTGGAAATAGGAAGATATTACCATGGATTTCATCACCAAGCTTCCCAGGACTGCACGGGGAGAAGATTTCATTTGGATCATCGTGGATCGGTTGACCAAGGGTGCCCATTTCATACCGATCCAGGAGAGCATCTCAGCCGAGAAGTTGGCCAATATCTACATTCGGGAGGTGGTAGCATGACACGGAGTGTCAGTCTCCGTGATTTCAGACAGATACATGCGGTTTACTTCCAAATTTTGGAAGAAATTTCACAACGAATTGGGGACTCGTCTACACTTTAGCACTGCTTTTCACCCGCAGACGGATGATCAGAGCGAGCGGACCATCCAGACATTGGACGATATGTTTCATGCATGCGTTTTAGACTTCGGAGGTAGCTGGGATACCTACCTTCCATTAGCAGAGTTTTCCTACAACAATAGCAACCATGTGAGTATTAACCGTGCTCCCTTCAAGATGTTGTATGGAAGGATGTGCTGAACCCTGATATGTTGGGGTGAGGTTGGACAGAGGGTTATGGGGGGGTACCGAAGTTGTACTCAATACCACAAAGGGGATCCAGCAGGTTCGAAGCAGGCTCCATACTGCTCAGAGTTGGCAGAAAACTTATGCCGACAAGCGTCGTTCGGACTTGGAGTTTCAAGTCGGAGATATGGTCCTCCTGAAGGTGGCACCTTGGAAAGGTGTCGTCCAGTTCAGGAAGCGAGGCAAGTTAGGCCCCAGTTATATCGGTACTTTCAGGGTCGCAGCTCAGGTGGGCAAGGTGGAGTATAGGCTAGATCTGCCAGCCAAACTTAGCCAGATTCATAGTACCTTTCACGTCTCCCAACTGCGGAAGTGCCTGGTAGACGACTCTGCGGTGGTGCCTCTAGAGGATGTTCAGGTGGATGATAGCCTAAACTACATTGAGCAACCAGTAGCTATCCTCGATAGGAAGTCGAAGGATCTGAGGAACAAGAGGGTCGAGCTGGAAAAGGTGCAATGGAGGCACCGCAAGGGCTCAGAATGGACTTGGGAGCCAGAGGACGAGATGAGAGAGCATTACCCCGAGTTTCTTCCGGATGCAGCAGCAGACTTCGTGAACGAAGTCTGAGATAAGTGGGGGAGAGTTTTTATAGGGTTTTGAGCATTCTAACACTCCTATGGTGTACATACAACCCTAGAAACCTTGGATCTATGTTTTATCTATGATACATGCAAAATTGTTTTTCCAAGGTTCATATCCTATCTAGCATTCATGGGGAACTTTTAATCATAAAAGTAAACAAGAAAACATACCTTGTAGTAGATTGGATTCCTTGAAAACCTTGTGAGCCTAGCACCTCAAGTGTGATGCCTCAAATGTCTCACACAACACCAAATGCACTTGGAATAACTTAGAGAGAAATGAAAAACAATTTGAAATCGGCTAGCCCTCACTTGTCTTACTTAGTGGCCGATTTTGGTGTATAATATGAAGCTTATATAGTGTGTTACAATTAGGGTTACACCATGTAAACCCTAATTGTCATGACCTTTCATTTCCATGTCCCATGGGTTCTATAAACACCATGGAACATCCTATGGGTTTTTAGCCCAACTTGATAATCCATGAAGCACAAGCCCATTATACAAGTATGGGTGATTTGCACAATTAACCCATATATTTAATTAGTCTTCTTTTGATCACTTAATTAATTCAAAATTAATTCTTGATCAATACTAATTAAATAATATTATTAACATATTATAACTTATAATATATTAATAAATCTTAAGTGTTATTTCCATGAAGTGATACCATTGAGCGTGGGTTGAATCCAATACTCAGAACTTATGAGCACTCATGAGTGTTGTAGCCATGTCCAACAACTTAGACCTCTAAACCAACTCATGACAGTCTTGATTCATACCTACTCCCAACATATTACCGATTGTGGATAATTTGAATAATATGATATACCAAACATAATTATTCTGGAAGTCAAAACATGCAAAATGAAATGATAGTAAACGATCGACAAAAGATAGCAACACTTTACTCATAAATAAATACACCTTTTATTCATCATCAAATGTCAATTACACTTTACACATTTCAAAGTTATCTAAGTACTAAAACTAATATCATCCTTCAGACATATGCACCTTGCATGCTGGAGATGCTTAACCCTACCCAGTCCCTTCGTGAGGGGATCTGTCGGGTTCTCATCCGATGATACCCTCTTTGCCACAAGGAGTCCTTATTCTATTTGATGTCTGATGAAATGATATTTTCTGTCGATGTGTCTGGATCTCCCGTGATCCCTTTGTTCCTTTGCTAAGGAAACTGCACTTTCACTATCATAGAAAATCTCTATAGGCTCCTTTATAGCTGGTACAACTCAAAGGTCTCCAATGAAGTTCCTTAGCCATATTGCCTCCTTTGATGCCTCACTTGCTGCTATATGCTCTGATTCACAAGTTGAATCAGCCACTATTAGGGGTGTTCGTTTGGATGGATCGGTTTGATCCGATCCAATCAAGTGAATCTGAATAGATTTCGGTTTTCAAAACATTGATTCAAATAGTCCAAACTAAATTTAAATCCGATCCGATCCAACCAAATTACAATTCGGTTGGATTGGTTTTTACAATGCGGTTTTCAAGAGGCAAGGCATGTTGAAAAATATATAACTTGAATATTAGCAAAATCTATAAAGAAACTACTTTTTATCATAAATTATAATTTATGAACAAATACTAAGAATATATATTATAGTTAATATTTCATTGACAAAAACATTTTGATAAGAAGTAATTTTAAAGTATTATATTCGATAAAAATTTCTAATAACTAAAAATAATAATTTATAAATAGTTATATATATATATATATATATATATATATATATATATATATATATATATATATATATATATATATATATATATATGAAAAATAGATAATAACTTGTTATTCGGGTTTTTTGGACTATTCGATCCTTAGTTTATAAACCAAAACCAATCCGAAATTCAAATTAATAATTCGGTTTTGCTGAAAACCAATCCAAAAATCAGAATATCCGAACCAAATAGTCCGATCCAAAATGTCCAATTGGACAATTCGGTTTTATCCAAATAGTGAGCAACCCTAACCACTGTCTCCTGCTTGGAACTTTTCTAAGAAATTGCTCCTCTGCTTAAGGTAAAGACCTAGCCTAATAGAGAGCGGAAATTATCCCTATCAGTCTTAAAGCTAGCATCACTATACCCCAATACTCTCAAGTCACCACTCTCACCGAGGGTAAGGACCCAGTCCTTAGTCTTCCGTAGGTACTTGAGGATGTTCTTTACCGCAGTCCAGTAAGCCTTGCCAGGGTTCCCCTGATATCTGCTGACCATGCTCAATGCAAAGGCCACATCAGGATGAATACAAGTCATAGCATACATGATCGAGCCTACAACAGAAGCATAAGGTACTCGACTCATTTATGCTATCTCAGCGTCGGTACTCGGGCTCTGAGTCTTACTTAATCTGGCGTTACTCTGGATCGGTAACTCTCCTTTCTTGGAATTCTGCATGCTAAATCTATTCAGTACCTTCTCCAAGTAGGTACTCTGACTAAGTCCAATTAGTCTTTTACTCCTGTCTCTCTAAATCCTTATCCCTAGGATACAGGCAGCTTCTCCAAGGTCCTTCGTAGCGAAACACTTCCCAAGCCAGGACTTAACTTCCTGCAGAGTAGGGATGCCATTTCTTATGAGTAGTATGTCATCCACATACAACACCAAAAATCTGACTATACTCCCACTAGCCTTGACATATACACAAGATTCATCTTCACTCCTAGAAAAGCCAAACTCTTTGACCTTCTCATCGACGCAAATATTCAATCTGCGAGGTGCTTGCTTTAATCCATAGATGGATTTCTCAAGCTTACACACTCTATTAGGGTGCTCTGTACTGACAAAACCCTCTGGCTGACTCATGTAAACATCCTCAGCCAACTTTCCAATCTGGAAAGCGGTTTTGACATCCATTTGCCATATTTCATAATCATGAAATGCGGTAATGGCTAACATAACCCTAATAGAATTAATTTTCTCTACTGGTGAAAAGGTCTCATCATATTCAACTCCCGGAGTTTGAGAAAAGCCCTTTGTAACCAGTCACGCCTTATAAGTGTGTACATTACCATCCATGCCGGTCTTCTTCTTGAAGATCCATTTGCACTCGACTGTCTTATGACTTGGTACATTGTCAACCAAGTTCCAAACTTGATTGTCATACATGGATTGTATCTCGCTGTCCATAGCCTCTTTCCGTTTAGCAGCCTCAAGGCCTGCCATGGCTTCCGAGTAGGTGTTAGGTTCATCCAAGACTATCAGTGTGTTATCATTGATAAGTGTATCATCCTCCGCAGTAATATGGAAACCATAGTAATGCTTGGGTGAATTCCTAACTCTCGTGGAACGCCTCAGAGGTACAGACTTTTTTGTCGGATCAACAGGAGTTTCCTCCTCAGGTTGATTGCTAGGGTTTGAGGTTCCTTCACCATTTGACTCTTGAATTTCTTCAAGGTCAATTTGCCTCCCACTGTTTCCTTGGCTCATGAATTCTCTCTCGCAAAAGACTTCTTTGCTTGCTACAAAGACCACATTATCACTAGGTCTGTAGAAGAGGTAACCTAAGGATCTATGTGGGTAGCTGATGAAAATACACCTCTCACTTCGAGGTTCGAGCTTATCGTGAGACTCGTGCCTTACAAAAGCCTTGCAACCAATCTTGATGTAGTCCAGATTGGGAACTTTTCCGGTCAACATCTCATGAGGTGTTTTGGCAACCTTCTTTGTAAGGACTAGATTAAGAATATGGGTAGCAGTCTCTAAGGCATACCCCCAGAATGAGATTGGTAGCCAAGCTCGACTCATCATGTAACGAACCATATCCAACAAGGTTTGATTGCGCCTCTCAGCCACACATTAAGCTGTGGTGTCCTGGGAGGTGTCAATTGAGAGATAATCCCACATTCCTTAAGATAGTCAAGGAACTGTGTACTAAGATACTCACCACCTCGATCGGATCGAAGCATCTTAATGTTCTGTCCAACTGATTCTCCACATCCTTCTTGAACTCTTTTAATTTATCAAAGGTCTCTGACTTATGCTTGATTAAGTAGATATATCCATAGCTACTAAAATCATCAGTAAAAGTCACATAGAAGCGGTTAGCATCTCTTGTGGCGGTTCCGAAGGGTCCACACATATCAGTGTGTATGAGGTCCAACAAACCCTCACCCCTAGCACAAGTGCCAGTGAAGGGAGACTTTGTCATTTTCCTAAGCAAACAAAATTCACAAATATCATCTGACTTTAGGTCAAACGACTCCAAGACTCCATCCTTTTGGAAGTGGCCTATGCGTTTCTTGCTTACATGTCCAAGACGACAATGCCATAAAGATGCTTTATCCAAGCTAGTGGAAGAATCGATACACAATACATTATTTCCTAGGTTATCAACAACCGACACATTTTCATATACACCCTCACAAGGTAATGCTTTAAAATAAAAAAAACATTATTAAAAAAAGCATTAATCCCACCACTATTATTGTCAATGAAAAGGTAAAACCTTGTTTGTACAAACCATGAAAGGAAATAATATTTTTCGCCATTTCAGACGAGTAAAAACACTTATTCAAATCTAATACTAATCCACTAATTAGTAATAAAGAATAAACTCCAATCTTGGTGACAGGTGCAGCTTTCCTATTACCCATGATCAAGTTTATCTTCCCATGCCCCATATTCTTAGTTCTTCTTAGTCCCTGCAAATCAATACATATGTGAATACCACAACCTGTATCAAGGACCCAAGAATTAGAATGGGGTGAATTATTCGACAATATAGTGTATGTACCAGCATGGTTGGGTTTAACTTTCCCATCCTTACATCTTGCTGGTACTTTGGGCAGTTTCGCTTCCAGTGCGACTTTTCATGGCAATAGAAGCATTCCGCCTCTTTAGGTTTAGTAGAAGGAGTGAAGAAACCTTCTTGGTTCCACTTGAATAGGAGCCATCAAGAGACTTTACCTAGGTACCCTTCGAAGGGCTCTTCCTCTTCTTTCCTTTGCCTTGCCCGATTGCCAAGACAGGGCCGTGGTAGGAGTAGGAGTAGTAACAACCGATTTACTCTTAAGACCAGTTTCTACGGTCTTCAAGAGTCCTTGAAGTTTTCTGAGTGTAACTTCCTCCTTGTTCATGTGGTATGGCATGCAAAATTAATCATAAAACGATGGTAAGGAGTGCAAAATGACATCTATTGCTAACTCCTCAGGGAAAGTTCACATTTAGTTTCAGCAAACGGTCCACATACCTTTGTATTCTTTGCTTATAGCCCGTGATGGATTCACCATCCTTCAACTGGATTGTTATCATGGAGGAGATGATTTCATATCACTCTTAATGAGCACTCTGATGGTAGCAGTCCATCAAATCCTGGTGCATCTCAAAAGGATAGTAGTCCTCATAGGACTTTTGGAGCTCGGCTGTCATAGTGACCAACATGAGGCATGCCACTTTCGTAGAATCTCTTTCATGTGCCTCATATTCAGCGATCTCCTTAGGAGTAGCAGACGACTCAAGTTCCTTAAGCTCCTTGTCGAGAGCATATTATTTGTTCTCATACCGAGTGACCATCCTGATGTTCCTGATCCAATCCATAAAGTTGGATCCATCAAAGATGACTCTCCCACAAAGGTTCATGAGAGAGAAGGAGCCGGTGGTATATAAGCTAGAAGCAGCATTGTTGGAAGACATTTGAAAAGAAGAAAGACAAGTTTAGTTTAGATATAAGGATAGTCCTTAATAAAGCACCCAAATATAATATTAAGGCTAGGATATAATCAAAATATATTATAACTTAGAAGAGGGATGCCGTAATCTAAGTTATACCATATTTGAAAGGTAAGTGAATAACGATTCACCAATTTCCACCATGAAAACGAAATAAATTATTAGGTTTTAATTGGTTTTGAAACTCCTAGATTCTTTGAGATTCATTGAACTTTTCAATGGCATGTTTCAATCTCGAGTGTGCCCTTCAGGTTTTGTGATTAGGATGCCGAGGATCATAAAACAATGTGTGAATTAACCATGCAAGTTACTTGGTACCCTTAATATTTACCCCTCAATCGACGTGCCGGTTAATCACATGCGCTCCACCGATACCTTTTCCTACCTTGTTAAGTCCAGGTTAGTTTGTCGGTTAACCACACACGCTCCACTAACGACTTAATCAAAGTGCAAAGTGTAATTTCATGGATTAGCACCTTATTCACCTTTTCCTAAAGTAACTAAGATTAGAAATTTATAAAACATTTAGTTACTTTATATTCATCATACTTTTACTGAATATTTAAAGTCCTTGTCTTACCCGTTTGGCTAACGACCCTCCACCGATCAAGGAAGCGGTGGGTGAGAGTGGACACCCATTAAGCTGCCATTTTATTGGCAACAACCTTATACCCCCCCCCCCTTATTGACCGGCTTCGTGAATGAGGCCTACTAATGGTAAAACGACTTTGTTCTTATACATATATAATTATTATTAAATTTATAATATTATAAAGTATAAGGGTTGAATTTTAACTTATAAAATTCTAGGGGTTGGAACTAAAGTTTTTTTTAAAGTGACTTTACATGTTCCAAAACTTGAGGGCAAGTTTTGTAACTTTCAAAACTTTTCATCTTTCATAACTTATGAGTTAATGGGTTAATAAAATTAGTGACTTTTCATTTTATGTAACCTATGTGTTTAATGATGCACTTTAAAAATGTGACTTTTGGTAATCCATAACTTGAGGACAAATTATGGATTCCATTAAAACACATAATGATCAAGAATTAAACTAACTAGCAAGTTACAAATAATTCCTATCATCTTCTAAACTCATAAGTTCATGAACATGCATATCAACAATTTCAAGAATCATAAAATTAACCATATAAAACTTGAAATTTTGATAATAGCTATTGAAAATGGATTAGTATAACCATTACACCATCTAAAACAAGTTTTATAGCACCAAAACAGTTCAGGGTAATGTTTCTAGTCCATATCCAATAGCAAAACTCAAAAAACTGCATTATGTGGTTCCAACTCGTCGAGTGCAAGAACCTACTCAATGAGTAGGATGAGTTTACTCATAGACTCATCGAGTCCCCCCATGGACTTGGCGAGTTCATGCTACAAAGTGCATAAAAACTGAGTTTTTTTTTTCACTATTTTGCATCAAGTATCAAACAACCAAGCCTATGCTCTGATACCACTGTAGAGTTTATAGCATTCTAACACTCCTATGGTGTACATGCAACCCTAGAAACCTTGGATCTATGCTTTATCTATGATACTTGCGAAATTGTTTTTCCAAGGTTCATCTCCTATCTAGCATACATGGGGAACTTTTAATCATAAAAGTAAGCAAGAAAACATACCTTGTAGTAGATTGGATTCCTTAAAAACCTTGTGAGGCTAGCAAATCAAGTGTGATTCCTCAAATGTCTCACACTACACCAAATGCACTTGGAATAACTTAGAGAGAGATGAATAACACTTAGAAATCAGCTATCCCTCACTTGTATTACTTAGTGGATGATTTTGGTGTGTAATATGAAGATTATGTAGTGTGTTACAATTAGGGTGACACCATGTAAACCCTAATTGTCATGACCTTTCATTTCCATGACCCATGGGTTCTATAAACACCATGGAGCATCCATGGAGCATCCTATGGGTTTTTAGCCTAACTTGATAATCCATGAAGTATAAGCCCACTATACAAGTATGGGTGATTTACACAATCAACCCATATATTTAATTAGTCTTCTTTTGATCACTTAATTAATTCCAAAATAATCCTTGATCAATACTAATTAAATAATACTATTAACATATTAGAACTTATAATATATTAATAAACCTTAAGTGTTATTTCTCTCACTTTAGTCTATCCAAATGCATGATGTCATGAAACCCAAATGGACCATGCTAATCGGGTCAAGTACATTCCAAAAATAGTTATGAACTTAGACACCTAATCCAACAGTTGTAACACCCGGTTCCCAGTACATATTTTAAATTTAAATAATTACATATTTTACACTGGGACTTGGTGAGTCGAAGGCCCAACTCATCGAGTAGACTAGACTTCGGACACGAGTTTTAAGTAACCTACTCGACGAGTCAGGAGCCCGACTCGGCGAGTAGGTCTTTCTGGGTGAAACCCTAATATTTAGGGTTTTCACCCTATTTAAATGCCTTATCCTATCCCAACCCAGCCTCCATTGCCTCTCTCAGTCCAGAAAAGCCCTAACTCGAAACCCTAAAGCACTTGGAGTGTTCTTGAGCCATTTTTGTATGTTTTTGGTTGTTTTAAGCTTGAAGAAGGAAGTAGAAGCTTGGGGGTTTCATAAGAAACAAGTAGATCCAGAGGTTTTGCTTCATCTCCAGTTCATTCAAGGAATTGAGAGGAGTTGATCTCGGCAGTGAGGACAGTTCAGACACTTCACGACACTTAGGTGAGTTACCTTCCAGTAGATGTGGATCTAAGGTACCAAGGTCAGCCCACAAGTAAGAGTCATAGTAGAGATAATGGTATTCATGATAATTATCTGGTTTGTTGATATCTGTTATGATTATGTGCTAGCATGATACGATGTTATATGATAGTAGGCAATAGGGGGAATAGTCCCCGAGTTACACCGTAAGGACCACAAGGTAGGTCGGGCACCCCAGATATGTTTGACAATATGTTTATTCTATATTATTATGTGGTAATAGTAGGGGGTGAGATAATCCCCATAGCCGGTTGGGATAAACCGGAGGGCAGGTCGGCACCCCATAATTGCCAGATAGGGTAGGTCAACACCCTAGAATGGCCGGACAGGGTAGGTCGGGCACCCCAGAATTGCCCGACAGTATATATGTTATGTGGTATGTGGTATGGTGGGGGAACTCACTAAGCTTCATGCTTACAGTTTTCAGTTTTGTTTCAGGTACCTCTCCAGCGAAGGGGAAGGAGTCGGCGCGGTAGTTGCACATCACCCGCATACATATGATTTCCGCACTTTGAGATCCATGGGATTGTACTCTGACATTATTACTATTTTATGTTATGGTTTTGAGACACGTGACTGACGTTTTATGAAATGATATGAATCGTTGATGTTTTTCAGTAAATTGTTTTATAAGTTATGTAATTAAAAAAAAAAAAATTGGTCTTGAAAATTAGGATGTTTCAAGTTGGTATCAGAGCCTTGGTTTGAGGGATTCAGACACACCCTTGGGGGTGTCTAGACTCAAATCGAGGATTTGAAAGATTTTTTTTCAAGAAAATGGTTTATCTAAAAGTTAAAGTGAAAGGTTTTGAGAAAAAACAAGGTGTGTGATGTGCGCGACCGGCCGAGCTCAAGTAAGTTTTCCCCAAGATACTCATACATTTATGTTACGTTATGATATGATTATGAGAACTGCATGTAAGTTTAGGGCTAAGGATCTAGGGGATGCCATATGTGCCTGCTAACTTTCCTTCTTTCATTACTTCAGCTTCATGTGACTTCAGTATTCCAACCAGCTTTGCTAATGAGTAGTTCTTGAACTGTTCATGCGCTTTTATAGTTTAAACAACAACCTTCCATTCAGATCTCAGCCCGTTCATGAACGTGACTTTTTGCTTGATAAGTTCACGTCCAATCTTGTGCTTCATCATCCTACTGAGAAGATGATTATAGCGATTAAAAGTTTGATCCAGGCTTTCTTCTGGCTTTTGTACAAAAGCTCTAAACTCTAAAAGTAGTAGAATCTGAGTGGAATGCGAGATCAACATCAGTTGAGTACAGTTCTTTAAGCCTATCCCAAATGGCTTTTGTTGTGTCATATGAACTAACCAAATGAAAAGTGTCAGGTGGCAAGGAAAACCTGATGATCCTCATTGCTTCAATGTTGCTTATCAGCCTATCCTTCTCATCTTGTGACACATCTTTTACGTTAAGAAGAAGTTTGTTGTAGTCTCGCTGAGCTTTGATTTCTCTTCTCGTTCCTGTATGAGTAAACGTATGGACAGTAATTGCTTCCCATATCAAATAGCCATGGTCTTCAATCCCAAGGACGTAGCCTTCAAATGCAACGCACACACTTCATAATCATTGGGAAAAAGGATGGGAATTCTGGTTGTAGATCAAAATGTTGCTTGAAAGATTTATTGAGTTAACATGAGAATTGTACGTCATGTTTAGAGATTGACAAAACATGTATGAATCAGATGTGTAAACTAAATGGTTTTTGGGTAATATGAAGATCAAATATCAGCATCGATAGCAACTATGGCAGCTGAACCAGATCCAATAATAGTGAAACCCTAAAAACTCTTTCAACTGAAGAGGTGCGTATAGATTACACAGACTCCTGCTCTGAACTAATTGATGAGTTATAAACTATAGAGATCGATTAGATTCAAACAAGTATATGCAATCAAAGACAAAATATAGATCAAGAATGTTTCGAATGATTATAAATCACAGCCTTAGAAGAGCTCGATAGAGAATTGTTACTGTAGAGGCGTGTTGGGTTTACAATGACACGATTACGAAATACACGATGCATGCATGAACCTTAAATAGTAAAACCCTAATTAATAAACACGGGTGGACACGCCCAACCTGGATATACAAAAGACTAAATACAAAGGCCCAAAATATGCAACACTTAATACTTAAAGACACATACAACACAAACATACTATCAGGAAAATCTGGGTGCCCGACCTACCTTGTCGAGCATATCTGGATGCTTGACCTACCCTGCCAGGCATATCTGGGTGTCCGGCCTACCCCTTTGGTCTATTTCAACCAAATATTACCGAGCATATCTGGGTGCTCAACCTACCCATGTCAGGCACATATGGGTGCCCAACCTACCCTATGGTTTATTTCAACCGGTTACAAGGTCTATTTCACCCCTACCACTACCACATAATATCATAGCATACAAGCACATAAATCACAACAGATAGTGACATACCATACAATTATCACAAAGACAATCATCTTTACTATAAACAACTAGTGGGTCGGCGTTGGTGCATTCGACCCACTAATACCGGGAAAGTAACTCACTTCGCACTGCTGAAGTCCCGCTGATAAAACTCTAGCTGCTGGATGACAGATTCCCAAACTGTTAAACATCAAAACAACACCCAATTAATAATTGGGTTCCAATACATAACCATAATTCCATGCTTGGGGTAAAAAGACTACTTTACCCTAACCTAGCTTGATCCCAGCCCAAGGCCCTAATATACACTCTGAAGGCCCAAAAGCCAAAAAAGGAACCAAGGGCCAACATATTGCCTAATTTTCCAAATTGAGCCCAAACCCCTCACATGGGCCTTACCCTGTAGCTCATCCAGATTTCCTAGTCCATATACTTGTTATTAAATGGTCCATCAAGAACCCAAACATCCAAGCCCAACTCAAAACTCAACACAATTAGGGTTTTCACATAAAATGACGATTAGGGTTAGTTAAAAACACTTAACCCATTAAGGACTTAGTCCATTAAGTCCATCATTCTACTAGGTCAATCATACGGTGTAGTCGGGCGTAATTCATAATTCAATTCCAATGGTCCAAAATGTGGGTCCCGACAACTCCAAAACTAACATATCCAAAATTAGGGTTTTCTAAACCCTAATTAGGTTTTCCAACCCAATCGCAAGCCAATTAGTCTAATGGTTAAGTTTTTAGGTTAATTAATGTTAAATAAGTCGGGCACCACCCACAACCACCTCAGGTAGCGGTGGTTAACGGCGGCTCACAACGGCAGCCACCACCTCGTGGTGGTGGTGGTTATGAAAAACATGTCCAAGCATCTCCAATAGCAATCCAATCACACACAAACACACACCGCCACCCAACACGGCGGCTAGTAGCGGTAGAAGGCGGCAACCACTACCTCACAGTGGTGTCGGTGGGTTTCTTCGGATTTTCCGATCAAACAATATACACACAACATATTATCTAAAAGGAAACGCACACACAATATAACACACATGCACACGCACAGCCACCCTTGTGGCGGTAAGCGGTGGTCGAAGATGATAGTTACCACCTCACAATGGTGGTGATGGCTTCTCTTGTGATGTTCAGCTAAGAAAAATACACACATGACATGCACACTAGCAACAGAAGCACACACACGTATTTTCTCAGAATATGAACACAACCTGAACACAACCACCCACCTGGTGGTGTACGGTGGTGGCAACGGCCTGAAATGACGGCAACAACAACGCTAGCGGCGACAACTACTATGGTTGGCTGCTGTGGTGGTTCTTCACGACTTCTTCTCAAGCCAAATGCACACACGCACACACTGAAATAATAGCACGACCGAAACCACCCTTTTTTATGGTAAAAGATGGCTGGAGGCAACATCGTTGTGACGAACACGTGGGACGACGGCGACGGTTGTGAGCTAAGGCGTAGCAACAGGAGAAACTAGGGAAGAGGATGAGCTGAAACCACAACGAACAACAACAACATTCGCGAACCTCGAAGCTCCGATCATCTCGATTGACTTATGTCGGTTACGCGATTCTTTATCTTAGCCGACAGTGAGACGCGGACGATGGATGTTCCGGTGCTTCTTCGGTGGTGACAAGGAGTGGCGGCTGGAGGGTTGGAGGTATAAGGGTGGTGGCGGCTGAAGTAGTAGAAGTAGGGTTAGGGTTTTGGAGATGCAACGAGGGGACCGAAGGCACGTTCTTAACCCCAAATCCATATAAAACTTCATCCCAATTGACATATTTGGCCCTTCCTTTTCTAATCATTACAATCCAACTCCAGATTTTACCCCTTTAGCTCATGCTTCCAATAATCTATTCAATACAAGTCCAAGTGATATATTTTAGACTGTAAATTCCTGAACTTATAGTATTTAACTCCGAAGACTAACACTAATAAATTATTATTGATTCGGGGCTTCGATTAAATAATATGTATAAAGATTTTTTAAGGTATTCTCACGAGTCCTCACCCGATCTTCTCTCTCTCTCTCTCTCTCTCTCTCTCTCTATATATATATATATATATATATATATATATATATATATATATATATATAGAAATGATTTGAGCTTCCAAAATTTAAAAAAAAAAATGTTTTTAAAATGTTATAACATTTTCGTTTTCAACATATAAAATTATGTTATAACTAAGCATTTTTAACCTAAAAGTAGATTCTTTTAAGCCCAAAAAATAATTTCTTTTACCTTCAACAAACATTTTCTTTCTTTTATTGATCGGCAAAAGATCCATCCAATTGATCAAGACTCCCGTCGACTTAGCTTCTGGATTAATAACATCCAACCACTTGTAGATTTTATTCAAGTTGTCACCGCCACTTCACATTTCAACAAAAGATGGATCATATCTTGAGAGACATCCAAACAAATCGGACAAAAAAGAGTACAAACATCAATTCTTTTGTGAAATATTTTTTTTTTTCTTTAGTGTAACCGATTAAAGATTAATCTCCACATAAAGATGTTTATTTACATGTAATATGACAAAAACAAAATATAGTTAGAAATTAAAAAAGACTTATGTAAAAAGCTTAGAAGTTCACAATCAAAGTCAAAAAAATAATATAGTCATACAACAGCTTATTTGACTTAGAAAAACTTATTTAAAAGGAAAAAACTTTCCAACAAACTCCTTTAGATCATCCACAAATCATAGCAAACAATTAAAATAATGAGACGTTTTAATTTGAAGGATTATATAAGATTTTTGTAATACAATACATACTAGGCTTTATATGTAATATTATTCACATGGGCTTTCTAAAATGTAATATTATAATACATATGGATAAGACAATACAAAAATGGTGTGGTAGTGTAGCATTTCAGCAATATGGTAGTTGAGTTAATTTGCACCTTTGTTGGAGTTCAATTTCGCATCAAAATGTTGTTTTTCACATTGGCTGGATGAATAAAGCCAATAAACGATTATAACTAATTAGTTTTTTTTAAGAAATGTCTGTCAACTTATTTTAAAGTTCACATTAATGAGAGCGACATATATACATATTTAAAGACTTGAAGTCTTTACATATACCTTTTTTTTGTTCTCTTTCGAAGTTAATTTGACTGTATAGAACCATAGGGCAAAAGGTATTTTTGACTTCTAATGGATCACCCAGATCCATCGGGTCAATTCTCTGTTGTTTGGAGCTTGAGAAGTATAACTGAGGAAAAGTTATGTCCCACTCCTTCTAGCCATGCATTTAATTTTGACTTCTAGCCAAGCATTTAATAACAGAAAGGTGGAATAAGTTAAAGCCAAACACTTTTATGTGGATCAGAAATAGAATAGAGATAATCAGATAAAAGAACACAAGGATTAAACTCAAAATAATCGAAGTTACATTACATCCATATACGTACTACAATCATGCAGGAAGGTATATTTATAACAAACATAAATTATCCTCCATAGCATCAAATTAAAATTCATTTTCATGATTTGTTTAAAAAAGAAAAAGGAAAAACATCAACATATTTCTTCCTAAAACATTAAAAACACATTTATTTGTTTCCCACTTATGTCTCCCCAACAAAAGTCGATAACATTATTCTTGACCCAAACATTCGTTATTTTAGTTTGGATAATTTACATTCGACTTTTTACAACAAATCCCATACTTTTGGCAATTTCTCGAAGTACATACTTCTGAATCTTCCCCGTAGATGTCTTCGGAAGCTCCTCCTTCAACACCACCGACTTCGGCACCATGTAACCCGGCAACTTCCCTTTACAAAACTCCATTATCTCCACCGCCGTCGGCAGCGGCTTCCCTCCATCCTCCTTCAAACTCACGAACGCACACGGCGTTTCCCCCCAGAACTCATCAGGCCGTCCAACCACAGCCGCCTCATTCACCGCCGGATGTAAGTACAACACCGATTCCACCTCCACGCTGCTCAGATTCTCTCCGCCACTTATGATTACATCTTTTGATCTGTCTTTGATTTCCAAATACCCATCTGGGTACATCACCCCCACGTCGCCGGTGTAAAACCATCGATTCCTGATACATTTCGCGGTTGATTCAGGATCCTTTAAGTAACCCAACATCAGACACCCGCCTCTCAATACTATTTCCCCCTGAGTCAACCCGTCGCGGGCCACACTCACTCCCGATTCAGGATCAACAACATCCACCGCCGTCATCCCGCTGGTTCTAACTCCTTGCCTTGCTTTCAATCGAGCTCTCTCCGTCGCCGGCAACCGATTCCATTGTTTCTTCCACGAACATGCTATAACTAGCCCACCAGTTTCCGTTAATCCGTATCCATGGGTCACATCAAATCCCAACGACTCTGTTCTTAACAGAACCGCCGCAGGAGGTGGAGCTCCGGCGGTCATTATATGTACAGTGCGGCCGAGTGGTTCGCCATTGGATAGCATGTTGAGCACAACCGGAGCACCACACATGTGCGTTATATTGTGGTGGTGGATGGCAGTGTATATGGTCGATGCGTCAAATCGGCGGAGACACACGTTGGTCGCACCGACCACCGCCATACCCCACACGTAGCTCCACCCATTCGCGTGAAACATTGGCAGGGTCCACAAATAAACTGGCTGCTTCGGAACGTCCCACTCCAGGAGAGAATCCACGGCTACAATGAACGTGCCACGGTGGCTATGGACGACGCCTTTCGGCGACGAAGTCGTCCCTGATGTGTAGTTCAACGTTAATGGATCCCAATCACTTTCCGGCCGAACCCATTCGAACCCCGGATCACCGTTTTCAACCATACCTTCATAAGTAGTACCAACGAAATGATCTGTGGGTAACGACGGAGGTCCATCATCGGTGATTAAAACCAGCCGCGGGTACGTACAGCCACCCGGCAGCAGAGAAACTGCTTCTTCAATAAGACGAGTTAACTGGTAGTCGACAAAGACGAGCTTAGATTCACCGTGACGGAGGAGTATTGAGATAGTACGAGCGTCCAAGCGGGTATTAATGGTGTTGATGACGGCGCCGGCCATGGGGGCGGCAAAGTGAAGCTCATAAGTGGCCGGGATGTTGGGTGCGAGGACCGAAACGACGTCGCCTTTTCCGATGCCGAGACCGGAGATTGATGAAGCTAATTGTAAACAGCGGCGAAAGGTTTCGGACCAGGTGTATGTGAGATTGTTGTAGACGAGTGAAGGAGAATCAGCGAATACAGTGGCTGCTCTTTCGAGGAATCCAAGAGGAGAAAGAGGGCTTGAGTTTGCTTCATTGGGATTCCTCAATGCTTCCATTTTTTTTTGTTCGTTGGAGGGATGATGAGGATATGAAATCGGGAGTGCTATTATATTATGTGTTTAGACTACCAACCATGTTGAAAGATAGAGTTCTTTTTTAGTATTTGAAAACAAATATATGTTTATTTTAATGTATGATTAAAGGGTGAATCTTATATAAATATAGAAAGTCAGGACCAATATACAATACAAAACAAGAATAAAAAATAGATATATCAATATATTTTGTGTTTCTTTAAAGTGAAAGCAATTGATTGGAGAAACAGATAACGTGGGACATATCATATCGCACTTGACTATACAAAAGTTTATTTTTATATTGTTCAATGGAATTGTTACAGTTCTATCATTTTTTTCCTTGCAATAGATTAACTATACAACAGTTTAATATAACGTTATAAAATTTAATTTATAATAAATATTTAAAAATTTAAAACATTTTTTCCCATTGAAGAGTTCAATAGCATTGAACTTCAAATTTATTGAATGTCAAGGTAACATCTTACAATGATAGAGTTTCATCTAGTGAACGACTTGTCACATCATTCAATTCTCTCATTATTGAACGACTTTTCATATCAATTTAGATTTTTTTGAAAAAAAAACACATTGTAAATGTTATGAAGTTTTTTAATGTGTTTGTATTTATCTAATATTATATTTTGTTTCCGTCTTATACTTTATTTTCTTTTAAATATAGATGGATTGATGTAAAACTTATGCTTATGTTTTTTTTAATGTATTTGGATTGTGTAACATACACGTTTAGTTATCGTGTTATGTGATTTTTAAAAGTGAATATTATATGAATTTGAGAGTTGAGTTCTAATAATATAGTTTTTACTAGAATTGAAGTAAAAATATGTTTAGAATCATTCGAAATGTATTTGAAGACTTATGAGATTCCAATCAAATATCAGTTATTGAAATTAACGAAAATATAAAGTTGGAAATAAGTGAAAATAACGTTAATGAAAGTTGTAAAGAACCTCGTTAGAAACATATAGGCGAAAACCTCATACAAATCCGAGTTATAACGAGGAAGTTATGGCTTATTGAAGTTTCACGACAGAACCGGTACGATGTCGTATGATGTAAAAAGTGAGTTTTCGATAAACTACTTTTTAGCCTTTATGATCTAAATGAAAGTTGTAGCATTCGTTAAAGCGAGAACTTTCATAAAAAGAACATCAAAATTTGACTTCGTATGAGGAAGTTATGATTAAGTTTCTAAATAACAGTAGACAGCTAAAAACTCAAAATAAAGATCAAGTGATTTTTTGTCACACCCCCAAACCAAGGATGGCGGAAACGTCCGGGGGTGGAGGACTTCATGTATAACATCATAACAACAAATGCAATAGTGATTTAAGCAAACACAACCAACATATATATAATTGAAAGAGTTACGTCATTGTATGAATTACATGTTTCTAAATCAATTACAATATGTGGACAAAATGTGAAATGTTTGACGCCTTAACATCCCATCCTCAAAAGCACTTGGTTACCTGTTTAATAATTTCCTGAGAATACAAGTTGTTTGAAAAAGTGTCAACACAAAGGTTGGTGAGTTCATAAGCATTTGTAGGCAGTTTATGAAAAGCTTTTTCTTGTAAAAGTAGTGTTTGTTCCAGAAAAATCCAATATTTTCCTTAATATGTAAAAGTAGTCTTAAAACCTAAAGACCGAAGTGTACAAGTAATTTGTTATACTAATGATAAAATAATGCAAGTTTAAATCTACATAAACTTGTTTGATTTAAATGAATTCCCCGTAAATTCTATGTTTGTTAATACTGAATGTGAGTTATTATAACCATGCTATGACCTAGTTGGCCTGAAAAAAACGTTCTTCAGGCGTCGAAACTGTTATAACATTTGTCACCTCAGACCTGCCGGTCTAGCTGTTGTAAGCAGCTCAGGTGTGGGTTTGTCAGACCCAATATAGATCTATATACAACTATCACGCTCTCCCTCCAGGAGACTCTGGTTACAATACAAGACTTATTGGTAAAGTGAAGCGAATGTCTCACAAAAGTCATTAACGAATTCACGTGTAATGTAATGGAAATTCCTTTTTGTATAAATGTACCTTTTTTGTATGAGTGTGTTATGTGATGTATAAAAAACTATACATATTATAGTTTATCAAAACAAGGGTAAAAGTGGTAATGTACATAAACTATACTTATCATAGTTTATTCAAATGTTTGTATGTAATAGATGTACTTTGATTATAAAAAATTGTTATTTCTATGCTTTATCTAACAAACTTCATTTGTTAACTGATGTACGTCTATATAATAAGACAATAATGTCATATATTGCAATAACATATAATCACATAAAGATATACACCTTGCTCAACATGTTACAAGGTGAAATGAAATTGATAGTATTTTTCTGTTGATAACATTTTCTATCACTGTTCTTAGAAAATTTGTAGAAAATCATCGAAGGTCCAATTCAGAATCCATAAATTCCGAGAGTTTGGAAAATGAGTCTAGTTTCTCTATAATTTTTCTCATGATTTTTGGTGACATCTAACTTGTGTAAACAAGTCCATAATCACAAACCGGTCCAGATGGATGTTTGAAATGATAGACAGTTTTGTAAAAATCACCATAAATTGTAGAAAAATCGTATGGAGATGTTTGAAATGAAAGTTGTTGGAAAAGTTTAGTTGTGTTCTTGATGATTAAAATTGTATTCCCCCCCCCCCCCTTTTTAAAACTTAAGAAAAACATGAAAAGATAGGGGTATGAACTCACCTTGAGTGGTTTCAGTAGATGAGTGTTGGAGGTGAGAAGTGTTCAACTCAAGAACACTTGAAGATGCCTAGAGATTTTCGAGAATCTAACACCAATTTGATGGAATTTGTATAAGCATTCTATGATATGAGTAAAGGGAAGTGTAAATAACACAAGGGGTATGAATTATACTTACCAAGAGTGTAAGAAAACTTGATGATCAGCCTTGAATCTCGAATTTGAGGGAGAAAGTTTGAGAGAAAAAGTGTTTGTTCCTTGGGTGGAAATGAGAGAAATGAAGAGTGAGAGGAGATTTTCCCAGCTCTTTGGATACGGATTTGCTGGGGAAAAGAGTAGGAAAGTACCATAAGGTGACTAGGAGTGGTGGGGAGTACAATAGCTGGTCAAAGGAATAGGTATGGGGCGGTTGTTTGTGTCAAATATTATGGCAAGATTCACACTTCATCTCATGATCTCCCTTAATGGATTTTATTCTTAAATAAATGTTTCCATAAAAATATGTTTATATTATGAATATTTAGGGTCTTATATGTTAAAATATGATTTTTGGAGAAAATACCGCGTTAAAATGATGAAAAACGGACTTAAAACGGAGTCGTGGTCGAAAACCGAGTGGAAAGTGGCAAAATTCGAAGTCAGGAGGGTGACTCCGGCCTTAACAGCACTAGATCCGGAGTAGGGGTTAGGCTGCTGAAGTGGATCCGAATGGAAAAAGGGGCTGCGGTCCGAAGGGGGAGGTCCGATGCGGTTAGGAGGCGAGGTTCGCTGGCTGTTGTCGGCTTGCTGTGGCTCGCTGGCTGCGGTCAGCTTGCTGCGGCTACTCCATTGCGGTCCAAAGACTGCGGCTGCTCAAAGGCAGCAGACTCAGTTCAAGTGGCCTCGGATCCAAGAGGACTTGGCCCCTATAGAGAGGCTTCGGCCCTAAGGGGCTATTTTCCAAAATATCTCCCCTCTTTGAGTGGTTTCTCATCAAACCAAGTACCGGGATGCCCCCAAATGATCAAAATAAATCGAAAGGGGTTTTGAGAGAGATTTTGGGAGAGATTTTACAATCTTGGAGAGATATCTCATACGAAGAGAGATCTGGGAAAGATTTCACATATGGAGAGAGATTTGGGAGAGATTCCACCATATTGGAGAGATTTCTCATATGGAGAGAGATTTAATCTTGGAGAGATTTTTCATACGGAGAGAGATTTGGAAGAGATTTCACATATGGAGAGAGATTTGGGAGAGATTTCACATATATAGAGAGAGAGAGAGATTTGGGAGAGATTCCACCATCTTGGAGAGATTTCTCATATGGAGAGAGATTTGGGAGAGATTTCACAATCTTGGAGAGATTTTTCATACGAAGAGAGATTTGGGAGAGGTTTCACATACTTAAAGAGATTTGGGAAAGGTTTCTTTTGTGACCTTTCTGAGTGTTTGAATTCGCCATGCAAGGTCCGTATGCCCCGTTAAGCCATGTTTTAGTGTCCTACACATTCCCAATGAGGGTGCAATAATGTTTTTATCTCTTTGGTTCATTGTTTAGCATTATCAAGGTTAAGGAAAATTTAAACACACGAATTTTCCAAATGATGTTTTCTTATTAAAATAGTGAGTTGAACAGTAATTACACAATGTAAACCCTAATATACAAGGGTTAACTGAGTCGAACGGTTTGATTCTTTGACTTTATTCGACTTTGACTTGACCCAAAAATAACAATTGTCACATGTTTAGCCGACACAACCTAAACAAGAATTAAAGGTCTCGTCAATAGTAGTACAACGGTAAAAAGACAGACGAAAACGGACAACGGATGACGAAGTTATGAATTTTTAACGGACTTTTTCTGTCCCGGCCCATAAAAAATATAATATTAAAAATAAAATCAAAATTAGCCGACGGAGTCTAAACAAAAGTTGTAGAGTATAATCTCACCTACGCGTGGATATAAAGAACATCAAAAACGGAGCTCGTACGCAAAATATATGAATTTCTGAAGTTGTTAAATAAAAATAAATGAAAATTTGAAGCCTTATCCGAGGAGTTACACCCCGCGTAGAGGCTTACGCCCAGCGTTCGCATGGCAGGACCTCAAATTGACCACATCTCCGTTCTTCGCATGATGGCCACGTAGCAGACACATCCAAGCCATGTGCCCTCCCTTCCGAGAATCGGACACGTAGCCTCGTACGCCCCGCGTACAGCAAGACTACGCCCCGCGTAGTGAGCTGCTTCGGACCCTATAAAAGGGATGCGAGGCTGCTCGTATTTTGGTTGCCATTTTTCAATCTCCTTCACTCTAAAAACCCTCTCTATCCACTTTTAACCCCCTGAAGCCCCGATATCATTCCCGACACCCGAAGCAAGTCCTGGCGCCCCGAAGTTCCCAAAAAAAATTATATTTTCAAGTCGAAACTCTGCACGAGTAAGGCCGATTTTCAACTAAAATCCCCGGTTTCGTCACAGAAAGTCATATTTAGAGCCGAAGTGCTGCCCAAATTATCATTTATTCCTTCGGTTATTTCATGGTGAGTTCAATATATAGGAACATTGTATATTATGTGTTACATGTGCTATGTGCTTTTCCATGTTATTATTTTCGCTATTATGGTAGCAAAGTTGTACCTTTGACCATGTGATCAGTGAAAGAACTTAGATTCATGGTGGTATTGGTATGTAGCCTTTGGCCATGTAGAGCATTCTTGTAAGAAAATGAATTCTATTCTATGTCATAGACAGAATGTTAGATAGGGCTAAAAGCCTAAAATCTACCAAAATGTTTAATCAGAAAGTGTATATCTTCTGTGCCAATTGGGCCGAAGCTTTATTGATGTATATCAAGTATTGAAATTGTTATGTCTCATTGATTGATATGAAAGCTTGTCACATGATTCACATATGCTTTTGTTGTTCTTTGTTCCCTTTGCTTCTGCTATATTGAAGTATATATATGGCATAACGTTATATTGTATCTATTATTGAACTCACTACGTCACCGCTTACCCCTCTCAGTGTTTAACAATTACAGGAAATGAGAATCCGGCATAGTCATATACTGTTGGAAGATTTAGAATAGTTTATACTATTACTTTTGTACTTGGGTCTACGTATGTATAAAACTATAATATCATGGGCAGTTATGTAATAAATATAACACTTTGTAATATATTAAAACTTAGTCGGTTTGTATCCAGTCTTTTGTAATCACACTATTAATGTAAAATATTATTTATGAATATGCATGTAGCATGTTTTGGAGTAACTATGTTGTGAAGTATGAAAGTTTGGATCTTTCAGAAATACGAAAGTTGGGGTCTTTCAGATTGATCTACAACTTGTATTTATGTTTATTTTTAATGTTTAAACTTGTGGGTGCCTATGTGTGAATAGGAAATAGGAAAAATGATGAAAGTTATAAAAAACGGTTGAACCGACGCTCAAACCAGTAACACCGGTTGAACCGCAAACCGGTCACCATGTTAACAGAATGTTGGTTTTAAACCTTGTGCACGAAGGTAAAGAGAGAAGAAAAAGAGAATTGAATAGATTAAGTTCTTGATCCTCTTGTGAACACGTTAAGAGAAAAAAAAGAAACAAAACTTGTTGTGATTTTTTATTCCAAACTAAACAATTTGAAACTTGACATCTATTTATACTATAAAAATAGAATCTTATTCTAATACCAAAACTAGCAAAACAGAGATCCTAAAAACTTTCCTATTAAACCGTATTGATCAAAACCAATTAACCAACAATCACCCTTTAATTGGTTTGATCATACCACTCGTTCAAAAAAAATGTATGTTCTTTTTCGAGTAGATTTGCCTCTTCTTTCTTCCATTTAGGATACTCATTGTTGTAGTGACCAAACTCACCACAGTTGTAACATTTAACGTGACTTGTATCCCGAACACGTTCATTACCATTTCGACTTCTCCCGGACCCCCGACTATGTCCAAAGTCATCCCGATTTGAACGTCCATTGCCACAACGCTTACAAACATGTGATTTTCCTCACTAGCCAACAACAACCCACCTTGAGTATCCTCCACTTTCGCGGTTCCTCTTATACGCTCCTCGTATGCCTTCAATCTACCAATCGCTTCATCGAATAACATCAAATCCAACTCGAAACATTGCTCTACTGATGCCACGATTTGAAGAAATGACATAGGCATCAAATCAAGTAACCTTTTAACCAAATAAACTTCTTCAAGCTCGTAACCAAGACTCCTTAATTTTGAACCTAAACTGGATAATTTTGTCACAAAATCATCGACCGTTTCACCCTCCTTCATGTGCAAACTTTCAAGCTCTCTCTTTAACATTGCAAGTTGAGCCGTTCTCACCCAATCCACTCCTAAATAACATATGATCTTATAGGGTTATACGTGTAGCAAGTAGTCACTTATTGAATATTTATTAAGTAATTTTATTATTAATAATTATGTTCAACTCTTGTAATTAATTAAGAAATAGTTATTATTTTATGAAAATAATACTTTTAGAGAGAATAACTAGACATGTAATCATATAGTATGATTTAATATGTTGTGTACAAGTATTTGTTACTTTACGAGTTCATATATATAACGTATATAAACTTGTACAATTAAGAGATAATGCTTGATGACTTGGAAACATCACATCTCTCTTTCCCTCTCTCTTGGTCGTAACTTTTAGAGATATGGGAGGTTCCTTGCCAACCTCCCTTTTACACACTACGTGCTCCTACATCACCATTCATTTGATCGGTGTAAGGGTATATGTATCAGATCTCATGTGTGGGTATATAAGAGAGTGTAAGACTTGTATTTGTGCGAGTTTTTTGCTCTTCTCTTTGCTAGATTAGGTGTCTAAGCCAATAACTGAATTAATATATACTTGAATTATAAGCAAAATCCTTTTGGGTTACCCTCAAACCTAGTAATTAAATAGGATGACTTTTATAGAGAGGCTGATTTATTGATTTATTATATGATTAATAAATAGCAATAAATAAATTTATTAATATGTTATGAAAATAATCTATTAATTAGAGATAGTATTATTTGATTAATAATTAATCATAAATTAATAAGAATTAAAATTGGGATTAATTGAAAGTGTAGGGGTCTAATTGTAATTATTCAATAGTTGAACAAGAGGTTCCAGAACCCTCCTCCATGAGAGGTAGATGGTTCTGGGAGGATACTTCTAGGATTTCTATAATATCCCTTATAGATAATTATAAAATTTGAGATATTAATATAACATTAAAATTAGGGTTATCTAGGGTTTCCTAATTCAACTATAAAAGGACCCCCTTGGATCCAATTTCCGACCACTCCTCTTTTCTAATGCATAGCCGAAATTTCCATCTCCCCTCTCATCTCTCTTTAAGTCTCTTTGTTGCTAGGGTTGCGTATGAACCATTAGAGGCACATAATTTCTGGTGCTAGCTTCCAAGTGACTACAATAAGGATTTTGTTTTGATTATCTACTAGTATAATCAAGAGGTATGTTTTTCTAACCCTTTTGTTATTTTTGAAAATACTAGGGTTCTTGATGTTCAATTGGTTATTGCATTCAACTGTGAAAACATAGATCCTTTAGGTTGCATGCAAACTTAGGGTTTAGGTTTTTCCGCCAAATATGATTTTTGTAACCTATAAATCCCATCACTCTTGTGATGGTTATATTTATTCTCCCATCGCATATGTTTCTCTCTACAATGAACTAATGAAAGTGTTGAGTTCTTAGAATTGCTTCTCGTTTAGTACTTTGTAACATCCTGTTTCGGATCGTACGTGATTAGGGTTCATGGGCTGCAACCCAGGCACGTGGAAGCCTCGGGGCTACGACGAGTTACTAGAAGCGTAGGCTTCTTGTTACCTTTCCGTGGATATGAGGTTCTTTGGAATCGGAGTTATATCGAGGTTCTTTGGAATCGGAATTATATTGAGGAAGCGATGGAAGTTTGAAGTTTTGACAAGATAGGTCCCTTATTTGAGAAAGGTGGTAGCTAAGTACGTTGGGCGTACGTGTGTGTATGCTTAGCATACTCATGTGCGTGAATTTTAAGCAGAGCCACCTAGTACATTAGTCGTACTAGGCTCAAAGTGAAAAACCTAATTAGGGGGGGGGGGGGAGTGTCCCTATATAAAGAATATGATGGCCTCATTCCTGGCCACCATCCTCAGTTAACAAACCCTCTTAAACCTTAAACCTTCATTCATAGAGCTTGTGAGTGCATTTGAGAGTCTTTGAGTGATTTTGTGTGTTATTTGGAGTGAAGAAGAAGCTTTGGAGAAGAAGGAGTGAGAGTCCATGCCCTTGGATCTGAGCATATCTATGTTGGGAGCTTCATATAGAGGTATAAAGCTTCAAGCTTTCTCACTCTTTTGATTTGTGCATCACAGTAGAGTATTTTATGGTTTTTATCCAAAAAGTTTGAGACTTTATGAGATATTTAGCTCCAGATACTATGATCAACTCCCTTTGAATGTATTCAGTGGTGTAGTGTCATAAAAAATCAAGATTTGGACGTTAGAATCAAACCATGCATGAGATATGAGCATTTTGAGTTAAGAGAGTAAGAGTTTTATGTGTTTGTGACCTTATCAGCCATGCAAAGGCTTAAAGTCACAAGCATTATGGAGTAAGAGCCATTAGGGAGTCCAGATCTAGGATTTGAGTTAATGTCTTAACGGGTTAAGACCAAAGGAGTAGGAAAAGCAAACCTAGACGTATGATGAGCGTAATTCCAGTGTGCCCCGCGTACTAACCAAATATCCCCGATGGTCAATCTAGATTCATGCGTACGTTGAGCGTACCAAGGGAGGTACGCCCCACGTAACCTCACTGTGGGCTTTTGGGCTATGTCTCATTTTGGGCTTTAAGTGTTGGGTTAGAGTTTGGGCTTGTTGCACTAGAGATTTTGATCAGAGGAATATCAAATATATGTACCTTGGGACCTTGTGTTGGGCTTGCCATTTAGACTTGAGAGTTGGGCCTTGGGAGAGCCCATTCATTATTGGGCCTTGGTGGGCCCAATGAGTTTCAGGTTTTGATGGGCTAGTTAGTGGTTGGTGCAGCAGTAGCATCTATAGGAGTTGTTCATCATCTGAGGTGAGTCTTCTCACTATACTTTACCTAGAGTGGTAACCTTTGTGTGACCGGAGGGTCTTATGTGCTTATATTGAGTATTGTGATATCCTGCATTATGTCTTTGTGATTTATGTTGTGTAGTATTCTGAGCTTACTGAGTAAGGACCGGAGGGTCCACCCGAGTTTTGGGACCAGAGGGTCCCACTGAGACACATTGACCGGAGGTCTTATCTGAGTATAGCCATAAGAGGCTAATGGGATATGTTTGGTATTTTGGGGAACTCCCTAAGCGTCGTGCTTACCATGTTATGTGATATGTGTTTCAGGTTCTCTTCAGGATTGCGGGAATACGCCGGCTTAATTGAACATACCAGAGAAGGAGTTATGTTTTGGGGATCCTGGATTATTAATCAAACAATTATGGAGTGTTGTTTTGTAAATTAAATAAATGAGATTTTTGTGAAATATGTTATGAGAATTATGTGATCTTAAATTGAAAAATTGTTTGAAAATTTACGGTAGGGGTGAGCATAATAACCGAAAAATCGAACCATAACCAAATTAACCTATATAACCGAACCATAATAACCGAACTGTTTTAAAAACCGTTGATTTGATTTCTAATTTTTGTTAACCGATAACAAACGGTTCGGTTATGGTTTTATAGGTTAACCGAACTATTATTAATCGAACCGCTAACTTTATATTTTAATACATAAAAATTATGGATTATATATAAAATAATATAGTCCCATTAAAATTTCAAAATTTAATTCATTAATCCACACTTATCAGGAGACGGACGTGCTATCAAACCATCAAAGGATGATTACGTAGATGATGCAGACACACACAAATCTTCAATTATACATTGAGTTAGATTATTGATTAATGTTATAATTCTTAACCGGCTAATTCTATAATTTGTAAACATTATTCACAATTAGTTTAATCTTCACACTCATAATCCTAATCGGAAACTTTTCACACCGTTGATCCTAATCAAAGATTGTTTTGACTTTATAGTTCTATTCTAAGAATTTTTTTAATTTATAATCAAAACTTCTAGGTAAGTTAAGTTTTTGGTTCTTCTTCACTTTGTGATATATTAAAAATGTATTTTTTTTAAATTTTCTTTTTTTATTTACTGTTTTTGACTTCATCACATTGAATGTATAAGAGTGATTGTTTTTTTTTTTTAATCCAGATAACACGTAATATAAATGTTTAGCTATTTTATTTTATAGTTTTTTTATTTAATCGCATTGAACATGTATGAATGTTTGGCTTTATTTTAATGTTAATATCGATTATCAATATATGAAGTTATTAATGTCGATTTTTTTTAATGTTTTATACTTTTTATTAAATGTTTTTTTATTTTGAATGTGACTATATGTTATCTCACACTGAGTATCAAAGATACAGATTTTATTATATTATTATAAGCTAGGTTACAAACATTGGTGCCGACAACTTTTTGTATTCTCTTTTCATTTTTTATGCCACTATACTTTCGTCATTTATATTATTTTGAACATTATGGTTAACCAATATTAACCATTAACCAAAACCGTTAACCGACAAAAACCATTAACCATAACCAATATTAACCATACCCAATGGTTACCAAATTGCATTAACCAATCATAATGGTTATGGTTCGGTTTTGAGCAATAACCGAACCAAACCGCCCCATACACACCCTTAATTTATGGTGTTACAAGTTGGTAATAAAGTCTTGGTTTGAGGGATTCGGATGCACCTTCGGGTATATCTGGACTCAAACTAAGGATTTGTGAAAAAATTTCAAAAGAAATGATTTTTCGAAAATAAGCAAGAGTTTCTAAGAGAAAAAAAAGGAGCAGTGTGTACAATCAGCCAGAGCCCGAATGGTGATTTCCCAAAATACCCTTACTTATTTGTGTTATGAGTTATTATTGAGATATTAGTGATGCATGCTAGAAGATAGGCTAGGTATTTTCATATTTTAGGGCTAAAGTTGTCTGATTTGTAATGCCTTAGCCTAGGAATTTTGCTATATGTGATGTACTTTGAGTATGTGCAGAGTAAGAGTATCCAACAGGAATCTTTTAGAGAGAACTTTGAGTAGAGGAGTAATCTAGGAGAGATACCTAGATGAGCATGGGAGGAGCCTACTGAGGGAGTAGTTAGATACCCACGAGGGGTAGGATTGCTTGAGTTCAGTGATACCTTTTGAATGTGAGTAGAGCAAGTGGAGTTGTAAGCTAAAGTGGTCTTACGTGTTGGTGGAGATTATTCGATGCCCGAATGTTGCTTGCTTTGTGCTTTGTGGAACTCTTGATGGTGGGAGTCAGCTACTATTTGAATATGACGATATTCAAGAGGTAGATAGTTTGCATCATAAGGAGTTCTTCAGCAGTTAATGGCAGAAAAGTGAGAGAACCTAGGAAGAGTCTAAGGAGTGACCTTAGTCAAATGAGTAAGCTGATAGAGGAGAGTATTCGCTAGGGAGTGACCATGTTTTACGGTATTGGTGATCGAGAAGGTTGAGCAGCTACTTAGGAAATCTGGGATAATCTGTGTGGAAAGTATGGGTAGATGTGGCAAGTAGTATGGGCCCGTACTACTGAAAGCAGAGGACCTATACTCGAAACAGGGAGAATTTCAGAGGTTCTAAGTAGTATATTTAGAGGTGATAACATGGTTTGAGTACCATGGTTCGTAGCAGATTGAGAGGTCATCATATGGTTCGAGTACCATGATTCGTGGCGGTTAGTGCTTTTGATTTTACCAGTTATCCCGTTGTGATTGATTAGACTGAGAACAAATATGATAGAGTGTGGGGCCAGAGGGCCATGTTGAACGAGTTTCAATGGAGCATACCTTGAGAGGGAAATTGAGTTAGTTTCCGAGAGATTTTATTGGTGAGATGCCAGTTGGAGTCGCAAGAATCAGGGATGAGTAGAGATGGTGCTTATTGGAAGATCGTGGTCTAAGTTGAGCAATCAACTAATAGATGAGACGTCACCTTTTATGATGAGAGTTGCGCTATCCCCATTTCCTAGGAGAAACAAAAGAGATAACGAGCTTTCGGTTTCAGAGTTAGGAGGTAAAAACTGTGGGGTAGCATAGGGTTGCAACCTTTTTTTTCAGAGTATTTGGACAGTATGTTTGTTGCGAGGTATTTCGTATACTGTGAGAGATTCATTAGCGCGACTAAGATGGAAAAGAACAAGGACGCGCCTTATTGAGGGAGGCATACTTTTAGCAGCAGTTCCAGATGGTTAAGAGGAGTATATCGGGGTGGTAGCCCTTGTTGTCTATGTTGTGTATCAACTATGAGAGTGAGGTCTCTTGCTTTTATGATGAATCCCGCGATGGGAGGCTGGTCGAAAAATCAAAGGCGAGGTGCGTGATAGTGGATTATTTCCAAGTTGAGAGTCAGGACTAATTTGAAACAATTGGGGTATAGGAGGTGTGTCGGTCTGAGGCTTCGAGATGTCTAGAGGCAATCACGTTGGGAGGATTATGAGATTTTTGTCTGAGTTATGGGATATTTGGAGTTGTTTGGTTTCCATCATGAAGATCATTGAAGTGATTATGTGGTATGTTCCAAGAGTCAAGTGTGATATATCTGGTGAAACAGTCTACGTAGTAGATTATTGGTATGCTAGTTGGTGATGGTTCAAACCCTGATTAAGGGAGAACTAGGTATTCTATTGAGTGGATCAGTGATCCGTTCAAGTGCGACTAGAGAACTAGTTATGGAGATCTGCAGTGCGGACACATGAGACCTGGGTTATTGGTGGATGAGGCGAGGTGCAAGGCGGGATGATGTATGAGTATGTGCTTAAGAAAGGATGTGTGAATCCACATCAGGTGGCTGTTGGTCAGAGAATTTATTGTGGCTAGGGATTTTTTGGGTTAGCAAATATTGAGTTCGAGGCGGTTGGGTCGCTGAGTTCAGGGTGCAATAACTGAGATTTGCGGGTATAGGTATAGATTGTGATCTATACTCCAGGAGGGGCAGCAGTTGATTTGTCAACCAGTTTCAGAGTCAGTATGAGTAGTTTCATATGGGTGATGATCAGTAGAGGGTGGAGCTTCCGATTTTCGTCAACATGTTTTCAGTCGTTGATGATTCCTCCGTGTTTCAATTTGTAAGATGGGAGTATTTCGAGGTTTTGAGTTACGTAAGTGGAAGATCAGTGGTTGAGGCAAGACATTGTGAGATGTTGTGATGGTGTACCGAGATACCCGAGTATGGTGTCCTAATTTTTGGTCATGTTGAGACTCGATTTGTGGGATGGCGAGTGGAGTACCTAGTGACTTTTGTTCTTGTGGGAACCCATCAGTTAATTGTCGTTGGAGTGGGACTGTCTAAGGGTGTATCTGTGCTGAGACTAATGCCTTGCCTTCAAGGACTTACATCTGGAGTGGTGGTGCATAATTTGGGTGGGTGTAAGCACCTATCTATGTTGAGCTGCGAAGTACAAGTTCGTGAACTCAATGTAGTGATGGCTTGATGATGAGATTATGGGGTGATAAGAGAGCAAGTGGATCTAAGTGGGAGTAATTACTTGGGATTATCAGGAAAACCATGGAGTGAGCCCATGGTGAGTCAGTCAGCGAGAGAGTGTCGTGATACTGCGGGGAGCTGCAGTATTAACTGCTTAGCGAGAGAGTGTTGTGATACTGCGGGGAGCCGTAGTACTCACTAGTCAGCGAGAGAGTGTCGTGTTATTACGGGGAGCCGTAGTATTCACTGGTTAGCGAGAGAGTGTTGTGATACTGCGGGGAGCTGTAGCATTCACGAGTCAGTGAGAGGGTGTCATAAGTCTGCGGGGATTCGTAGCATTCATGAGTCAATAAAGGAACGTCTTAAGACTACGGGGGGAAACGTAGCACTCGGTAGTCGATAAGAGTGAATACTGTTCTATGGGGAGCTGTAGTATTCACTAGTTAGTGTATGACGCAGAGGAGTTCTTACGCTTGGGTAACCTTACCACTTGAGTCTTCGAGAACCTGGTTTCTGGATCAGGGGCGAGACTGGGGTCTCTGTAACGGTTAAAAATTGTTATATCCCGGGTTGATGGGGGATTATCTTAATCAGAAGGAATTGGAGAGATGGTGTGTGCATAAATTAGCGAATCGTGGGTATGGGTTGAGTATCAGATTAGAAATGAGTGGTTCTAATTCTGTTGTTGAATCAGACTCTCAAGCTGAGTTTGGGACAATTAGTATATTGAGTAGGCGAGATGAGATTTCATATTTGTAGATGGGTTTCACTATGAGAGGTATTGATCTCCATCTGATGTCTTAGACCGGAGTGGGTGAGTTTCGTTGGTTTGGGAAGAACGGCGAGACGTATGGGACCAGTAGGTGGTAAACAACAAAGGTCGGAGGTGAGACGACTTCAGATGGGGTTGTAGTATTCACTTGGGGTAAAACGAACTTTGTGACTTGTGTTGCACGATGGTTCAAGATAGTTAGGGGGTGTTTGGCTTAACTTTTCAAAACCCAAAAGTCCTTTTTGGAAAAGTTACAAAAAGTCAGGATTTCATGACTTTTCCAAAAAGTCTCTTTTCCTTGTATAAAACCTCCAAAAGCAGCTTCTAAAATTGGTTTGCCAAACATTTTTGCTCTTTTCTTTTCCAAAAAGGACTTTTGTGATGTAAAAAGCTAAAACAAACACCCTCTTACTATGAGAAGGAAGCCAATAAGTCGTTTTATTAGGTATGCAGTGGGTAACCTTTAGAGGTTCAACTTTTGGGTCGGGAGTTGACCTGGTGCTTAGTGTTGGAAGGGACTTGCGAGAAGAGCTAGGGTTTATGATTAAGGGTGTCATAGGATCATTTCGAGCTGGCTTGACCGCTTTCTTGTGTCTGAGGTCAGAGTTTTGAGGTTCATTCTTTCAGATGAGTTCTAATAGTTGTTCAAGCAGTGGGTCCTTAGCGGGAGGTGACTTTTCCGTTCCTTTTGAGTTACGACCGGGATCGATGAGAGAATCAGAATTGGTATAGTGTTCTTAGATTCTATTATTCGATGAGCGATTATCATGATGATATTTTGTGAGGGTGTTCGGGCAGGGAGACAGACCACTAGAGTTTTCAAGTTTTAGAGAGACAGATCGAGTACCGCAGCGGCAGAAGGGTCTGTCCTTCTTTGGGGTCGGGAGTCCCTGTTGGATTTAGGTGTCTTTGGAAGATATTGTTGTATGATACGAGCTCCTTTCGATGGTTCTTCTCGGGTTATTAGGTTCGATCTATGTGTTAATAGGGAGCAAATTCGAGGGCAAAATCTAATTCAAGTGGGGGAGAATTATAACATCCTGTTTTGGATCGTCTGTGATTAGGGTTCGTGGGTTGCAACCCGGGCATGAGGAAGCCTCCGGCTTGATACGAGTTGCTAGAAGTGTAGGGCTTCTTGTCACCTTTCCGTAGATATTAGGTTCTTTGGAATCGAAGTTATATCGAGGAAGCTATGGACATTTGAAGTTTTAACAAGATAGGTCCCTTATTTGAGAAAGGTGGCAACTAAGTATGTTGGGCGTACGTATGTGTACCCTTAGTGTACTCATGTGCGTGACTTTTAAGCAGAGCCACCTAGTACGTTGGGCGTACTAGGCTCAGAGTGAAAACCCTAATTGGGGGGGGGGGGTCCCTATATAAAGAATAAGATGGCCTAATTCCTGGCCACCATCCTTAGTTAACAAACCATATTAAACCCTAAACCTTCGTTCATAGAGCTTGTGAGTGCATTTGAGAGCCTTTGAGTGATTTTGTGTGTTCTTGGAGTGAAGAAGAAGCTTTGGATAAGAAGGAGTGAGAGTCCAGGCCCTTGGATCTGAGCATATCTATGTTGGGAGCTTCATATAGAGGTGTAAAGCTTCAAGCTTTCTCACTCTTTTGATTTGTGCATCATAGTAGAGTATTTTAGGGTTTTTGTCCCAAAAGTTGGAGACTTTATGAGATATTTAGCTCCAAAGACTATGATCAACCCCCTTTGAGTGTATTCAATGGTGTAGTGTCATAAAAATCAAGACTTTGACGTTGGAATCAAACCATGCATGAGATATGAGCATTTTGAGTTAAGAGAGTAAGAGTTTTATGTTTTTGTGACCTTATCAGCCATGCAAAGGCTTAAAGTCACAAGCTTTATGGAGTAAGAGCCATTAGGGAGTCCATATCTAGGATTTGATTTAATGTCTTAACGGGTTAAGACCAAAGGAGTAGGAAAAGCAAACATGGACGTACACTGAGCGTAATTCTAGTACGCCCGCGTACTGACCAAATGTCCCAATGGTTAATCTGGATTCGTACGTATGATGAGCGTAACAAGGGAGGTACGCCCCATGTAACCTCACTGTGGGCTTTTGGGCTAAATCTCATTTTGGGCCTTAAGTGTTGGGCCTGGAGTTTAGGCTTGTTGCACTAGAGATTTTGATTAGAGGAATATCAAATATATGTGCCTTGAACCCTTGTGGTGGGCTTGCCATTTAGACTTGAGAGTTGGGCCTCAGGAGATCCTATTCATTATTGGGCCTTGGTGGGCCCAATGAGTTTTCAGGTTTTGATTGGCTAGTTAGTGGACTACCTCTAGACCTAAAGAGTGAGGATTTAGACTTAGATCTTAATTGGGTAATTGTGGATTTTGGTCAAGTGTTAAAGGCCGGTGCAGCAGCAGCATCTTTAGGAGCTATTCATCATCCGAGGTGAGTTTTCTCACTATACTTTACCTAGAGTGGTAACCTTTGTGTGACCGGAGGGTCTTGTGTGCTTATATTGAGTATTGTGATATCCTGCATTATGTCTTTGTTATTTATGTTGTGTATTATTCTGAGCTTACTGAGTTAGGACTGGAGGGTCCACCCGAATTTTGGGACCGAAGGGTCCTACTGAGACACATTGACCGGAGGGTCTTATCTGAGTATAGCCATGAGAGGCTAATGAGATATGTGTGGTATTTTTGGGAACTCACTAAGCTTCGTGTTTACCGTGTTATGTGATATGTGTTTCAGGTTCTCCTCAGGATCGCGGGAAGACACCGACTTGATTGTACACACCAGAGAAGGAGTTATGTTTTGGGGATCTGGAGTATTATTCAAACAATTATGGAGTTGTGTTTTGTAAATTAAATAAATGAGATTTTTGTGAAATATGTTAAGAGAATTATGTGATCTTAAATTGAAAAATTGTTTGAAAAATTTACGGTGTTACATACTTAATTGTGGTAAGTGCTTAAAGGCTTAAGAAGTACATCTTAAAAGATGAGAACTAGCATTCTTGGTGGCATATACTTGTTGGTGGATACATTATAGAAAAACTATTTCTTGAGTTTTTGATGGTTTTATTAAAATGGTCTTCAAATGTTGTATTCTAAACATCCTATGGTTGTCATAATGTTTCTAATATCATGTAAATGGATCTTTGGTGGTTTTATTAAAATGGTCTAAAAATAATAGTTATTTGTAATATTACTTCAGTTGCCGCTTAAAATAGTTTTATAAAACAATTTCGTTTTTAGCTTCCCAAAACTCATCACCTACTATGTTAGAGTTGAATGAGAACACGACACATAGAAAAGTGTGATGTTATGGTCGGAAGGGAACGCGACACTATTTAAGGGAATACGACACATACATGAGGTGTACGCGACATGTAATGATCGATAACACAAAACAAATTAAAAACATGAGGGAGTTGGTTTTTTATTTATTTTTGATAACACAAAACAAATTAAAAACATGAGAAAGTTGGTTTTTATTTATTTTTCATCACATACGCTTATAGGAGCAATAAGAGACAATTCTTGAGATCCTTTTTAATCATGTTTGAGGGAAAATCCAAGGAGGGATCAATAGGAACATGGATCCATCTTCACTTGAAGTAAGGGAAATATCATCCATCTTATTAAGTTTGGTTAGTGTCTATGGTGAAATGTGAGAATAGTGATGAAACCCTAGCTTATATATACAAAAAAAATTATGTTAATAATCTACTTGGCTTAATAAACCAATTGGTAAGTGTTTTATATTGAAATCGTGACCAGATGATTGGAATTGGGGAAGCGGGAAAGATTCTAAAAGGCGTGAGGCGTGGTATGGCGGCAATGTCAAACCTCAAGCTTAACGAGTCATGGCAAACCATGACGTTTTTTAATGCGTGATGGACAACGATTTTGTACTAATTTATAATTATATTAGCACATAAATGTAAATTTATATCAAATATAACTGGTTTTTAGACGTGTTATATCAACAACTAATAAAAAAAAAACACAATACTTGTATTTCCGATTAGAAATTGCATAAAAAAGAACAAAAAAAAAAAAAAAAAAAAACATGTCTCAAATGAAAAAACACGTGTCATAAAACGCCATAATGCGTCATTTCACGTCATATCATTTATTTATAAGTGAAGGATACTTAATTTTGATGAGATAACTTAGTCATTTATAATTGATTTACATTTTGGGGGCTATGGTGCTCAAATTGGCGAAATGATGAATATGGTAGGATAAAGTTTATGTCTTCATGAATCAAGACATGTAGACAACTAATTTATGGTGTATAATTAGTCTGTATCAATTAAATGTCATGAAATTAGTAAAGGTGTTGGATCAATTCAGACATAAGGGAATTGTATCTTGAATTATAATACTCATGAATTATGTGTTACCTTGACAATTACTAGAGTTCCAGAAACGAGAGTAATCACGGGACTTCAAGAGTTGGAAATCAGCACATTGGGAATGTTCAATATTAATAACCATACTTCTATTCTAGACATTGGATATCTATATATGTGCTTATTATCGTGTTATGTGATAAATACGATATGTTGGTTATTGTAAAACAATGTTTATGAGTTAAGGAGCTAGTAGAGTTCTTTATTATCGTGAGTTGTACTGAGCTAGTATAGTTAAGTACTATAGTAAGTTATTGTTATATGAAGTGAATTACTTCTTTCAACTTTTTTAGGACAAAATTCTTGATTTTGGACTTTCAATGAAATGCTTTTTAATCCCTATCCATAATTTTTATGAATCTACAAATGACTAATTTTACAATTTAGTTTTAATATATATAAAGAACTTTGATGATAACTATTTTCAATTTTTCTTACATCCGTTCTATGGACATGTTATTGGTTGGTTCTATGGGATGTTTTGAATATCATAACCATTCAATTATTTCAATTTACCGGATTCTTGCGATTGTAGTTGTCGGGTAGCATTTTTCCTGAAGAGTTTTTCACTTTCTTTGCGTTGTTGCAAATTTGAGAAAGATGGAAATTGACAATAATCTAATCAGTAATGGAAGCTTACAATCAAGATTTCGTCGTTTTCCCAATGGTTTGACACTCGGTTGTACAAAAGTTATTCTACAACATGACAATTATATTGCATTTTTTTTTTCTTTTTAAGTTTTAAATGATGAAAGTTTCACAATAAATTTTAAATCGAGAACTAAATATTCATATCCAGCAAACAAATCAAAAAAAAAAAAAAAAAAAAAAAAAGAACCCATAAAGACACAACCCAACCAAACATTGTCAGCAAACAATTCCCCAAAAAAAAAACCCTAGAAAACCCACCAAACATCAACCATTTGTATAACTTTAGATAAATCAGCTAATCAAATTTGTAAACAATATTTAAACGCTCATGTATAGAGTGAAATAAGGTAAATAACAATAGCTTGATGCTAGATTACCCTACGTCTATATAAAATTTTATTCTATTTTTACATGAAAGTACTAATTCTCGATGTATAAATAGATATCTTCGATATTTTCATTTTTTGATGTGGAAACAATAATTTCCCAAAGGTTTTATTAATATTTTAAAGATTCAGAACTACAGTTTACAGGCGACTATTCCTCGTAGATGGTCCCATTGCTTTTGCCATTTCTCGAAGTATAAACTTCTGAATCTTCCCCGTCGACGTTTTCGGCAACTCTTCTTTAAAAACCACCGTCTTCGGCACCATAAATCCCGGCAGCTTACCTCTACAATACTCCGCCACCTCTCTCTCCGTCACTTTCCCCACCATCTCCGCCTTCAAACTCACAAACGCACACGGCGTTTCTCCCCAATGATCATCCGCCCTCGCCACCACTGCCGCCTCATTCACCGCCGGATGCGTGTACAAAACCGATTCCACCTCCACACTGCTCAAATTCTCGCCACCACTAATGATCACATCTTTTGATCTGTCCTTAATCTCCAAATACCCATCTGGGTGCATCACTGCAACATCGCCGGTGTAGAACCACCCGTTTTCTCTCATACACTTGGTGGTTCCGACCGGGTCTTTGAAATAACCCAGCATAACACATCCGCCGCGTAGCACCACCTCCCCTAGTGTTGATCCGTCACGAGTCACACTCAGTCCTGACTCGGGATCCACCACATCCATGTCTGTAAATGCAACAGTTCTCACCCCTTGTCTCGCTTTCAGTCTAGCTCTCTCCGTCGCCGGGAATCGGTTCCATTTCTGCTTCCACGCGCAAGTCACAGTCAACCCACCTATCTCCGTCAGCCCGTACCCGTGACTGATGATGAACCCAAGAGACTCCGCCCGAGCCAGAACCGCCGCTGGCGGAGGAGCTCCAGCCGTCATGATATTAACCGGTTTCTTTAAGGGTTTCACGTTCGGGACATTCGATAACATATTCAGGACAACCGGAGCACCACACATATGAGTGACGCCGTGTTTGTTAATGGCGTCGTACACGACGGCTCCGTCGAATTTGCGTAAGCAGATATTGGTGGCACCGACCGCCGCCGTACCCCATGTGTAGCTCCAACCATTAGCATGAAACATCGGCAGAGTCCATAAGTAAACAGGTTGTTTCGGAACAGACCATTCAATAATAGAGTCAACAGCGATGAGGAACATACCACGGTGGCTGTGAACTACTCCCTTAGGAGACGACGTCGTGCCGGAGGTGTAATTCAACGTCATCGGATCCCACTCCGATACTGGTCTAATCCAATTGAACCCCGGATCGCCGTTTTCCACCATACTTTCATAAGTACATCGGAATCCTACCATGGATTGAGGAGCAGATCCATCATCAGTGATGAGTACGAGCATCGGTTTTTGTATACCTGGGGAAAACATAGCGATTGCATCGAGGATGATAGAAACCGACTGATAATCAACAAAAACAAGCTTCGATTCGCTGTGGGAAAGGATGACAGAAACTGTGCGAGCATCAAGGCGGGTGTTAATTGAATTGATGATAGCTCCGGTCATGGGTATGGCAAAGTAGAGCTCATACATGGCAGGGACATTTGGGGCAACGACGGAAACGACCTGGTTTCCCTTAATTCCGAGGTTGGAAATGGAGGAAGCCACCTGAAGAATCCTTCGTCGGGTTTCGTTCCACGTATAGGTAGTGTCGCCGTAGACGACTGAAGGGCAGTCGCCATAGACGGTGGCGCACCGATCAAGAAAGCTTAGAGGAGTAAGCGGCGATGAGTTCGCTGGACTTGGGCGGAACTGATCCATGCTCTAGCCTATCTATCTCACTAAGACTCTGGCCACAGTAAACTGAATCTGGTTATGGAGAGTGATCTCCGGCGAGCTGCATTTAATGGCAAGATGTGCGAAGGGATGTTTGTTTGACTTTCTGTCTGTACAAGTCAGCAGATCCAACGGACGTTGTGAGACCACGTGGTTGTTGATAGCTTAGCTTATCGATATGTGAGAATCCAACCATTCAATGATTTGTTATTAATTAAATAGTTAATAAGATGTTTTTTTATTTTTTTTTATTGTTACTTTCTTTGAACGGCTAGTAATATGTTATTTGATTGTCATTGCTAGTTTTTGGATAATGCTATATAATGTTTTTTTTAAGACAATCTAATATAATTGTATAATATTAAATTGTAAGTGGTTTATGAGGCAGTTAGAATTTTAGTTTTATAAAAAAATATTTAAAGGATATGTTAATTGGGATAATAACTTAAGAGTGATATATGTTTTTGATTTTTACATATTTGATTATTAAGTTTTTTTTTTTTTTTTTTTTTTCTTTCGTATTTATTCATTCAACTTGTTAAACTGTACACATTCAGTCCTTATGACCGGTTACTTCAGGTTAGTCGGGAAAAATGACTTAATAGGGTAATATATTTCTCATTTTGTACACATGTAATCGTTAATATTTTTGAACACATTTAGTCTTTAATATTTTTTTTATTTCAAAATGAGTCTTTTTTGTTTTTGTACTTATTCAGTATTTATGAATGATTTCTTTAGGTTTTCTCACGACATTTTACGTGAGACAATGATTAATGAGGTGTTTGAGTTTGTTGATGCTTATGTTCATCGCGATCTCGATTACTTGATTGTGTAGGTCTTATTGTGTGGCTTAGCTCTTGTGTTATGAACGTCGTAATTTTTTCATAAAATATCAGATTTGAACAATACTTATCTCCTTGTGCTCGTTTTTTGAGTCTACTAGAACTTTCGTTAAGATTATTCCCGTTAAAATGTAATATATTTTTACTTACGATTTTATAAAAAAAATTCATACATGCATTCATAAAAAATATATGCATAAAAAGATTGTTAGTAAAAATATATTACTTTTTAACGGGATTAATCTAAATGAAAGTTGTAGTAGACGAAAATATGAACACATAGATATAAAGATCGTTAAAATCCAAGATCGTACAAAGAAGTTATGACGTTCAGAACATATGACATAAGCTCGGATATGATTATCCCGTTATTTAGGTGTTGATTGACGCACATGTCGGTGGTTTATCCTGTATGGACCCTATGCCTTCTGATACGGAAAGGGAGAAGGTGTCGACCGGACTCACTTGGCGTGCACCCTTGCGGCCTCCAAACGACGGCTTTCCTGACTGGATTCGCTACTTGCAGAGTCTGTTAAGGCTAGCTCCTCGGGTCGACGCATTCTCAAGAGGCGGAACGTGGACTTCCTTTTGGGGGAGGACACTGTGGTGGTTGACGTCCACGATGATGATGCTCTGAAATAGTCGGAGGGGATGAGAAAAGGGGTGGATGAACTACCCCATGAACCTAAAGAGGAGCCAATGGAAACTACTGCCTTTAGTGGGAGCGTTTTTGGTGTTGAATCAGACGTTGTTCGCGAAGGTGTTCCAAACTCACCACCCCTACTTCTGACAAGGGAGGGTACTGTCGAGGTTTCTGGTTCTGCTCCTCCAATAGCGCCAGCCATATATGTGCCAGGGTAGGGGATAACCTAGGAATCTCGCCTTTCCCAGCACGCATCGACATATGATTGGGGTTCCCATGCTTTCCCCCTACTACCATCGAGGCTTTGGAGCTTCTCTCTAACTCACATCTTTCAAACAGCCTTTTATATGTAGCTGCACAAGTTAGTTCATACTTGGTGGCGACTGCCTCTCACCTTCGTTAGACCAGTTCTAGTTCTGGTGAGCTTGCTTTGATTAAAGTCAAGCGGGATGAACTGAAAGCGAGGTTGCTGGAGTTAGATGGGGAGAAGCAATCGTTCAAGGAGCGTTATAATCTTTGGCATGGGAGAAAACATCTTTGGAGGACAAGGTGGCTGCTTTGAATGGGTCGGTGGAACGATTTTCTCAACGGATCGAGGTTTTAGTGGAGGAGAAGGGGGTGTTAGAGAGTTAGGCGGATTGTGTTAATAAGTCGTTGGAGGAGGAGAGAGCAAGGAGAAAAGTTATAGAGGAAGATTCGGGGTGGTTGCTTTAGAAGGGCATTTTTAGGGTGGTGGATAAGTTTGTCAAGAGAGTTGAGTTTTCGTTGGGGGTCAAGCGGATGAAAATGTCGTGTGTGGCTGCCGATGTGGAGAATGGCAAACAAGCGATTCGGGAGCAGGTTTCCACCAGAAAGTTTGTCTCCGGGGAACCGAACGTTAGTATGGAGCATGCTCAGGCGATGCATGCTGTTGTAAAATCTTTTATGGAGACAAACTTTGCATCCTACCTTCACCTAGGTGAGCTGGACATAGGAGGCCTTCGCTAATTGTGCGATGATACTGACACCGAAGAAGGTCAGCCTGAAGGTGGTTCTTCTCATGCTAAAACTTCCTCCACCCCTCAGTAAGTGATTACTTTTCTCCTTTTTTTGTTTGATGTTTGATACGGTTATTGTATTTGCATGGTGTCTGTTAAACAATGTTTGAAACAATGTCGGACTTTCTTCCTTGGCCCTACGTGGTCTTTTCCAAGTCCTAGGGGGTCTGGTTTAGATAATTTGTTCTCTTTGTTTTTTGTGTGCTAAGTTTACTTTTTTATTTTATCGTTTTTTTTTGTCTTGGATGGTTTGTGTTGGCCATCCTTAGCTTGGATTCTCCCCAAAGGTTAGTGTTGGCATGTGGGGGTATCGTTAATGGTTATCGTTTGCTTGACAAGTTTTAGGGGCCCAGAGCATCTGTTTTGACGAACTCAGCGCTCGCCCTCAGGCCGGTCTTTGTGAGTCGAGGCTTTAACTACTCTTTAGGTGTGAACTCTGGCTGGTTCATTCCGTTAAGGTATCCTTTCTAGCTAAAATCCTTTGCTTTGGGGCTTTGCTCTAAGCCATGTCCAAGGAGGGTTGTACTTTGGTTCTAGTCATCTAAGAAAGACCGAGATTATGACCACGGGTCTAAGAGCTTAGGTATTATGTATTTCGATGGAAATGTTATGATCCTTTATGGCCTCTTACCTGTCGTGATCAAGAGTTGCGGCTCTCCTGACCTCGTCGACATGTTTACCAAGGAGAAGTGATGAGCCCTTGAGGCCTATGATTGTGTTTTTCTCAATAGTTTTGTGTTGGGTGGCATAGATGATCAGTCCGTCTTTGTTTTCCATTTTTTTCGAAAGTATGTCGATACTCTTTCATTTCAAATTGTCTTTTCATTGCATATTTTTTGGTGTCTTGGAGACATTTACATTGTTAGATAAGTATCGGGAGTCCGATAGTTTTTGTTATTTTAGTTCTAGGTCTTGGACTGGCTAGTTGGGGTGTGATTATCCGTTAGGAGTTTGATCACTTGGCCCATTCCCTTGATTCCCCCAGGCTAAGACTATTGTCTTGGGGTCTAGGGCTCCCAGGTCATCGGGACGAATTCTTCTTCTTGGTCTTTCTTGGATTGTGTCCTTCGACGGCTCGTGCCTATGAGCTCTCCAGCGTTCGTGTTCATGTGTGAGCCATGATTGTTGTTTCTGGGATGGTCGTCTTTCGGAAGACGATTTTCAATTTCCTCCATTCTTTCACTTTGGTTGCCGGTTATCACCTTTGGGCGGTTTTACCTCCTTCTACATGACTTTTTCGTTGTTGGCTCCATTTTTTTGAGGTTATTGACTAGATGTCGTCCTGGGGAAAGCCTCTACCAGTCGCGGACTCTTACGGTTGTAGTGAGTCTCCTATCCGCGTCTTCTTTTTTGAGGCAGTTGCCTACCATTACTGCTCCGGCACTGGCGGTTCCTTGGTCTTGTTTCCTTGTTTCCTCCTTTTTCCATGCTTTGTACCCTTGTTGCGCAAAAGGCGTGTGGGTATGCTCAATGAAATCCAGCATCCTTTGGTGTTTGTGCTGACAATCCTTGATGTTTCCAACATGGTAATGGTGTTGCTATCATGCCCTTCTCCCCCCCCCCCCCCCTCAGGGGCTATTTGTTTGGTTGACATCCTTTCCTCTTGTCTTGGGTGTGGGTATTTGTCTTTTTTGCGCTTGACCATATGGGTGGTAATTATTATTGTGCATCACTTTCTTAGGATGTGCGCGGTAGCCTAAGCGGTGATCGTCCTAAGTGGTTTTGCCCATGTGTTTAGGTTTGTTACTATTGTTGATCTGCTGGTTGTTCTGAACTTTAATGTACCATGTATTGTTGATGGGATGGCATGTAGCCGAAAGAGGGGCGGTCCCCCAAGGATCATATTGTCGTCTGACCTGTGTTTAACTACCGAGAACTCAATTATCCTTGTTACCCTTTCCTATCCATCGTGACTGGGTAATGTCAACGAGAGGTTTATCGTCCCGAGCGGCCATAGCTTTGGTCCTGTGAAGCCTACAAGTGGGGCTCGGGTAAGGGGTTGTAGGGATCTTCTTCCAGGATATAGAGAGTTGTTCGAAATAGTGCTTGTAGAGGACATCGGTGTTGCTACCTCTGTCGGCCAGGGCTCGTCAGATCTGATTTTGTTGGACGAGGGTGGGGATTATGATTGGGTCTGTAGGGTCCCATTCAGGCGTTTGCGGGTCTTCTAGTAAGAAACTTATGTTGAGAGTATTTTCGGGTGAGCCGTCGATGTTATTGGCTAGCAATCGATGCCTGGCTCTGTTCTCTGGCCTTACAATTGTGAAGATTTCCTCCTTTTTGATTGGTTGTTTATTCGCCTCCTTTCGGGTTCTCCCGTCTTTTTGCTCGACTTTGAAATTTGATCATAGAGTCTTTGCGATTTCCGTTAAGTCTCCACTCAATTTCTTGTCTTCTACTTCTCTTTTGAGGATCGCACACTCTCCAATATCATGGGTTTTGCTCTTGTTGTATTCACAATATTTGCTTTTCTCTTTTTCTATCCGCTGAGTGATTTTTTCTACCGCGTGTACTTCCAACCTATGGCTCTTAGGCTCATCTTTGATGAATGGGCGGAATCTACAAGATGAATGTCTCGAATGCCTGCTATGTTTATCATAGCTTCCATCGTTGCGCTCCTTGTGGCTGTAGCGGGAGTAGGAGTCAACTGATTCTTCTTTGAGGTAAGAGTTCGTTATAGATTTTAGATTGGCTTGTTTGCGTTCTTCTCCCTCGACCTGCCTGAGATATTTTTCGACCCTGTATTTGAGCTCATCCCTAGATTTTGGTACTGTTCCCTGTATTTTCCTTAACAGGGGGCCTGGGAGTAGCCCCTAGGTGAAGGCGCCTATGACTAGAAATTCCTCATGATCGGGGATGCTCAGGGTCATAAGGGTAAACCGGTCATGGTATGCTCAGATAGATTTTCCCTCTTTTTGTTGGCATGCCACGATAGATTTGGCGTATCCTTTGACTTTCCTTAACTGCATAAAGTTGTGGAGGAAAAGATACCTCAATTGTTCAAAGCTGGAGATACTTCTCGGACGTAGTGCCTTGAAGCATTTGCTAGCATTTCCCGATAGCATGATCGGGAAGTAGGTGCAGGTAAATCTCTTATCCATCCAAAGGGATGTCATTATCCACTCGTAGGTGTCTATGTGTCCGTCAAGATCTTTCGTGTCATCATAATTTGGGATGTATGGAATCTTGTTTTCTTTGCTGTACATGGTATGGGCTGTTGTACCCTTGGCCATACTCGTAATGGTACTCGTGGTTGTACATGGTTGCTTGAGGCATATATTGTGCATGTGTAGAGTATGCATGCATGTAACATCGCGAAATTCAGGTAAAGCTATTTAACCCTTCCTTATTGTCAAGTTGTCAAGATTAGTCCCTGGAGTGAGTTCTTGTAGCAAATGAGTATGTTGGGCGTACTGGGGCGTACGCTGCGCGTACTCATGCGCTTAAGTTGGACGCAGACTCGCCTGGGTATGTTGGGTGTACCCAAGGTTACGCTGGGCACTATATTTGGCTTGTGCACTATATAAGAAATGCTAAGGCTCATTTCTCATCCACCATATCAGAGAGTGAAACCCTAAGAGAGCCTTCCACCGTCCTTAGCTTGAGTGTGAGTGTTTTGGAGCTAAAAGTGCCTTGGTGTGTTAGTGAAGAAAAAGTAGAGGAGCTTGTGGAGGCTAGGGCTTGAAGTGCAAGTTTGGATATGAGATCTTTAGAGGAAGGAGCTTCATCTAGAGGTATAAAGTTCAAAACTTTCCTCTTTATTTGGTTTTATGTTGTATGGACCATTTCTAGGGTTAAAAGTCCCAAGGGTGGAGACTTTATGAGTGTAATGGACTCCATGGACCTAGATATATATCCCATTTCAGTGATATTTGTGTTATAGATCCATAAAAATCCCAACTTGGTCGCTGTTATGGGGTCATGCTTGAGTTATGAGCTTTCTAGGGTTGTAAATGGAATGTTATGGGTGTTAGTGACTTGTCCAGCCATGCAAAGGCTTAAAGTCACCAACTTTATGGATTAAGAGGCTTAGGGATGGTCAGATCTGAAAGTTGGATGTGTGTCTTAACCGTTTAAGACCCCAAAAGCTAACGAGACTGAAACTGGGACTTACACGGGGCGTAATCCCAGTACGCGCGGCCTAAGGGGTAGCATACCCCGTTTCTGGGAGGACGCCGGGTACGCCCATCGTACATGTTTGGTATGCGCAGCGTAACCCGAAGAGTTGACTTTTAGGGTTTGGTGAACTTTAGGGTCTTTGAGCCACGAGAGGGGTAAAATGGTCTTTTACCCTTCTGAGAGAACTAAGAGAGGGAATAGTCTAGCCTTGAGAGATGTATTGATTAAGAATGTTTATTTCATATGATTAGGCGGAGGCTAGACCAGATTTTTACAAAGTTCGAGATTTTCGAGTTACCCGAGGTGAGTCTTCTCACTATACTTTACCAGAGTGGTAATTAGAGTTATGTGACAGAGTAATTGTATGTTTTTGCATGATGAGATTTCTATGTGGTTTATGCTATGTATGTTTCAGAGTTTACAGAGTTAGGACCAGAGGATCCACAGAGTTATAGCCTTGAGTGGCTATTATGTGTTATATGTGGTATTTTGGGGAACTCATTAAGCATTTATGCTTACAGTGTTGTGTTATGTGTTTCGGGTACCAGTGAGGATCGCGGGAAGGCGTCGGCATGATCAGTACACACATGAGGAGTTTTTATGCATTATGATCTTGGGTTGTGTTTCTATGGTTGATATGTGATATAATGACATTTTTATAATACTTATGAATGAAAGTATGTTTTTGAAAATGTAAAATTTTTTTGAAAATTTTGGGTGTTACAATGCATTAACTGATCTGGTTGCGAACTTGACTTTGTTGGCCCCATAGTGTGTAAGTGCATCCCCTACGTTGGTGTGCCTTGAATGTTGTGGTTTTGTGGTTGCATTTGAGGGTACACGCCTTACTAGTGGTATGAATATAGGTTGAACGATGGTTGTTGTGAAAATAGTTGAATATGTGACATGACGACCATCGAGGAAGACTGATGTCCTGCAGACATTGGTGGTGCACTGCTGATAGAATGGTGTTGGGGGACCAGGATCTAGTTTTCACCAGTCGCGTTGATGGTTTTCGTCGATTTGTTGCTTGTTGTGAATGGGTGTTCGACGCTCTTTGAGGCATTGTGATGGTAGTCGTGGCAACGGGCGGCGGTCGCTATAGACTAGCAATGAACTCTGTCATGGGGCCGACTGGCAGTGTCGTCGGTGTCTGTGTGAGTGGCTTCCCTTCCAGTGTCGACGGACCGCTTTTTTCGAAGTACTGCATTGGTCTAACCGGGCTAGTGTCGTCACCTTCCTTCCGTATTGGTCCTTTGTCCGTCATTTCCAGTGTCTAATGTTGTGAAGTGGGTTGTGTCGTACTGGGTGCACGTCCGGATGGCACCAACTGTTGTGATATGTCTCCAGCTTAGCTCCGTCTCTTTGAGGGATGGAAATGAATTGCACGAGAATCACAACAAAGAAAACAAGATCATCAGTCGTTGTCCAGGAAGCGATTCAGGAACGAAGCGTTGACGATTAAGTCAGTTCTTTTTTAGAGAGAATGTCAACAGTGTTAGGTAAGTGTTTAAGGGGTTTTTTCTCTCGATCCCTTCTCTTGGAGGAGAAAGGACCTTTTTATACCTGTGGTTAGGGAGACAAATCCCCGACAGTACCTTCTACCTTTTCAGATTTGGCAAGGATAGATGGTATTCGATTGGTAGATCATGCTTTGCGAGTGGTTGTTTGCTATTGGTGCAAGTTTTCCAGGAGCGACATCTTGAGCGCTACACATGTTGCTCTAGGAGGCGATTGATACTATTTTTTCTTGATGTTGGCCCTGGCACTTGAGCACCAAGGAATGAATACGGGATTGCGAGGGCGAGGGCGAGGACGCGACGTTAGGCATACATCGTCCTTTGCCCAAACCGTATATCAGACTGACGGTTCCGTTATGTTTGACGTATTCATGGTGGGATACGTTAACAATTTAAAACTATAAAAATTTGAGATCATTAATAATTTGTGTAACATCCGGTTTACCAGGTATATTGTTTTAATTATTTAATTTAAGGATTTTGGAGGGACTCGACAAGTTGGTGCCTCAACTCGTCGAGTAGGGTCGCAACTTGGTGATGTGGATAATGAATGGACTCGACGAGTTGGAGAGATGACTCGCCGAGTCAGCGTTGTTAGCAGAAACCCTAATTCTTCCAGGATTGGGCCTATTTAAAGGCACTTAAGGTCTCCTATTGCGGCTACCCTTCAGAGGAGAGAGACCTAAACGAGTCCTGAGTGCTTTAAGCAAGAGAGAGAGAGAGAGAGAGAGAGAGAGAGAGAGAGATCCATGATGAGCTTCTTGGTGGGTGTCTTGCAAGGATGATGAAGGTTTCAAGCCAAAGGGGCCAGAGGAGGTTGTAGATCCGTGATTTGCAATCAAGGAGCATCAGTTGGAGGTATCAATTCGGACCCCATTCTTCCCTAATTGAGTAGATCTTTCTTTTGTGGATTAGGGCTTATATTACCTTCTTGGTGGGGTTTTGAATGCAACAAACCCCTCTTATGAGCTGGTAGCATAGATCTGGACCTTGGAGGGTCTAGAGAGTCCGAAAGTGGGAAGCCATGGTGGAGCAACTATTGGGCTTTGAAGCTAGGAACCATTAATGGTGTTTTTATGGTTTATGATGCAAAATACACCATGCATGGACATCAAGATCGGACCTTTGTGCGACTTTTGGGTAGTAGGAGGTTAGATCTATGAGTTAGAGCTACAGATCTGACCTCAGGTGGCTGAATGAGTAATCCAATGGAGCTAACTCGCCAAGTGCATGGGATGACTCGACGAGTTGTAGCAGGTGTGACCCAGTAGTCTTGGCAAGTGCTGACTCATTGAGTTGGGAGTCAACTCAGTGAGCCGAGAGAACCCTAGGAAGATCATGGAGAATTCGAGGGAACTCGGCGAGTCACAGGTGTGCACTCGGCGAGTTAGGTCAACATGGCGAGTCACAGGTGTGCAATCGGCGAGTTAGGTCAACATGGAATGTTGACCCAGGTTGACTTCATGAGTGGGCCAGTAAGGGGGCAGGTGGGGCTAAGGAGGGGTAAAATGGTCTTTTACCCATCTTGAGGATCAAAAGAGGAAAAGAGGACTTAAGGTATAAAGAGTAATAAGTCGGATAATGATTGAGATGCTTGTCTTATGTGTTAGGCGGAGGCTAGTCCAAGATTTTCGAGTGCTTGTCGGTTACCTACTAACCAAGGTGAGTCTTCTCACTATACGTTACCTAGAGTGGTATTTAGGTGTGACCGGAAGGTCTTATGTGCTTACTTGAGTTATGCATCTTGTCTATGTGATATTATGCTATGAGTTACTTAGACCGGGCCGGAAGGTCCAACGATATATGAGGCCGGAAGACTCAACGAGACCGGACCAGAGGGTCCAATGAGCTAGACCGGATCTAAGGGTCCAACGAGATGCAGGACCGGAGGGTCCATCAGAGTTGTGGGACTGGTGGGTCCTACTAAGACATATCGATCGGAGGGTCTTACAGAGTTATAGCCTTCAGTGGCTAATATGTTGTATGTGGTATTTTGAGGAACTCACTAAGCTTCGTGTTTACCATGCTATGTGTTATGTGTTTCTGGTTTCTCAGGATCTCGGGACGTCACCGACTTTAATGTACACACCAGAGAAAGAGTTATGTTTTGAGGATCCTGGATTATTAATCAATCAAACATGGAGTTGTGTTTTGTAAATTGAACAAATGAGATTGTTATACAATATGTTATGAAAAGTATGCATTTTAAAAACGAAAATTTTGTTTGAAAATTTACGTCGTTACAATTTGAAGGCTCGATAGCATGAGTTCGAGCTTGGCTCGTTAATGCTCATTTGTCTACGAAGCTGGTTAAAGATAAGGAACAATTGATTATCTTTTCATATTTTATTAATATATAAGTAATAAATAATAATAAATAAATAAAATAAAAAGTATATTATACAAAAGATCGTTTAAGCTTGCGAGCATAAATAAGCCCTCACCTGCATGCTCGAGATCATGTTCGTTTATTAAATGAGCTTTATTTTAGGCTCGTGCTCGTTAAAGCTCGACTCATTTTGAGTTTTTAACGAAACGAACTCAAATAACTCGGCAGGTTTACATCCCTATTTCTACGATATATAATATTATAACTTCTTTTCATACGTTCATTTTAGATATGTTAGACGCAGTTATCTCATATGTTGCTATGGGTAGTTTCGGTAAGGCTTGAACAAAACTGCATAAAATAAAATAGTTTAATTCTTCGAATAAAACAAACACAAAGTAGAGATGGAAAACTACCGGTTAGAGGGAAAGTTATCCATACAAATTATTATTGTTAAAGGTTAATAGCATGTGTGGGCTATTAAAATTCTCTCTTAAAGATCTTTTTGGACCGTTTAAGATGGATTTGGTGATCACAATTTAAAAGTTAAAACATCCTTTTCTGAAATTTATATCCATTTCACATTTTGTGAAAAATATCTCGCTTTCCACATTCCGTCTAATTACAATATGGGGTTTGGGTTGAATGCACAATAATAAATTGATGTAGCATGTGGGATTATACTGTGAATAGTGGCCCTTTCTCCTTTCCACCACATTTTTCTTCGTTCCAGTGTTACAATGCACCTTACAACTCCAAACCGAATCCAGAAAACTCGTAATTTATTCGAAACCGACTTAAAAAATACTTGAAATCGACTTAGTTTGATAACATATCAATGAACAGCCACCCTCTCCTATATCTAAACTGCTCCTGCCTTTAATATTTCATGAAAAATCCCATTGATTATGGAATATTGTCTTTCGTTATGGCTTATAAATGCAACTGTTTGAAAGGAACACCAACAAACTTTATAAATAGTAGCCATCAATCTTAATATATTATTCTTACGATCTTTATCTGTAAATTTCTCAAACACGTGTCGTATGTCTTGTGTGTCTTTTGTGCAGCTTACTGAAAAGATCATATGATGCAAAAAAGCATATTTTTTGCCACCATCTTTCTTCCATTTTTTAAATATGTTTGTAGTAAATGTTCATTATCTATAGTATCCCATTCTAGAAGATTTGTAAAGGAATCGATTTTAAAGTGGATAAAACCGAGGGTGATCGTGAACATAGAAAAACGCTAAAAACACACTCTAGGGGTTTGTTTGAGGTCATACAATGACTTTTTCAAGCGACAATCCTTCAAGGGCCAAGTCGTATCGATGAATCCTAGGGGTTGATACAATTACATTGTTTCGTTAAGATGACGGTGTAAAATGCCTTTTTTCGCATCAAGTTGGTAGATTTGGCACTAACAAGATACCACAAGACTGAGAACGGTATGAATTATGCTAGTTTTAACAATTGGGCTAAGCGTATCATTGCAAACAATTTATGGTTGTTAACTATGACCATTCGCTACAAAGGTGGGTTTGTATCAACTTAGAGAACCATTGATGTTATGTTTATGTTTAAATCGTTAAATGCAATGAACAATATTCACACTTGTAGGTGTAAGAATAAGTAGCTAAGTGTTGGTGATTTTAGTGCCACCATGTCATTTTAAGTAATTAGAACTAACATGTGAGCTAAGGGGTTTCATAATTTGTACTCTAATATATGTACGGGGTTGTGCGCAATGCACGTATGTATAAGATCAAATTAAAAGTCGGTTCGACGACTAGTTGGGGGTCCGGGGGCAGTGCCCTTGGGTCCGAGGTTTCCAAAGGGGCAGCGCCCTTTGGAGGGATCTAGGGAAGCGCCCCTAGCAGGGTCCAAGGGGTAGCGCCCCAAAACCTCACCGAATTTTACATATGTGAACATAGTGGAAAATTCAAATTCTTGAGGGTGATTATGGTAAAACTAACGAAACTCGTTAGTTTTGGTAACCCTAAATCCTCATTAAATCCGGATTATCATGACTTGCTTCCAAAGCAACTAATGACGATCCAACCCTAATGAAACCCTAATTTCGTTTAATATATAAACAGTTCTTCCTCTTCAAAAGAGGGTTAAGATCTTAAGCTCTTGTTTTTCATCATAGTTTCACATAATCCTCTAGCATATTGGCTTATGATTTTTGTGCTTAGAATCGTAAGTGTTCACTTGGATTATCCTAGACTGAATTTCTTGTAACCCAGGCATAGGGTAGAAATATCAGTTCGGAAAGTGATATCACGATCCAAGTTGGTATCCAAATCTCCACCAAAAACCCTGAATTTCCCTACACTAAGTATATTGTACTCATTACCTTATATCTTGTTGTCGATTGGGATCTTATAGGCATTTAAGTTAAGATTGTGGCATGGGAGAGGTAGAGGTGGTATGAAGGCTTAACTTGTAGATAGGCTTGATAATCCCAACTTTAGATTTAGTGGTCATTGGATGTGATTGATATGTTGGTTGGTGGGTTTTCAAAGAGCAGGAAAGAGGGTAATAAGGTGGTGGAGGGGCTGTTGAAAGGATATTCGATGATGAGGAGGGGTGGCATGGTGGTGGCCAAAGCTAGGGTGAGGGTTGGTATATACTTGGTAATAGGTGGGATAAATGTGTGGATGTGGCAGATTGAGAGTGGCCTAAAATATGAGTGAGGGTCAGTTGATGGGAGGTGTTGGATGATAAGAGAAGTCATTTAGATATGGAAATTAGGTCTAGTATTAGACTCAAGGTAGGTGTAAGAGGTTATATAGTAGGTGCTACTGAAGCGAATGGAAATATGGATTCTTCAAATGTTACATGGTGAGATAAAATGATTTTATTGGAAGAAAGATCTGGGTATCGATGCCTCCGGTGATGGGACGGATAGCCGAGGAAAATGGACGGGGTGGATCTTGGTTCGAGGTTATGGTTGTTGTCTTTGTGTGGGTAGTACAGATAACAAAAAAAATGTAGAAATGGGAGTACAAAGGTTGCTTGTTGCATAATTTGGTGAAAGGTATGCTATTGTTTATGGATTTGGATGGAAGAAGGTTCAATGAGTGTTGATTGTTCCATAACTTAGTGATCGTACACAATTGGTTCGGGGAAGATGTTCTTGAAAATAGGAGAGTTTGGATAAAGTTGTTAGTTACAGATCATCCATTCGAATTTTCCATTTTGTTGGGATGTTTTTGAACATGAGAAATGAATGTTCAATACGTGTGAGTCAAGAAGAGTATGGAGAACTGAGTTGTCAAACTTGCCACCCTTCTCACATTTGAGAAAATTTTGATTTCTTTCTGAAATTGTATGTTGACAAAGGTTCAAAAGTGTATAAATTTGGAAAATGCATCACCTTTGCAATGTAAAGCATATACCTACAAATAATTAGAATAATGATCTAAAATGATAATGTAATACTTCAAGCGATTGTTACTTGAAATATGACACAAGTCCATAAGTCATACCTAAGGTGGGAGTTGGCTTAGACCATAAGGTATACCCATCTTTTACCTTTCAATCTGTAAGTATCACATCAGTTTTACCCTCACCAAAAGGCAAGATATGGTCACATTTCACTGCTTTCACTTTTATTTCCTTTTAAATAAAAATAATTGATTTTTAAGATTTATAATTCAAATATATATATATATATATATATATATATATATATATATATATATATATATATATATTAAATGATTAATAAACACAAAAGTTAATTAAAATAAAAATACTTCATTATTTAAAATAGACATTACATAACAACAAACCAAGATTAAAAATAAAATAAATAAATAAACAAATAAAAACTAGAAAATAACCAAGATTTAAGAAAACACAACCTAGATTAAAAAAAAAAAGCGAAACGATCTACGAGAAATATTTTTTCATGATCTTCTCTTTCTTATTCAAAACTAACTCGATGGTCAGTCCCGAAAGATGATCGGTGTTTTCCATCAATAACTTCTCATATCCTCCACTTCTTGCCTTTCCGCACGCTCCTTTTTTTTCAGCTTCTTTTTCTTTGTTGAATGTCAAACGTTTAAAGAAATTCAAATTGTATTGATTAAAATGTTGCCTTTATTTTCCATATTTTGTCTGCGTCCATACTGAAATCCAATGCACTAGAAGAAGTCCCCTTCCCGCTTCTGTTTTGCTTTGGCCCTACCCATCGGCCGGACAATTTCTTCTAACTCGAGTTCGTCCTCCTTATTTAAATCATGTCTGACACGAGTATCAGAAGAAATTGTGCATCTACTGGAGCCATTTTTGTTCTTTTTGATTATCCTAGTATAATGTCTTGTTCGTATTTCTCCACCTTTGACCAAGAATTAACAATTTCCACGGATCGTTATTCTTGAATGTCTTTGTCGTATCCTCGTGAAAAAAATATAAAGCCTCTTGAAGAATTTCTTCATTTCCTTGACCTCTTTTCCTTTGGATTTTAGGTTTTATACAACCCGTTCATTTTTCAAACAGATTTCGATATTTCTCAAAACTTTGAATTAAGTTGGTGTTTGGTACGGTACTCTTCATCTTTATCTAACTCCTTGCGAAACCTTTTAAGAATGCGAATCCAAAAATGATCTCCCGGTTGTGCATTTATGTGCGTTGTATCATCTGAAAGGTCAACCCAAGCTTTTATCAACACTGGCTCTTCTTGGGGACTTCATGTTGTCAGCCTCTACTTTATAATCTCTTGCACCGGTTGTTTTCCTTTGCGACATAGTGGGGGAGGGGTTGGGGTGGGTTGAGTTTCCCATATAATTTCGTCCTCCGACTCATCGATGCTTTCGTATTGTGGTTAAGAGTGAAAGGGTGGTATTTGGCTTTTGGGTTGAGATTGATAGAGTGAGGGTTAGCTTTGGGATGATTTGGTGAAAGTCGATCGGGAAAAACGACAAAGTTGGTGAACATATTTGGAGTAACATTTGGCACTTGCACAGAGTAGTATTGCCTAACATTTTGCTATTGAATTTGAGGAGGATATTAAATGGGTGGATCAAGTTGGGGACGATAAACCACATATGATGAATCGATGGTGAAAATGTTTCGAGTTAGGGTACTTGAATTCGAAAAATTGACTTTTTCTTGTATCGGAGTTTGGGGTTGGATTGTCGGAATTCATTTTATTTTTAGAAAATAAAGACAAATTGATAGAAGAATGTATGAATTTAAATGTGAAAGTAGTGAGGCATTTATAAATGTGTAGTGTGATATATATATATATATATATATATATATATATATATATATATATATATATATATATATATATATATATATATATATATAGAGAGAGAGAGAGAGAGAGAGAGAGAGTCAAGATCAAATAAGAAGAAAATTTTTGGTAGGAAGGTAAAAAGTTTTTTTTCTACATATTTTTTTCGCGAACAAACAAAATGAATCATTAGATGATTCATTTGTAAGATGATTCAATAGAAAAAATTCTTAAAAAAACATCTCGATGATTCATTTATATAATGATTTTGTTGTTATTCACTAAAATTGTCATAAAAATGAGTTTTTTCTTAATTTACTTAAAAATAAATCATAAATATGTTTTTTTGAGAATTTTTCTTGTGAATCATCTTACAAATGAATCATCTAATGATTCATTTTTTTTGTTCGTCAAAAAAATATGTAGAAAAAAACTTCTTACCTTCCTACAAAAAAAAAATTCTTACCGGATCTATATCCTATATATATATATATGAAATCTAGCCATTATTAAGGAAAAAAAGTAAATTTTTTGAAAATTAACCGTTGGAATCTATATTAAAAGAAAAACAGACGAATCAAATGAAGAGAGGTGGAGGAGAAGCCTCCCCTCACTTGGAAAGTGCATGACACATCGCACCTTTGGTATTGTGTTCCGGGGTGCGGTTCCACTACTCGCACCCTCTTCCCGCTACATTCCGTCGAGCCCTAGTGTTCATTAAGGCAACCACTCAGAAGAGAAGATATCAGGTCTTTGAAATGACACAATGTTAAATGCATGGGGTAGTAAATCTTAATATCTTATATATGTGTGTTATTACTACCCTAAGTTCAATTGGAGGCCTCATTAATAAATTGCTAACTTAAAAAATTAGAATAAATTTATTTTTTTAATATCATATCCAAATTTTACGAAAATTTGAAACTAGTTAGAAAATCCCACCACATACAATAACATATTGTGATAACAATAACATATATGAAAATATGAAAATAAAAGAGAAAATAAATAAAAATAAAGATTGCACAATCTAAATGATTAAACTTTATCCAAAAGTTAGAACCATAGATAATCTATTAATTGAAAATGGAGACTAAAATACTAAAATAAAAAACCAAAATTTTTTTGTAGGGAAACCTTTATAGAAAACCATTGATTTATATTTGTTGGGCCATAGCATTGGATTGGCTACCGTTTACACTTTGACTACCATTTTTACATAAACTTTTTAGTCAAGTATTGCAACAATAAACCATTATTCATTACATAGACAATGAACAGGTTCTGGAGCTACCTAAACTCATGATCCATCTACTGTGCTATTACAAATCCAAGATTCACAAACTCTGTAAACAATGGAGACTATCTACACCTTAACTAATTCATTAGCGCTCTCCTCTTTCTTCGAAGAAAACATATGAGAAAACTCAGCTAAAATTGCTCTGAATTCATCTCCACTAAGTGTTTCCTTCTCCAGTAACACATCTACTAATATATCCATCGCATCTCTATTCTTCCTCACATGTGATTTTGCTATCTCATACGCTTTCTCAATTATACATTTCACTTCCATATCTATCTCTTCCGCAAGTTTCTCTGACATCGAGTTTCTTGCTAACATCCTTAATACCACATCACTACTTTGAACCGATGGATCAATCAACGACCATGGCCCAATTTCCGACATTCCAAATCTAGTAACCATCTATATCCACAAATAAACACAAGCTAGTCATTACTTTCTTCCATTTTCTTCTACAATCCAAAACTTACATGATTTTAATTCTTACATACCTGTCTTGCTATTTGATTAATCTGTTGCAAATCACCAGCTGCACCTGTAGTGATTTCTTGTTCACCAAAAACGACTTCTTCGGCTGCTCTGCCTCCTAAACCACTTACTATTCTAGCAAAAAGTTGTTTCTTTGAAGTTAAAGAAGGATCTTCATTAGGTGTAAACCATGTTAATCCACGAGCTTGTCCTCTTGGAATCAATGTCACTTTTTGAACTGGATCATGCCCTTCAGTCAAAGTCCTACAGACACCAAAAGATCCCAAAATTCAGACCAAATTTTGAAATTCAAGTTTATATGGTTGAGTGGTTGATTACTTACGCACAAATTGCATGACCGATTTCGTGATAGGCGACTAAAATCTTGTTCTTTCCATCTGTCATTTGAGTTCCTTCCATTCCTGCAACGATTCTATCAATGGAGTCGTCAATCTCTTTCATGGTAATCTTATCGTTCCCTCTTCTTCCAGCAAGAATCGCTGATTCATTCAAAAGATTCGCAAGATCAGCACCACTGAACCCAGGAGTTCGCATGGCAATTACAGAAAGTGACACGTCTTTGTCTACTTTCTTGTTCTTGCTATGAACTTTAAGTATTTCTTCCCTTCCTCTCACATCAGGAAGTCCGACACTTACCTGTATAAAATCAATCCAAGATCGATCCTTTTTAGGTTAAGTTTTCTGGGTATTAAATCTTTTTTCATGGGTATGTTTTTTTTTTTTTTTTTAATATTTTGTTTAGTAATTACGAACCTGTCTGTCGAACCTTCCTGGCCTAAGTAAAGCAGAATCAAGAATCTCAGGTCGATTAGTAGCAGCAATAACGATGACTCCATTGTCACCACTGAATCCATCCATTTCTGTAAGAAGCTGATTCAATGTTTGCTCTCTCTCATCATTTCCTCCACCAATTCCAGTTCCTCTCTGTCTTCCAACAGCATCTATTTCATCGATAAAAACCAAACAAGGCGAATTCATCTTTGCTTTATTGAACAAATCCCTCACTCGAGAAGCTCCAACACCCACAAACACTTCAATGAATTCCGATCCTGAAAGTGAAAATAAAGGTACTTGTGCTTCTCCTGCTATGGCTTTTGCTAGCAGCGTCTTTCCAGTTCCCGGTGGGCCCACTAGAAGAACACCTTTCGGAATCTTAGCACCAACTGCAGAAAACTTTTGTGGGGTTTTGAGAAACTCAACGATCTCCTCGAAATCTTGTTTTGCTTCATCAATTCCTGCCACATCATCGAATGTTATCCCTGTATTGGGTTCCATTTGGAACTTGGCTTTGCTCCTGTGAATCGAAAAACTTTTATAATCATCGATAATCTCAGTGTAAGTTACTTGATCGATTAATATAATACCTTCCGAGTCCAAATGGCAAATTAGGCCCTCCAGGTGTGTTTGGAGACGAAGATCTGAACAATAAAGCACCAAGAAGTATCAATGGAAACGCAAAGTTCGATATTAAGTCAAGAACAGCATCCGCCATGTTCGTTTCCATTGGATGAGCTGCAAAATCGACTTCTTTTTCTCTTAGTTTCCTGATCAGCTCTCTCTGTAGTCCAGGCAACTGGACCTTAACCCTCTGGATCTTATTAAGAACAGGATTTGATATCTCAGCAATTGCTAATGTCCCGTTTTCGAAAAAGTCCACCTTCCTGATAGCACCTTCGTTAAGGTACTCCAAGAATCTTGAATATGATAAAGTATTTGAAGTGGCTTCAGCTGGACTTTCGGGTACTGCTTTTGCTGCAGGATGTACAAGTATACCAGTGCCTGATGTTTCTCCTATGATGGTCGAAAAGCCAAGGGTTTTTAAGAGGTTTCTTCTATTGAATTTGGTGTCTAAAGTTGATTTTGGAGATGGGTTCGTGTTTCTTGAAAAGTGTTGTGATTTGCCTGGTGGAAGGGAAGGGGCAAAAAGGGAAATTGCAGTTGACATGTTCGTTTGCTATGAATATCGTGAGTTAGTTTGGTTTTTTTTGGAGGGAATGTTGTGGGCAATTTAAATAGGGAAAATAGGAATAGAAGGAGGGATGTTTCTAGCAGAGTGCCACCTTTCGAGTGTTGTTGTCACTTGGTAGTTTATAGAAGTAACCCATGTGTTCAAGAATGATCTAGACGTAACCTGTGTGGTTATAATCTGGACTCTAGAAATGAATCTGATAAGCACTTTTTAGTTTTTACTATAATTAACGATATTTTTTTTTTGAAAATAATGAAAAAACATATAAATCAAATTTAATATATAAGTATAGTTTTAAATCTTTTATCTTATTTATAGTATTTTCATTTTTTTAACAAACGTGTTATTTCATTTTAGTTTATTGATTATTTTAGTAATTTTAACAAGTTTGTTAAAATCCCGATTTTGATCTTAAGATATAAGTCAAAAATGATCTCGATCAAACAACGATCCCAATCTCGTCTTATTAGTTTTATTATCTAGTTGAGTCTCACAAATTCGTTTATTCAAGTTAAAATCGAACATTACAAGTCGCAAAAAGTGTTGTAAAACATCACTATCTTATCAATACATATCTAATTAGACAAAACACACTCATAATAATCTCTTTGTGATCTTATGTCTTTAGTTGTACATTATCAAACTGATTTTTTTCTAATTAAGATGTTTTCTTAATAATTTTTAAGGTTTATAGAAAAAAAAAATTATGATTCATGCTTAAAAAGTAATAGTTAATTCCATTTTCAACATCATGTCATGATGCAAATTTAAATATCAATTCATTTACGATGAGTCGATCATGATATTTCAAAATGCAAAACGATCTTAAGTAAAATATCAATCTTGACAACTTTGAGTTTTACTTATAATATTTCGATTTTACATAGTTTTTGTTCCAAAAAACGAATTTTTTTTTTTTCCAAATAAACATTCAATCTTTTTTTTTTTTTTTGAAAAACATGTACAATTTGGAATTTTTTTTTGATTGTACCATCTTTTTGTTTTGGTTTATTTATGTTTCTCTTGTTTATATTTTATAGCCTTCTTTCTAATTTATAAATATTAAAAGAAACCATAATTGTTCTAGTGATGTTGATTAAAATTTAGATAAAAAGGAGTCAAAACTATAAAAATGGTTCCTGTTGTGTGTATTTCATCTGGGTTTTCGTCTAATCCCCGATTTTTTGGATTGGTGATCCTTTTGACCATGTTTGTTTGTGAATTTGGTCCCTCGAAAAATTGAAAATACTAAAATGCCCTTCTGATCATGGTTATCAAAATCACGATTCTGGTCGTAGAATCGTACGATCCTATGTATGAAAAAGAATCCGGATCGTAAACGGATCATATTTGGGGTAGGATCACAGGTGGATCGTAAGATCTTAGGTAGGATCGTAGGATCGAGATCCGATCCGATCCTACCTTTCTTTTTTTTTTTTTTGCAAATGAATTTTTTTTACTACTTTATGTCTTTAACTTGAAACATCCCAAAAATACAGTCTGAAATTTTTGTTTTAAATCAGTAATATAACCATAATTATCTTTTGACATATAAAAGTTATAAGCCGTGCATCTAAAAAAAATATATATCATAACATCTATTAAACATATCAGAGTATAAACATCCTAGGCTGAACAAATGTTGTGTGTGCACTGCAATCTTCCCGAGCTCCTCTTTTGAAAACTGAAGTACCTGAAACCACAACTGAAAACTGTAAGCACGAAGCTTAGTGAGCTCCCCCAAACTACCACATACCATACAATAACACATATGTAGCACCTGGTTCTTGGTACGTATTCTTTTATTTAATTCTGTGTGCATTTTGCATCTTGGCCTTGGACTCGGCGAGTCAAAGGATCGACTCGCTGAGTAGGAGCGGGAAGGGGCACGGGGTTTAAGTTGTGGACTCGCCGAGTCGGGTCCCTGACTCAGCGAGTAAGCCGCTGTTTGGACAAAAACCCTAATCCAGGAGTGTGCACCCTATTTAAACACTCTAACTCGGCCTCCCTTGCCCCTAACACTTCCAGAAGAGTTGTAGAATGAAATCCTAGCCCTCATATTGTTCTTGTGAGTGATTTTGGCTTTGTGAAGGAAATTTGGAGCCTAGAAGAAGAAGGAGAAGGTTGAAAGGTGCAAGGAGGGGAAGTAGATCTGAAATCTACTCTGTGAAAGGCTTCCATTCAGGTAGAAAAGTTCCTACCTTGATCTCTAGTTCATTAGATCCCCTTTTGTCCTTAATTTGTGGGTTTTAAGCCCTAAAACCTAAACTATATGTGTTTATGCTCTATGCTCTGAAAGGGCTTCAGATCTGGACCTTAGGGACATCTTGGAAGCATAAATTTTCTATGGTTGAAGTGATTGAGGTCCCTATTAAGTGTTTAACCTCATAAAGAGCTTGGAATTGCCTTTTGGAGCTTATAGGGCCATGCATGCACGTAAAGTTTGCAACTTTACGTGATAAGCATGCCCTAGCAGCTTAGATTTATGGTTTGGAACCATTGCATGTCTCAGTTTTGGTCTGTATAGGAGAAGAGTTGAATGGACTCGGCGAGTTCTATGAAGATAGTCCTAGACTTGACGAGTTGGATGAACCACTCGGCGAGTCCTATGAAGATTGTCTGGAACTCGACGAGTTGTTCTTCAAACTCGGCGAGTTATATGAACAGTTACTGAGTTAAGAGGGGTTTAAGTGTAGAAGGTCCAACCCTTCGTCACTACTCACGGAATTAGCAATTTATCGAGTAACGATAGCCCCAGAAACCCAAATCCTCAAGATGGATGCTCTGGTGAGGATCTGGAAGTGAGTAGGAGATCTGTTCGTGGGACTCGGCGAGTTGTTCTTCAAACTCGGCGAGTCGGATGAGTTTCCTTGTGGCTTTCGAATGGGAGAAGAACTCATCGAGTTGTCGGCCCAACTTGACGAGTAGAGTCACGGATGGGGACGAGTAGAGAGTGAGGGACTCGACGAGTTGATGGCCCAACTCGGCGAGTCGGGTCAACTGGAAGTTGACTTTGACTTTGACTTGATTTGGTTGAGGGTAAAATGGTCATTTTACCCTAAGTATAGAGATCCAGTTCTAACTGAGTGTTTGTGGGGTTTGTAGCCGGAGGATTTCCGGAGCAGCAGCAGACGGAGGTTTCCCGCATTGATTATCAGCAGCTACTTGTATGAGGTGAGTTACCTTCCAGTAGGGGTGGGTCTAAGGCCACAATGTCGGCCCACCAATGAGGAGTACTTAGAAGATAATTGTCTTTGTGATAATTTATCTTGGTCTGGTATGCGTTTGGTTATGAGTTATATCTGTATGATATGTTACATGATAGGGATAGTTTCCCTGATAGTGGTCCTTAGGACGAAGGGGTAGGTCGGTACCCAAATATGCCTGGCTATGTGCTTATATCTTGCATTTGTATGCTAGTGGTAAGGGGTGGAATAGTCCCCAGTTACCGGTTGCAAGATACCGATGACGGTTACCGGTTGAAAGATACCGATGACGATTACCGGTTGAAAGATACCGATGATGATTACCGGTTGAAATATACCGATGGTATTGTATGGTATGTAGTATGATGGGGGAACTCACTAAGCTTTGTGCTTACGGTTTCAGTTTTTGGTTTCAGGTACGTATTCGTCTAAGGGGAAGGAGCCGGCAGCGTAGCATGGCATCACACACACATTTGATTTTCCGCACGATGTTTTTCTGGGATTGTACTCTTATATGTTATTTGTTTATGTTGTGGGTTGAAACATGATACTTGACTTTATGAGATGACGTGTTGATTCAATACTTTCTAGTGAATGTTTTATGAACAATTTAATTAAAATGAAATTTTTGGACCTGAATTTTGGGTCGTTACAAGTTGTTATCAGAGCCCTGGTTTGAGGGATTTGGACACACCCTCGGGGGTGTCTGGACTCAAACTAAGGGGCTAAAGGATTTTTACAATAAAATGGTTTTCTAAAAATCTAAACGGAAGGATTTTAAGAAAGACAAGGTGTGTGATGCATGCGACCTGCTAGGCTCAAGTAAGTTTTCCCCAAGATAGCCATACATGTTATGTTATATGGATTTGATTCAGAATTGCATGCTAGAATAGGACTAACGATCTAGGAAGATGCCTTGTGTACCTGATACATGATTCTGATAATTGCATGCTAGTTAGGGCTAAGGATCTAGGAGGATGCCTTATAGGCCTGTTGTATGAGCTGTATGCTAGGACTGTTTAGTCAGCAGTAGGATGACCTGTATAGGTTATGCCTGATTTGGTTACTCGATGCACGAATGTTGCTTGCTTTATGCTATGGGGGTTCTGGCTATTTCCAACTAACTAAGGAGCGGATATGTATTAGTACCTGCAAGTTAGTTAGGGGAAAATGGTATGGGCTCCTGGTGCAGCTGATGGCGGAGGGTAGGTCGAAGAGTACCCTAGGGAAGCCTAGGATGAGGTTAGTTGAAAGGGTATTGGTAAAGGGACTTGGTGAAGTCGAAGCAATACTTGAGGAAAGCACGGGTAGATGTGGAAGGTAGTATGGGCCCGTAATACTGAAAGCAGAGAACCCGTACTCAAATCAAGGAGGGCCTAGATGAAACCGGGAACCGTGGAGAGTGTGTTAGATCTCTCGAGTATATGTATGATCCTGAATTTTATGCGTGCATTTTTAGTATGGTGACCACACGACTTAGATGAAAGAGGTTCCAGATCAGGATCAGGATCAGGCTCGGGTTCGGGATCCGAGTAGGTTGATGACGGGCTACGCGAGTTCATCGCGTCTGAGATCATGAGAGGCATCCTTGAGTCAACCCCTATCATCTTCGGGTCAATCAAGGAGGGGATTGTTGAGCTGATGGAGGATCGCCTCCGATCATTCAGGAGTGACATGGCATCTGGCCAGTCAGGATCTCGCACACTGTCCTTTAAGGACTTCAGGGGCCGTGGTGTGCCGGATTTCCATAGGGCGAAGGACCCCATTGCTGTCAGACGATAGATTGCGGACATTGAGTCTGCGGCAGCTGACGAGCTTCTACCCAGAGGGGTCGAAGGTGAGATATGCAGCAGGATGCTTGCGAGACAGGGCTAGAGATTGGTGGGAGTCTGTTGGTGACTCGTTGGGAGCCTCGGCTGTTGAGGCTCTGACTTGGTCGGACTTTGTGACCAAATTCAGGGCGGAGTTTGCGCCAGCTGTGGAGCTTCAACGGCTAGCCAGGGAGTTTTTGGATATGAGGCAGACTACGGAGACTGTGGCGGAGATCACCGCCAAGTTTCGGGAGAGAGCATTGCTGGTGCCCCAGTATGCGGGTGATGAGGATATGAGGAGGACCCGGTACCATGACATGCTACGAGCTGACATTCGGGAGCATGTCATTTTTTCAACTTGCCCTACCTTGGATTCTATGATTGCCAGGGCTAGGGAGAGGGAGATTGATCTGGAGCACGTCCAGAAGAGGAAGGCAGTGGAGGGGCTGACGACCAGGGCTTCGGGGAAGAAGCCCAAGGGATCTGATGGTAGGCCGAAAAGCCAGGCAGGGCGGGACCGCTGTGGAAAGTGCGGTCGATCACATGAGAGAGCTTGTCACACTGGGCTGGGTTCGGGCTGCTATAAGTGCGGCAAGGTGGGGCATTTCGGCAGGGATTGTATTGCCCCGCCCCTGCGGTACAGATGACAGACCTGATTTGCTTCCATTGCAATCAAAAGGGCCACAAAAGGGCTAATTGCCCGAGATTGACAGCAGCATCAGCAGCAGCGCCGGTCTCAACGACGACGCGGGTTACACATGGCCGGAAGGTCAAGATAGAGGCTCCAGTGGTAAGGAGCCGAGCATTTCAGCTGACAACCGAGGAGGCACGCGCTGCACCTGATGTGGTGACGGGTATGATTCTTTTCCTCGGATTTATGTATATGATGTTTGTGATATTGATATGTACTTTGTTTAGGATCGTTCCATGTGAACGACATCCCAATTCAGGTATTGTTTGATTCGGGTGCTACCCGATCATTTGTATCTCTTGCGCTTAGCAAGAAGTTTTCTGAGTCTTCGAGCATGTTAGATTGCCCTCTAGAGGTCAAGATTGCGGACGACCGGTCATGCCGAGCATCTGAGGTCTTCCGAGATTGTGTGCTGAGGTTATTTGAGGAGCGCTACTTGGTAGACTTGATTCCCATTCCATTGCGTGGGAACAAGGTGATTATAGGCATGGATTGGCTCAACCCTAATGGGGCAGTGATCGACTGCGCGCAGCAGTTGGTGTGGGTCAGGACCCCAAGTGGGGGAGAGCTGGTGATTCAGGGCGAGAGGCCACAGCAACGACCAACTTTATGTTCAGCAGTGAGAGCTAGGCGTTACCTCCAGAAGGGTTGCGCAGGTTATGTCGCGTATGTTATGGATACCCGGGAGACAGGTAGGGCGACAGTGGATGATGTACCTGTGGTACGAGAGTTTGCGGACGTATTCCCCGAGGAGTTGCCTAGGATACCTCCTGAGCGACAAGTGGAGTTGAGGATCGACCTAGTCCCTGGTGCGGCTCCGATAGCCAAGGCACTATATCGGTTGGCTCCTCCTGAGATGCAGGAGTTGTCTACACAGGTGCAGGAGCTGTTGGACAAGGGTTTCATTAGATCGAGCAGTTCACCCTGGGGAGCCCCGATTCTGTTTGTGAGGAAGAAGGATGGGTCGCATCGGATGTGTATAGATTATCGGGAGCTGAACAAGGTAACGGCGAAGAACCGTTACCCACTCCCGAGGATTGATGATCTCTTTGACCAGTTGTAGGGAGCATCTTGGTTCTCCAAGATTGAGTCGAGATAACGTTGAACACCCTGAACCAGCAAAAGGGAAACGACCTTACACTAACCACTAATGATTCATGGTGTGCAATTGGCATATGACATTTCTTGAAAATATAATACAAACACAAGCAAAGAAATAAACCGAATATATGCTTACCTAAACTGATGCAATATTCTAACAACCATAAACACGAATATAAATAACCGGAAAGAAGGCAAAAGATACATACCTGCAGAACTCAACTCCTCTTTGCTGGGGCTCCTGCCCTACCTTCTTGTCCATTGGTGATCCTCAAAGAAGCCGGATCAGACGTGCTCTTTGCTCCTCCCATCAACGTCGGACAGTCGGCCTTCATGTGGCCCACCCGGTAGCAGTGAAAGCATAACATACTTACTCACTGAGGACAATCCTTGCTGACGTGGCCAACCCGGCCATACTTATAGCAGCCTAAACCCCTAGAATGACAAGCCCCATCGATTACTTATTATCTTTATTGATGATATCTTGGTGTATTCCAAGACTAAAAAGTAACACGAGGAGCACCTTCGAGAGCTTTTGGGGGTGTTGAGGCGAGAACGGTTGTATGCCAAGTTCTCGAAGTGTCAGTTTTGGTTACGAAAAGTCCAGTTCCTAGGACATCTCGTTAACCAAAACAACATTTTGTTCGATGCATCCAAGATTGATGCCGTAATGCAGTGGGAGGTTCCGAAATCTCCCTCAGAGATAAGAAGTTTCTTGGGTTTGGCGAGATATTATCAGAGATTCATCCAGGATTTCTCCAAGATTGTTGTACCCCTCACTCGTCTGACGAGGAAGGGAGTGGATTTCCAATGGGGCCCTAAGCAGCAGACAACATTTGAGACACTCCGACAGAGGTTATGTGAGACCCCGGTATTGACCCTTCTGGAGGGCGTCGAGGATTTCGTTGTATTTTGTGATGTATCCATCATTGATTTGGGGGCGGTTCTTATGCAAAGAGGGCGATTGATCGCATATGTTTCATGGCAGTTGAAGCCTCATGAGGCACGATATCCTACTCATAACCTGGAGTTGGGGGTAATGATATTTGCTCTCAAGATTTGGAGATATTATCTATATGGGGTCCGTTGTACCGTTTACACGAATCACAAGAGTTTGTGATATCTTATAGACCAGCCGAACCTGAACATGAGGTAACATAGGTGGCTGGAAATGGTCAAGGATTATGACTAAGAGATCCTTTACCATTGCTAATTGATTCATTTGAGTGAACAAATATTTGTCCGGCCTATGTAATTCAACAAAGATGAGGGGCTGATCCTGCAAAAATGTAAATCGCTTCCAAGGTTCGTAAGACGGACGCCTTGTAACTTATTAACCCTGGGAAGCGTCAACCGATTGGATTATCCAAACTCCCCCAAATCGTCATCACTTTCCATTGCCCTAAAATATCCCTTTTCTGCAGAATCAACCTAATTAGGGCTGAGAATAAACGCTTGAAAGTATTCCAATTCATACCTCATGGGTCGTATATCGATCGAGTCCGCGAAGACGGTGTTGGAGGTGGCTGAAGTTGCTTTTAAAGCGGTCGAGTTCTCCCACCACCATCCCCTCCACCTCAAGACTGAACATCAAGAAAAATCCGGCGACAAGAACGAAAATAAGCAACCTTTGGAAGTAAAAGAAAAGGAATTGGAGGCTTTGAGATCGGAGAATCAACGTCTTAGGGATTTACTCGAACAGAATCTCAAACTCCTTCAGAACATATCCGAATCGCCTTGCTTACTGGAAGATTGTCCTCCTGATGTATGTGATTTATTACCGTATACGCTATTTAGATCATGCATATCACACGCACACATACATAGATGCAAATTGATTGTTTTTTCTTCGTTCGGAGCCACAAATAGTGTTATAGATTATTGGTGATTTTTTCTTAAACTATGATGAGTTGTGATCTCAAAGTGCTTACTAAGATTACTGGATTTTCCCCCCCCAAATTAAGCCCTTCAATACCTTTTGAGATCAAACCGAGCTAGTTTAAACTTCAAAATTGATATTTATTTTCAAAGTTTTAGAGAAATTATAGTAACCACATTAACATTTACACGATCATTGCACAAACTTATAACTAATTCAACTGCAGCTACATTCTCGTATTATAAATACTGTGGAATCTCCAAAGTTCTTGAGTCAACTAAACACCCTCCATAACAACACAGTCGATGGGATACCCTGCAAGTTTTCTCTCGAAGACACCACAGGTTATTTCCCCCCTCCCTCTTCATGTTTCAACAATTCCTTTCAACCTGATTACATTTTGTGGATTAACTTTTGACAGAATTGGGTGTTCAACTAGATGAGATTCTAATAAACGTTGGCTCTGAAGAACCAAGTTTATGGATTTGGGTCACTGAAGAAATGGTACATGGTAAACTTGAAGAGAAAAGTGGAATCGATAATGAGAATTATGTAGTTATTAGCCATGAACAGGTGGTGGATGGCATTGCCAACTTTATGGCTAAATGTATTCTTTTAAACCCAAAAGCCAAGGTATAAAACTATAACACTATAAATTATTAAACATCCAAACACTTTTTTCTTTTTCTTACATAAAAGTTTCAATACATAACCAATCTCACACCTTCTCAATCTTTTCTTGAAATGCAGAGTTTGACACCTGAGGAGATGCAAAAGAGTAAGTTTTCATTTTATTTTTTATTTTAAAAAAAAAAAAAACTGAAATTTATGAAACTTGCAGAGTTGAGCAAGGCATTGGGTGGGATGAGCAAGTTTGAGAAGGTAATGGAAATATGGCATGCTGGTCAGCTGTTTTATTTGATGGCAACTTGGGGACTTGCTCTTGCAGGGTGGGTAGTTTGGTAATTTCATAAATACTTTTTATAAACAAATTTTTATTTGTTTATTTATTTTGTTTGATGTTGTGAACAGGTTGTATCAGAGTAGAGCAGTGTTAAGAATTGCTGCAAGGGGAGTTCATGCAACAAGCAAAGTTGCTATGAGGGCTCTTTAAGTTGTGAAGTTGTGGATTTCTCTTTGACATGAAAAGTGTAAATAATGTAAAAAGAAAAAAAATTACTGTTTTTATGCAATTTAAAGAATTGTTCATCAGTTTGTTTTTTTTTTTTTTTTTGTAAGGCTTGATTGCTTAACTTCAAGAATGGCATTGTAAATATATGATTGGGTTGTGTTTTGTGCCTCGTTTCACTTTTTGGTTTTTGAATATTTTTCACACGTGTGACCATAACCATTTAATTATGTCTTAATGGGTTGAGAGAAAAATCGATGCATTATGGATTCAGATGCATTTCTTTACCTTTCCTCTCTCTCTCTCTCTATTGTGTATTTATTCCAAACACATTTTATCTAACACCTAATCTACTTCAGATCGGAAAAATTGCATCCTGGTGAAAAAAAAGACCATTTATTTTGCAACCAAAATTAGTTTTTCGACAAACTTGGTGGGCTTTTTAAAATTCTACTATAAATATTCTTAACGTTCACAAGGTAAAGTTCTCTACTATAAATCACATCGAGAGTCTTGATACAAATCAATTGCCAATAAGAAGCAATGTTTTCATTTGTTTTCTTTTCTCTGGTTCTATATAAACCTACCATTTTTTATTCAAATGTTTTGGATGCAATGTACCTAAAAACAAATGACAGGTGAAGAAACCAAAGACATGCACGTGTAAATTATAGCGTGCTGATGAAGGAACTTACTTAGGGAAGGTTAGATTCCACAGCAAGAAATCTCCTTTCATTTGTGTACGTAGTATTTAAATCAAATGAGAATGTTAGTTTGGAACAAAGTGTTGCTTTTTTTTTTTGGAAAGTAGATTATTATATATTTCTCTCATTGACTAGAGGTCAACTTGGTATCTTCTTTACTTAATAGCAACATTCTACTTTTGATTTCTTTATGCATTTATGTCGTACGATATGATCTTTTTCTGATTTATATATATATCTTTAGCGCTTTTGAAACTTGAAGGCTTAATCTGGTGCCATTTCTAGTAAGCAAGAAATTAAGTGAGTTTTAATTTCTCCATCGGAAAGTGATATGGCAACTTCTAGTAGCTTTAATAAGCCCAAAACAAAGGGAAAGGAGTTGACTGATGAGGTGTTTTCTTGGTCATTTGATGCTGTTCTCAACGAAGATCATTACAAGGGAAAGGTTAGTAATTGAGTCATGTGTGATATGCATCATCAAAATTACAATTTTGATGATGATCAAATTACAATTTTTCTTTCACTAAGCCAAAAAGGTAATTGTAATAGTGTAAAATTTATTAATAGGTAAACAAAATCGAAGAAAGATTTTCATCAACAAGTGATTACGCCAAGTCGTTCATCAAGCCACTACTTGAGGAAACACGTCATGCTTTGATGTCCAAAATGAGAACAATCTCTAGTGCCACTACTCGTGGGATCATCAACATGTCAAGATTCCCTAACATATATTTGGAAAGTAAGGGCAAAAGTGGAAAAGGGTGTTATGAGCCCGAGGTGGGAGATCTCATAGCTGTGACAAATGGAAAACCAAGATGTATTGGTGATATCAATCAATCAAATGGAAGTCCCTATGTCATTGCTTTGGTTCAAAGGGTCTTCAAGGATGATGTGATCCAAGTAAGATCCAAAAAACCCATTGTTTTTAATCGGAAAGAATCTATCAATAGAGGGAAACCCATGTTGTTTGTGGTTCATCTTGTGAATTTGACACCTAATATCCATATATGGCAAGCTTTGCACTCTAAATTGGATGGGAAGAACATAAAAATCATCAATAAAGTACTCCAAAGTGACTCAAAGGTGATAAACTTCTTTTTGAGAATTTGAAAACATATAGTATATGCTTCAAAGGATATGAAATATACTTAAATGCTATTTATTTATCAATATATCTTATTTGATTGAAGTACTTTTGTATATTCATCGATCTGGTTGCATTTAGTTTTTTACTATATTTGTACATAACAATCAACATGTTTGTTCATTTCATACTTTCAAGCCAACCAAATATGATAATAGAATATAATGATTTATTACATTACCTTTCTCATTACATTACATTGTTATGATTACATTCCATCATATCAAACAAACCATAAGATCATGGAGTGATTATTTCAGGGTAACAAAGAATGTTCGCTATGCTCCATTCAAGATTCAAAGAAATCTGCTTCACTAAACTTACAACACACCATGAACACTTTCAGTCTGAATCAATCTCAGAAAAAGGCGATATGGAGTTGCATTGTTGCAAGAGAATGCCATCATCAAGAAACTGTGAAACTAATATGGGGTCCACCAGGAACAGGTAAAACAAAAACAGTTGGCTGTCTTCTATTCGCTCTATTCAAAATGAAATGTTGCACATTGACATGCGCACCTACCAATAACGCGGTGTTAGAGGTTGCATCACGTTTTATGAGTCTTGTAAAAGGTTCATTAGAGTATGATACTTATGGATTTGGAGACATAGTTTTATTCGGGAAAGGTGAGAGAATGAAAATCGATGGTTTTCCAGAACTCTATCAAGTGTTTCTTGATAATCGAGTATCTATTCTTGTTCGTTGTTTGTCTCCCACGTTCGGATGGAGAAGCAAGGCAAATTCGATTATAGAATTACTAAAATACCATCAAGATGAATACAAATTGTACTTGTGTGATAAAAGAAAGGTGGATGATGAAGCTAGCGATGATGACGAGTGGGAGATTTGCGAGAATGATGGTTTAAAAGACGTACATGGGAAGGTGATAATTTACGAAAAAGTGCTTAAAATCAAGGAAAAGTTATCTTTTGAGGATTAAATCAAAGAAAAATTCAACATTCTTGAAGAAAAACTGACAACTATGTTTAAAAGCATGTACACACATATGCCAACTTCTTGTATAACATTACAACTAACAAAGAAAATGATGAGAGTTATCACCTTGTTAAGAAATACCCTCCAAGGGGTTGAAATTTCTGAAGAAAACATGGAACCTATGAATGAGTTGGTAGTGATGAAAAAGGAGCTCTTTCAAGTTCTTGATCAAGTCCTTCGTGAAACCGTTTCTTTCCCTAATGATCAAGAAATCGGAAACTTTTGTTTGGAAAATGCATGTTTGATCTTTTGCACAGCTTCGAGCTCGATTAGATTGCATGCTCTTGAGACAAATGTGGAATTATTGGTAGTTGATGAAGCTGCTCAACTGAAAGAATGTGAATCTTTTATCCCTTTGCAACTTTCGGGTCTTCGTGATGTTATACTCATTGGGGATGAGATGCAACTACCTGCAATAGTTGGGAGTCCGGTATTCATTCTTTCCATCTTTTTTTGTAGGGTTATATGCAAGAAATAACAAGTTAATAAAAGTACATTGTTAGCATTTAACTCTTTTCATTTGGGCTAAATACAAGAAATAGCAACATTAGTTATTTATTGTAGTGTCTAACTTTCATTTGTGTTGTTATAGCTTATACCTTGTACTTTAAATCTTTTTCATTTATGAAGACATTACACTTTGAAAGATCTATGCAATTATAGTATTGTAGGTTAAAATATCTATTCAACTATAGCAATGTAAAGTGATTTATATTTGGATAACATTGCTATAACCGAATAGGCATTTCAAAGTACCATGTTGTAACATAAAGAAATGAAAGTAGGATGTAGTAATAAACAAATAAATGAATACACCTTGCTATATCTTTCATTTAAGTTTAACCCCTTTTATTTTGCTATCGAGTTTTGCACCATTTGATTAACTGAAACTATACTTGTGTGGATTAATTGGTGTAGATATGTAGGGAAACGAAGTTTGGAAGGAGCTTATTTGAAAGATTGGTGTCACTAAAACATCCGACACTCCTACTTGATGTCCAATACAGAATGCATCCTGAAATAAGCCTCTTTCCTAACCAAGAATTCTATGGAAACAAGATTAAAAATGGCCCAAACGTATATATACCAAATTACAAAAAGCAGTTTCTTAAAGGAGACATGTTTGGACCATACTCCTTCATTCATTTAACCCAAGGGAAAGTCGAATTCGATAAAACCAACAGTGGAAAAAACATGGAGGAAGTAGCTGTGGTTGTTGAATTGATTACAAAGCTTCATGAAGGTAACATCTTCTTACTTCTATTTCCTTTAGACTACTTCAAGTCTTGATCATTTTTATCGACTTATATTCACAGAAAGTGTCACGAAAAACAGAAAGATTAGCGTGGGTTGCGTAACACCATACACGGCTCAAGTTTCTGCAATACAAAGTAAACTTTCAGACATTTATCAAGTCATAAAAGCGGGAAAACATGAGTTTTCTTTGAATGTTAAAACTGTTGATGGGTTTCAAGGGTGTGAAGAGGATGTGATAATCATTTCAACTGTAACTGGAATTTCGAGTGGATCTATTGGTTTTCTAGCTAGATCTCAAAGAGCAAATGTGGCTCTAACACGAGCAAGGTTTATATACAATAAACTTTACAAAAAAAAAGTTGAAATATATATATATATATATATATATATATATATATATATATATATATATATATATATATATATATATATATATATATATATATATATATATATATATATATATATATATATATATGTATGAAGAAATGACTTAATCTGTTAATTTGTTAAGGCATTGTTTGTGGATATTGGGAAATGGAGATACGTTGAGGAATAGCAGCAACACATGGAGGCGATTAGTCAACAACGCCAAGGCTCGAGGTTTTTTTTATGTTGGTAATGAAGACGAGAGTTTGGCTAATGTGATCAAACAAAGGTACGTGTTTTTTTTTTTTTCCATTTTTGGTCCCTGAGTATTGCTAATATATTCAGTTTTGGTTCGAAAATGTTTTCTCTTGCAATTTCGGTCTTCATTTGGGGTTCTTGTAATGTTTTTTTTGTGCTTGTTTCAAGTAAAAAGACTATTTTTGTGAACAAAAGACTTTTTGTTATGCGATAGATGATTTTTTCAAATTTTGTCGAAAAGTATAATCGTTTTATTGGAACATGGATGAAAAATGTTATATAAACATCAAATAGGATCAAATTTGTAATTGAAAACTTTTTGGGATAAATATTCAAAAAAATTAGCTTTATTTGGGACCAAAAATGTCATTTACTTTATGCTTTTTGTTGGGTGTAAGGTAAACGTCTTAAAGTTAGAATTTTATATTTTTGTTTTTTGTTTTTGTTTATATAATTTTGAAAGGAATTTAGAGGTTTCAAAGATGTGGTCAAAGGGTGATGAGAATGGATTCTTATCAAATGGAATTTCAGCAATGAGTTTGAGAGAAGAAGCAAGCTCATCATCATCACCATCATCTGGATTATGTTTGGTAAGTATTTAATTTTTTTAATTTGATGTTCGAAGGGAAAAGTCATTTTGAATAATTAACTTGGTGACTTTCTTTATGCAGGAGGGACATAAAGCTCAGCAAAAGCACACAAAATTTTAGTGTTTTTTTTTTTTTTCAATAATATCATATTTTTTTGTAAGTATTATATTAAACCAAACTATGTTATGGCCATTCACAATATACCGAGTTTAATAAAAGGAAATTTTATACATACCTTCAAATTGCTTTGTGTACCCTTTAGGATTAAAATAGTATATTTACCTTCATGATTTGATAATTTATATGAACATGACCCAACATGAAAACACACACACATATATATATATATATATATATATATATATATATATATATATATATATATATATATATATATATATATATATATATATATATATATATATATATATATAAAACAAAACCAATTTTTTTCCAACATTTAAACACAAAAATTACCGTTTTTACACATAAAAAAACCAATTAAACACCAAAAATACTTAGAAGAAGAATTACAACTCAACCCGATATCCTTTAAGGTATTTAAATTCATGAGTTACTGACTTCGAATCAATATTTTCAGCAATTTCCCTTTCTATGTAAACCACCAAATTGTTTGCGAGAAAGTCATCCGACAGCTTATTGCGAATGCGGTTCTTGAATATTTTCATTGCAGAAAATCCCTTCTCTATTGTTGTGGTAGAAACTGGAAGTGTCAAGATTAATCGAACCACTCTATCAAACAAATAATACGTCTCATGTTTCTGAGTTTCCACAAAACTAATTTTTTTTTTCCAACATTTAAACACAAAAATGCCAAAAATTACCGTTTTTACACATAAAAAAACCAAAATTTTCAGCAATTAAACACCAAAAATACTTAGAAGAAGAATTACAAATCAGCCCGACATCCTTTAAGGTCTTTAAATTCATGAGAGACTGACTTCAAATCAATGTTTTCAGCAATTTCCCTTTCTAGTAAACCACCAAATTGTTTGCGAGAAAGTCATCTGACATCTTATTGCGAAGGCGGTTCTTGAATATTTTTATTGCAGAAAACCCCCTCTTTATTGTTGCGGTAGAAACTGGAAGTGTCAAGATTAACCGAACCACTCTATCAAGCAAATAATACGTCTTATGTTTCTGAATTTCCACAATACATAGGGCAACAATATATAATTGATACACCACTTAGCCTGAGATTCTTTGTCATATCGGTATTAAAAATCTCTAACTAATATCGTAATTGATTTCTCTATTGCTCCGTAAAATGTCCAGGATAATACTTCTCAACAAGAAGACAAATCAGATCAATGTTAATCACTTTAGGGTGTTCTTTTGAAACTAAAGTAGAACTAAGACATAACAACTCCATCATCTGATCATTATATCTGCTATTCAACTCATGTAACCGTTTGTCCAATGTGGATGTAAACAAATCTACTCGATAAAAATGTTCAAAAGTAACATGATTATCTGTTTTTGAGGCTGGTATTGAGTAGAAGTATATGGAGCATTCATATCTGGCATATCTATTTGATGTTTCTCACAAAAAAATTGTACCTGTGCAAGTAAAGAATCTCATCCTTTGTTTCTGAAATCATTCAGACCCTCCTTTGTTGTTGAAACTAACTCCATGACATTAAGAATATCTTGGGATTTCTTTTGTAGATCTTGAGAAAGTCTATCAGTTTTTCCTATTAGTTCCTTCATCAAGTGAAGAATAAACAGAAACGCAAATGATTTCAGGAAACACTAAGTTGTATCATCATCTTCGCGTTGAGAATAAGTAGTAGATCAGTCATCAATTAGTCCTTGGAACACAACACGAGTATTATCAAACATGTTAAGCAAACTACAAACAGAACGAAGATAAGAACCCTAATGTGTATCATCAGCTCTTCTTAATGTCCCAACTTGATTCAATCCTTTTCCTGATTCAATTTCACCACGTTCCAATAAATGTTCAATCTCAGTTGCCTTTTGTAACTCATGATGACGCTTACTTGAAGCACAAACCATATTAATTGTAAAAATTAAGTTTGAAAAAAAATTGGTGTACATGAATAATTTCTCTTGAAGCAGCTACCAATGCTAGTTGTAATCTGTGAGCAAAGCAGTGAACATAATACGCATAAGGACAATCCTCAAGAACAAAAGCCTGTAATGTGTTCCATTCTCCTCTCATATTACTAGCACCATCATACCCTTGGCCACATATTTTACTAGCATCAAACTAATTGTGTAAAAGTTGTCTCCACATATTTGTTTTCAATGTTAATGATAAGGTATCCCTGACACGAACGAAATGTAAGAACCTTTCTCGTATGATCCATTCTGCATCAAAAAATCTCAAAACTATAGCCATTTGCTCCTTTTTAGACTCATCCTGTGACTCATCAACCATGACACAAAAGTATGAATTCCCCACTTCACTACGAATATGCTTTCGAACTTTATTTTCAATAATACTAAGATTCTTTTTTTGAATTTCTCCATAAGTATACTTTGAATTATAAGGAGCTTTCCCTAATATAACATTTGCAACTTCATCATTATAAGATGCTAGAAGTTTTAGTAGTTGGAGAAATTATCATGATTTTTGGAATTAGGACTTTCATCCTTTCCTCGTAAAGCACAAGTTTGGAATGCCAACCAACAAACTGTGTCAATCGAAGCTTTTAATCGTAAACAGTTCTTCAATATTTGTGCTTTATTTTGCTTCACTATGATATTTTCAATGTATGCTTCTTGGTTCATCAAGTTTTCAGCAAATGCAATTGCATTTCTATGTTGTGAACAACCAATGTGCTTCAAGAATGCACAATTTTTCCTGTCATTAACTTTTTCCAATTGTCAAATCCTTTAACAGTAAATGCATCGTAACCATGACACACACTTGGTTTATCATTAAAAGGTCATAAAGTCATATAAGCGTGTCTTACTTCTTCTCTTAAATTAACTGGATAATCTCACATTTGTTTTCGTTTAGCAAGATCTCTTTCTAGTTACTTAAGATCCACCTCATTAGGATTTGATTTTGTGGTTTCAAAAATATCATTCTCTTATTGTTGATTTCCATGTTATGCGATTGTGGCTCACTTGTTGAAGCTTTTTGATGTTTACTCTCTTGATTTTCATTAAGTGCTTCTTCATCATTACCTATTCTTTTGAAAAAAGAATGAATGTTTTTCATCTTGCCCATGATTGTATCTATAAAAAATCAAAATGGATGAAAAATTCATTCAAAATCAGCTAACCAACTTCAATTTCTGCACAAAGAAAAAAAAAAATTAACAGTGTGTGAAATCCTAATTACTTGATTCCCAAATTCAAACAACAAGAAAATGGAGGAACAAATTCATATTAATCATCAATCTCAGCTCATTCTAGACAAACAACAAGCAGTTGGAGGAACAATAGTGTGTGAAATCATTTAACTGTGTGAAATTCCAACAACAAGCAATTAAATAAATTGAGAAAAGATGGAATTTAGAAATACAAAATTAGAATTTAGAAAAGAATGAATATAAAAACGAAGGCAAGAAAGTGAGAAACATACCTGATTTTCTGATTTTCTTTCGTGAACAAGAAAGAACAACAAAAGATTAAAGACAAAAGTGCAGAACAACAGGTATGTTGCATTTGCAGGTGGACTCGTGGAGCCCAGAGGGTGGACCTGCAGTGGCGGTGCTGTGGTGGACGGTGGTGACTATGGCGTGAGGTGTCCGTCATCCGACTAGCAGTGAGTAGTAAAAAACGAAGATGGGGATTGGGTTCGATTCCATTCACCGTTCACGTCTTCATGAATACGACAACTTCTAAAACTCATGGATCAGACAATTCACAATCGGACAGGAGGGGCCACAGGCCAATTTTCACATTTCTGGGCCTATATCCCGAAAAAATTAACTTATTTGGACTACTTCTAACCCAAAATTCAAGAGGGGGGGGGGGGGGAGACCCCTCCTGGCCCTATACAAGATGCGTCCTGTATGTGAATGAGAGGGTAAGTACAGTAGCACCCTTAATAAATTGTCACAATATTATTCTAAATTTTATACAACTCTATCATTTTTTCCTTACAATACACTTAACTATACAAAAGTTCACTTAAACATTTATTTTAAACATAAAAAATATATATTTTTCCCACACTCTATATTCGTTGAAAGGTCATTACGACATCTAATTATGGTTGAGTTTAATCTATTCAATGAAAACTAGACGTTCTAAACAACTATTTCATTAAGCCACACATCATTGATGTTTTAAGCTTCTTTATATTTTAACAATATTATGCCAAAAATAAATTTTGACATCATCTAACATTTATAAAAATACCAAAAACTTCTATTTAAGCTATGTTTGACACGTCACAACTAACTAATATACTAGCTTATTTTTTAAACTTTTTTATATTTCTATGTTTGGTAACAAAAATGTAGTTTATAAGCTAGTTTTTCAAAAAGTTACTCAAATTACCGTTTCAATGAGCTTATTGAGCTTTTTAATTTTCTCTCAAATATATCATTTATTAATTAAAAAAAACTCAATCTTCTACATGTCCTTTTATATTATTTTATGTATTTTTGCCAAGTTATCAACAACAAATAGATTTTCATCTATCAACTATACATAACCTGAATGTTGGTGATTTTATATCATTAGTATTATTTAAGTGTAATGGGGTTAATTCGTTGATTAATGTCACTATGACAATTACTAAATAAAATAGTATGGTGTTGAGTGCACAGTTGTTTAATTTGTCTTTGTTGAAACTATACTCCTATTTAGGGGTGAAGCTCCTGACTTGACGGGGGAGGGGAGCAGCGCCCCTGGGAACGGAGTCCAAGGGGAGGTAGCCCCTGGCAGGGTCCAAGAGGCAGAGCCCCTGGTTAGGACATAAAACTGTCATTTGACAGTTTTAAGACATGAATTGTTTCCTATTATATGATCAATTCAAAATCATTTTTGGGGTACAGATTTTCATAACATCTTCTTCATTCTCCCTTCTAGAAAATAGTGAGTTTATCCGATTAAAGATTTTTAAGCGTACCCTCGAAATGCTTTAATCTGAAAGTGTTTCACAACTCTCATTGATCCAAACAATTCTATACCCCCAAATTAACATTGAATGACATAGATACACTTTTAAGGATTTTTAAAATTGTTTGAGTTTTGAATATGTCGTTGATTTAAAATCTTAATCACTTAAGATTCAGCCTTTAGATACAGGAGCGGAACACATATATTATAATTATGGGGTCGAAATTAAAACCACAAAACATAACCATATAACAAGAAATATTTCAAAAAATCTACATACTAAAAGTATAATCGAAAAAAACTAATATGAAATATCGGTAGATTGTATACCCAAATATAAATGTGATATTTTGTGTGTTTGAAGTGTTAATTTTTTTTTCTACAACTGATTTTTTTATCGAGTTCCCTTTCAAAATACAAAACAAAGAAAATATAAAAACAAAGAGTCCCTCCAACAATGATTTCGGTTTTACAGGTAACATACCTTCATTTTATAATAAAAGCTTATAAATACATATGTATACGATGTTTCTAATTTAGAGTATAAAACAATTACAAATTTATTAATAAATAAGTATAAATTATTAAAATTAATAGATGTTAGTTGTCATCTATTATAAGTTTGCTTTTTAATATTTATACTTTATAACTCACATATTTCAATGTCTAAAAGAGAAAACTAAAGAGGGTCAGAGATATATATAGTACTCTTATGGATAGGAGAGAAGATTGAAGAGGCGGAGAGCAGCAGGCACAGTGCATGCCAGAAATCAGATGTGACGAGTCCAGCGAGGCATCGGCCGGTTGCAAAGAGCAAGAAAGATGGTGGCACATAGTCTGGCGGCTAGCAGAGAGGAAAAAGATGGTGCACAGAGAATGTGAGAAGCTGACATTCCGACGTCGGTTACCAGCGGCGGAGATGCAGTTGGATGGAAGCTTTGTTTTTCGGTAGAAGGAATAAGCTTTTTAGGCTTTGTTTTCTTAAACTCTAAGCTTGAGTTAAGATTTCTGTTAATATGATTAGATTTTTATTATTCTTATTATCTTTAAGAGATAGTTAACAAATATGTTATGATTTGTTCAGTGATTTTCATATGTTTCTTTGGTTGTTTTGTTTTAGGTTCTTTAGCATATAACTAAACTAGGTGTAAAACATTATATATATATATATACTACCTTATAAAAGAAATCTAACTATTTCTATAAATAGATTGAATAAAATAATAATATTTTTTAAGATGTCCAAGTGTTTAAGCTTAAAGTACAATTAGATATTAATAAAATAATATTAAATCTTTATACCACTTCAATTTTTAAATAGTCCATTATATTAAACATAAATTACAACTATCTAATGCATATCTTTTTAATCGTATTTTATTCGGCCTTATCTTTTCCCCATTTATCAACATAAACAATTCTTAATGCATAAAATTTTTTGACCAAATTCATTTAATCTCTAATATGATCGAGTCTTCATTAAATCCTAAGATCTCGGCCTCATTGAATCCTGATTTCTCGGCCTCTTTCCCCTATTTTTTTTAACAAAAGCTAGAATTTGTCATTTTCTAACCTATTTTATCACCTATTTCTAAAAGACCACTGCCATCAGATCGTTCACCTTTTGTTCCTGTGAAAAGAAAAAAAGGACTCTTGATTTGTGTTTTCATTTAACAGCGATACATATTTCATCGCTGCACACTTGCTGCTCGAGGTCGGACTCGGCATGGGCTTGATTTTAGGGTTAAAATGACTCCTCTTTGATCTGGTTTGGGCGAGGAACACCTAACCCATGTTTATGGTCGTCGCCTTTCTCAGAAGTGTCACACTCTCCTTTCTCTCGCAAGAAAACCCTAACATATCACCACTGTGTGTTTGCTTGTGTATACAGGAGCCAAGTCTTGGCCATCACCCATCAATCAATATCAATTGCAGTTGAAATATTCATCTCAAAGCATTTTGACATGATTCGGTTGTTAGTAAGGTTTCTCTTGATTCCGATTTTTTGTTTATTACTTATTTGCATTTGTATTGAGATTGATATCGAGTTCATTTGTGGTAAAATTATAGATTTTACATTCTACTTTCATGTGAATGTGATTGGGTATGTGGCTTTGTAATTCATTTTGCTTACAAAACCATGGTATTTTACTTGTATCACTTACTGATTTGATTGCTATCTTCACCTTCTATTCCTGCCGGAAAAAAATAGCGACATGTGCAAGGTTCAAAACGCCTAAATACCCTATTCTGAATTTCCATCCATTCTCACTCCTTCTCCAATCTATTTCATCTATTTATTCAACATATGTTCTCTTATATAACTTTTTTATTTCATTTAACAACGATACATATTTCTGAAAAAAGTTTTCGCACCCGCCGCTTAACGCGGGCAAACGGCTAGTGTATATATATATATATATATATATATATATATATATATATGTGTGTTATATATATATATATATATATATATATATATATATATAAGTATTATTTGACTTTTTAATTTTAAAAATTTAAAAAAAAACATAAATTGACATGTGGATATTATTTATTTTAAAAATATCACAAAATGACAAGTATTAAAACTTATTAGAGATTGACAAGTGACAAAATTATCTTCACTTATTATAATAAGAAGATTTTATAAAAACAAAGGAGCCTAATTAATCAATTTGACTACTATTAGGTAAGATAAACTATATGGGGTATTATAATGTTTAAAAACGGGGAGGCAATGGCCCCCTGGCCTCTATTACCGTCTGCCACTGTTTAGATACATATTTGAAAAAGGAATCATCATATGCATGAAGTTTGGCAACCTTGCTGATATAAAAGCCAAATTCGTTTTTTTCTTCTTATAGGTGTCATTGGCGTGTATTATGAATACTATAATCCAAATAAATTTCGTAGGACTAATAGGTAGTAGAGGTGCCAAAACCTAACACAAGCTCAACACAAAATAGACAAGTTTGGGTAAACTATTTTAACCAATTTAATTATATTGGTTAACACCATATGATACAAAAATTAAACGGGCAAAACGAGGGTTAATACTTTCAACTCTAAAACTATACATTTAAATAGAATGCAAGTTTTTTTCTTAGATTTTAGGTAAATTTGGTAGGCCAAAACCATATATAAAAGAAAAAAAATAGATTAAACTATTTTGTTAATCGGAAAGGACTTAGCCACCTATGTTAAAATTTCATTTTCAGTTTTTTTTCCACACTCTACACTCCCACTCGTCCACTACCTCATCCTCCCTTCCTCAGCCCTCCCCTCCACCTCCCCAACTCATGTTCTCCACCTTCTCACTTCTAAACGTATTGTGAACTTTTCCCCTTTGCTTCCTAGAACTCCTACTCCTAGTTTTTCATTTTTCACTTCTACCTCCCTAACTCCTACTCGTCTAACCCATTTAATGTTTCAACCTCACAAGATATGACAAATTTATAAGGTCTAAACACTAAACATGATGGGTGCATTTTATGCACCTATTTTGCATGTTTATTCAGTTTTTTCATAGCATTATACTGTTGGATCTATATGCCCAAGAATCATTATGGAGTGATATTGCTAATAATATATGATCCTATATGGTTACACCTTTATCAAGTTGTCACATTTTGTATATTTATTATTAATATGATTATTAATAAATAATATCAATTCTTGTATTTAATTAGGGAATAATTATTGTTTTGTGAAAATAATAATTTTAAGAGAGTATAACTAGTTATTATTTCATATGGTATGAATTAATAAGTCATGCACAACATTTTGGAGTAGTTGGATTATTTTGCCCTTTTACCTAAAGAAAAAATTTATATTTTATAAACCTAGAGTTTATAAAAAATAAAGAATCCATCCTCTTTAAAGAGGTATGGTTGAAATTAATAAACAAATATGGAGGTTGCTTTTCAACCTACATGCTTTGTCTCCCATGCTTCTAAAGGTTAGCCATTACTTTAGAGTATTTTAATGGTTAGTCCTAACCTTTCATGGACTATATAAGAAATGCATGAGACTTGCATTTTGTGAAGTGAAAACACTTTCTCTTCCTCCCTTTTCTTCTCTAAAACTGTAAGTCATGAGGGACTCCAAGTCTTTGAAGTTTGGTGCTTTACTTTGGTGATTGAAGCCCTATTGAGTTGTCTCCTTTAGTGCTTATTAGAGTTAATCACTTAAAGGTTTAAGACACTCATTAATACAAGAAGGAACTAGCATTCCAAGTGCCTTACTCTTGATGGTGGATACTTGTAGAGAAATCATATTCTTTGATTTTTGCTATCTTCATCAACACCCCAAAACCAAGTGAGTTCAAAAGCTTTAAAGGTTATCTCTAAAACATCTTATGATTGTTTTTGTTTCATTCTAACCTCTATAAATGGATCCATGATAGTTTGGTTTTGTTATGAACTAAAAATAAACTTGTTATTTTTAAAGTCTTCCGTTGCTAGTTTTTGTGAAAAACAAACTTATATTTCGTATCAAAACCCAACATCTACTTCATAATTCTTGCATTTAGTTAATTATTTGGGCAATTGCATATTTTATTAAGAATGCTTGGTACTTCACTATCTTTGATTTATTTTTTAGGCATTATGGAGCTCAAAACATGGAGCTTGGAGCATAGAGCATAGAGCTTTCGAGAATGAAGAGAAGATGGAACGGTCATGCCGTGGAAGAAACCATGAAGACATAACATGAGTCCTTGTTGCATTATAATCATAACAAATGACTACATTTGAAACATGGTTCGTGTCACACCGATACGAGGCGTGTTTTTCCTTTCTCATCTTATATTTGAGCGACATGACTCGTGGTCAAGCTAGACTGTAGAAGGAGCCAACTGTGAAGACTTATTAGACTTTTAGCAAAAAGCATGGGCCATTATAAAAACACATGGTCATACCAAAAACACATCGACAAAAGGCATGGCCATACTAAAAACGCATGATCTCATGGAATGCACGTGAATAGTTAATTGTGGTGCTAAATTGGAGGAGATTGACATTTTACATGGACAAACGGTTTTGGCAGCTTTCTCTGGTGATTTTGGGAGATTTTTGGGAATTCTTGAAGGCTACTAATCATTGCAAACACTTTTGATTTACTTTTGTAAGCATTAAACATTTCCAATTCCATATTTCTTTTTGATTGATTTGTTCTTAGCCATGTGTGGCTAAGAAACCCTAATTTGTAGTACTTGTTCAAAACATGTTGATTGCTTGACTTGAAGAATATGATTTAATGTTTGATTTGTGATTATATTTTAGTGATTATATTTTTGTTTAAACTAGAACCCTTGAATTTGATTTGTGTTTGATTGGCCACTTTCATGAATTGAATTTGTGTGTAGTTAATTAACTTTTAGGGCACTTAATCGTTCTATTAAGTTAATAATTGGTAACAAACAATAATTTTTTATTGTAAAACATATATCACATGTTTTCACACTTCCGAGCGTATAAGAAGAAATGAACATTATTGGGAAGCTTGTACAAAAGTTAATGCAGTTTTTCAATACAATCTAAGAGCATGTTTAGGTTGAATTAGTAAAGCTAGGTCTAGTCAAAGAGCGTGTTTTGGTTAGACAATTTGGCAAGCGAGATGTATTAGATTGTGTTAATATCTTTCAGTACCAACTTAGAATAGCAATCATGAATTACATCAAGTCATAATCAAGTTGAACAGCAACATTGAGAACTAGAACTAGAACCATTAAATCAAATTGGTTACAAGTTTATTTCATTTTCTACATTTTTTTTTAAAATTTGACTGTTATTTTTTATTTTACTTTTGCAAACAAAACCCCATTTTGTGATCAAAGTACCTTGCGCAAAGAATATAATTTTATTCCGTGTCTTTGTGGTTTGACCCTACTTGCTTTGTACTACTTTTAGTGCATTAAGGCAGTGTATTTTGAGTATGTTGTACCTCTATTATTTGTTGGGTTTGACATGACTAACAAAACACCTAAAACGAAATAAATAGGTTGATACGATATACCATAAATATTCAACTGGTAAGGTTTGGTCAATATCTTTCAATCCAACGCAACATGATACGTTTAATAGAGATTAATTTGTTGATCATTCAAATAAATCTTTTAGAAATAGCCATCTTTATTTTAAGAAAATATTTGATGATAATTACTACATTTATCATATATATATATATATATATATATATATATATATATATATATATATATATATATATATATATATATATATATATATATATATATATATATATATATAGAGAGAGAGAGAGAGAGAGAGAGTATACACTAAAAGACTAATAGTTTTTTATAAGATAATTACTTTTTTTTTTGTTTACTAGCTCTACTTATCACATTATGACAAATAAAATCAAACAAATACTTTCAATATTTAAAATGAAAATAGTGATCTAAGTTTGTTTACAAAAACTTAGTTCACCGTGCGAGTGTTAGTCCTCATACTAGTCAACCAAACTTGAAGTACTCTCTAGGTTAGATTTGTAACATCACACAATTGTGACCCAAATTTTTCATTTTTTATTTAATAAAAACATTAATACAAACATTGTCATATAAACCCAAAAGATCAAAGTATGTCAATACATCAAAACATATCAGCGTAATTCTCAAAGTGCAGAAAAAGGTGGTGTGTGCTCTACAATCATCTCAGACTCTTCCCTTTCAAACCTAAAGTACCTAAAACATAAACTGAAATTTGTAAGCACAAAGCTCAGTGAGTTTCCAAAGTACCACATACCATACATAAATAAACACATAATGGGCCCCGCCCACTAAGTATAACGGCCCCGCCTAGACTCGCATAACGGGCCCCGCCCAATGAGTATAACGGGCCCTACCCAAACTCGCATAAAGGGCCCCGCCACCATACAAATCTTATGAGCATAACAGATAACAACATACATAATAACCATCGGTCCCAACCCAGTAAGCATACAAGCACAACACATACACGAGTCACACAAACATCTAGTATTCTAGCATAACAGATCATGGGCCAGCATTGGTGCCTTAGACTCGCTAAACATGGTGAGGAAACTCAACTCGCACTGTAGAATCTCACAGAAAAATCTCTTGTTGATGGCCCGCTAAAATCCCCATGCTATCACAAAATAACATCCAATTAATAATTAGATTCCAACTCACACTAAGAGTCCAAACTAGGATAAAAGTCCTTTTTACCCTTTCCATAACTTGGCCCAAGGCCAAGGCCCAATCCACTTGTCCAAAAGCCCAAATTCCAAAATAAGCACCCAAAGCCCAATTATGGCCCAATTTTCCAAATTGGGCCCAAACCCCTTTCATGGGCTTTCAACTAAGGAGTCCAATAAAATATCAACAACCCCAAAATAGAATTCTGGTGGCTCAAGACAACAAAATTCCAACATGGCCCAATACCGAGAAGCCCACAAATCCAAAGCCCACTACTGAGTATGCAGGGCGTACTCAGCGAGTATGCTTAGCGTACTCAGTTGCGCGTAGCGTACCTGCTTATACGCCCAACTTAATCCTCCAACTTGGGCAACTTTCTCATTTAGCTCTTAAACAATTAAGACTTCACTCCACCACTTAGATCTGACTTCCTGAAGGTGGTTTATCACGTAAAGTTGCCAACTTTATGTGCACGCATGGCTTAAAGAGGCTCTTAGAGCTCAAAAGAGCTTAATAAATGACTTAACACATGCATGAGAAAAAAATGACATAAAGATTTCATTTTTATGGACAAAGGGACCTAAAGGACCCTAGCTCTACCATCAATCACTTCTAGAGTGAATCAAGAGGCTCAACAACCCAACCATGGACTCAAAAAGCAGAAAAATGGCACCAAACTAGATCTAGAAACATGGGTTTATATGGAAGCTTTTTACCTCACAAAGAAAGAAAATAAAGAACAAATATCAGATCTTCAAGCTCCAAGCACCACTCCAAATGGTTCACTTCTCCTCCCCCTTTACAAAGTACCAAAAATCACATTTTAAGGCTCAAACTCTAGATTTCTGGACAATAGGGATGGAGGCTGTCTAAACATGATCTAGTGAGGCTATCACAAGGTTTAAATAAGGTGCAACACCCTAAAATTAGGGCTTCATATCAGCTCACGTATGCCCAACGGATTCCACGTACGCTCATCGTACGTGGATGAGATTCGCAACCAAACCTTAGCTAGTATGCCAAGCGTACACTATTGTACACCCCATGTACTAGCCAAAAGGGACCAAAATGCCATGCTTTTTAATACAAAGGGCTAAACATGAAACTTACAAATCTAAGTGTTACAAGATCCGAGTATATTTGAGACTCAGGGAGAAAACATAAAGAAGGCCCATCGGGTGACTAAAATGTATAGTTAAATTACCAACATTGAATATAAAAAAGGTTGCTTAACTTGAAAACTATAAATAGACAGTTAATGCATTAAGCGAACATGTTCATCTAAAAAAATGGAGTGATCTTGGTTATATTGAAATTACATGCAATTTAAAACAACATAGCAATCTTTGCTTTAGTCACTTTTACTAAGAAATTATTTTTAATCTTTAATAACATCTAATTATGTCAAATTTGTTGGCCTAATAAGATTTTGATCTTTATATTGTATTGAGTTTTATATTGGCCCATTAGCTAGGAAACCCTAGTTACCTAGTCTAAATCTTATGTATTTCCCTTTCATTGTAATCAAACTTCTCATTTGATAATAATATGAAACCCTAGCCATTCTATGACTTTTACTTGTTAGATTGCATGGTATCAGATAACGGTTGATCATTTGTATTTTCAGTTTTGGGGGTGAGTTGTAGCGGACATGACATTATGTGGTGAGTTCGTTGGGAGGTACACGGGCAACACGCCCCATTTTGGAAATTTTGAGGTTTTGGGTATGATTTTCTACTTTATTTTGTATATTATGCTTGGTATGATTTATTCTATTTTGTTGATTTTGAGTCTTGATTGTTGCTACTGCTATTCGTATTTGCTATTCATATATTATGTTGGTTTTTTGTTATTTTCGTTTGACTGTTATTGGAAATATAGCCCCGAAAGATGATTATATTCATTCCATTAGTACCCAAACTGATGGAAAGAACTATGCTTATTGGAGTTATGTTATGAAGAACCTCTTACAAGGAAATGGTGTGTGTGGGATGGTTAAAGGTGACAAGAAGAAACCAACAGATGACAAGGCTGAGAATTATGCAACCTTACTGGATTCATGAGAGACTGATAACTCCAAGATCATTACTTGGATTAATAATTCTATCAGCAAGTCTATTGGTACTCGGGTGGCGAAGTATGACACAACAAATGAGGTTTGGGAACACTTGGATAGGTTGTATACTCAGTCTAATCTTGCAAAGCAATACTAGTTAGAGTTTGATATTCGAGCCCTCCAACAGAACAATATCAGTGTTCATGAATTTTATACAGTTATGCCGAATTTGTGGGATCATTTGGCTCTTAAAGAACCTGTTGAGTTGAAGGGTTTTAAACCTTATGCTGATAGAAGAGAAAAGCAAAGTTTGGTTCAGTTCTTGATGGCATTACGTTTATATTTTAAAGGCTTGTGTGGATCAATATTGCATCGCACATCTTTTCCCACTATTGATTTGGTTGTTTACAAGTTGATTGTTGAAGAAAATCGTATAAAGTCCCATGCTGACAAAGGTCCCAAGACAGCCAATCCTACTATATTTTCTGTTCCATAACGACCTTAGTCTTCATGCAGAATCATCCCAAAGTTGCATTTGATGAGTGTGCTTTCTGTAATAAGAATAGTCATTGGAAGGAAAATTGTCCTTTGTTGTTAAGCAAAGGAAATCAACATCAATAGCAAATCATATCACCTACACAATATCAAACTTCACAGCACAACATGTCTCCTGGACAGTTACGTCCACCATTTCCACCTTTTAGGCCACCACAATACGCTGGTATTGCACCTTTAGTTGAGAATGAAATAGATTTTACACCACCATCAACCTTAGATCCCCAGATTCGTGAGTAGTTCAGACATTTCAGTGTTGCCAATCCAACTGCCATGTCTCATTCAGGTCTGTCTTCATCCAACACTTCAGGTATTCCTTCATCCTTGTAGATATTAGATTTTGATGCATCTCATCACATGTCACCACATTTATCATCTTCTACTTCGTTATCACCTCGTTTACTTGTCTCAGTTACATATGCTAGTGCTACACCTATTGGCATCTGATGGTATTATACATCATTCATAATATATAGACACCCCTCAGCAGAATGATGTTACAGATAGAAAACATCGATATCTCCTAGAAACTGCAAGATCCTTGCTACTGTCTACTCAAGTTCCAAATATGTTTTGGGAATAAATTGTTCTTACTGCCACTTACATTATTAATCGCATTCCTACTGCTCACACTTCGGGTATGTCTCCTTATGAAATGTTGTTTTGGCAACTTCCATATTATTCTTCATCATGAATGTTTGGGTGTACCTATTTTGTCTTGAAGCCTGCTTTAGAAAGAGATAAGTTGTATTCAAAATCAACCCTTGGTCAGAAAGGTTATTAGTGTTATGATCCATCGAATCAAAAATTATATGTCTCTCGCAATGTCACTTTTTTGGAGCACCTTTTGTTCTATAACATTCATGTTCAGTCAGATGATGCAACTCGAGGAGATTCATACTATTGATATATTTAGCGTTGACATTGATGATCCACCACCTACCACTGATCCACCACATGCTACTAATCCACCACTAGCTGTTGATCCACCACTTGTCGTTGATCCTGTACCTGCAGCTCATCAGGATCCCCCACCATCGATGCCTTATCGTAGTAAGAAGTCCACAAAGATTCATGACTTTATCTATTCCTCTTACTCACTAGTGTTTGAATCTATTATTGCTAATGTACATTGTCTCTATTAGCCAACATCCTACAAAGAGGCCGCCTCTGATCCCCTTTGGCCGACCATCATCGCTGAGGAACTTACAACTCTCTATCAAAATCATACATGGGATCTGGTTCCACATCCACCCGGAAAGCACAAGATTGGTTTTCGTTGGTTATATAATATGAAAACAAAGTCTGATGGATCCGTTAAAGCCAAACTTATTGCAAAATGGTACGCATAAAATTATGGTATGGATTACGAGGAGACCTTTATACTTGTTGTAAAAATCATAATTGTTCACACCTTAATTGCAGTTTCTTCCATTCGTCAATGGAAGATTTATCAGATGGATGTCAAGAACACATTATTAAATGGTGAAAATCATGAGGAAGTATACATGTCTCCTCCCCAAGGCATTTCTTACCAACTAGGTGAAGTTTTTCGACTTCAGAAGGCTCTATATGGTCTCAAACAAGCCCTTCATGTTTGGTGTGAGAAATTTTCTACGGTGATTACTTTGCTTGGTTTTCGACCAAGTGATGATGATTCGACTCTATGTGTTTGGTGTACAAGTGTAGGTCGGATTGTTCTTTCCTTATATATTGATGACATGATTATTATTAGTGATAATCATGACGGTATAGAGTCTTTAAAGCATGATAATCACTGTTTTGCTATGAAAGACCTCGGCTTGGTGAGTTATTTCTTAGGAATTGAAGTTGCTCCACTCCAAAGGGTTATATTTTATCTCCAACAAAGTGTATTTAAGATTAGTTTGAATGAGCACAACTCATGGATAATCGGACAATTGATACGCTTATAGAGTGTAATGCAAAGTATTCTCTAATTGACGGTATTCCCCTATCAGATCCAAGCCTTTATAGTACCATTGTAGGAAGCTTGGTTTACCTCACTATCACTAGACCATATATTGGTCATGTAGTTCATGTAGTTAGCCAGTTTGTCACTACTCCTTCTACTGCTCATTGGGGAGTTGTTCTTCGTATTTGTAGATATCTTTGTGGTACTTAGTTTCACACCCTTGTGTTTCCATCTACATCCTCTCTTGAGTTGCGTGCCTATAGTGATGCTAATTAGGATAATGATATTTTTATCGTAATTCTACTACTAGGTATTGTGTTTTCCTTGTAGATTCGTTGATATCATGGAAGAGTAAGAAACAAGATGTTGTCTCTCAATCTTCTACAAAATCTGAGTATCGAGCCACGACTATCACCAATTGTGAGATTGGCTTCTTGAAGATATGAGCATTCATATCTCTCAGCCTACCCCTTTGTATTGTGACAACGAGAGCGCGGTAATGATTGCCAAGAATTCAGTGTTTCATGAGCATACAAAACACATTGAGATTGATTGTCATTTCACATGTCATCATCTCCACAGGGGTACTATCTCCCTTCCTTATGTTCCTTCCACTTTGCGGATTGTTGATATTCTTACGAAGCCATTGTCTGCTCATCGATTTCATTTTCTGTCCGACAAACTCTTAATGCTTATTACCGTTGCATTGTGAGTTTGAAGAGGGATGTTAGCATAATAATATTTTTGGCTTTATTTTGTATTGGGTTATAAGTTGGCCCATTAACTAGGAAACGCTACTTAGCTAGTCTATATATTATGTCTTTTCCTTTCATTGTAATCATACTTCTCATTTGATAATAATATGAAACCCTAGCCGTTATATGTCTTTTACTTGTTAGTTTACAAAATTTATGGTGTTAGATAGCTACTTTAAGGCATATATGCTCTTTTCTAAATGGCATGTCAAAGTTAATGCCCAAAGCTTCTTTACTGTATCATATGCCTCTCATCCTTATAATTAGTGTAAGCTTATATTCTTAATCTAAGTTATGCTTATAGTAATATAATAATATGAAGAATTATTTGATTATACAAGGAATCTCACATGTTACTCAAAAAAATAAAGTTCCATATGATCTTACATGTACACTTTAAAGCATGTCAACATCTACATTGACATTTACTGTAGGGAAATCTAGGGTTTATGGTGGAGATCTGGATACCAACTTGGATCGTGATATCATTTTACGAAATGATATTTCTACCCTATGTATAGGTTACAAGAAATTCAACCTAGGATAATCCAAGTGGACACTTACGTTTCTTGGCACAGAAATCATAAGCCAATATGCTAGGGGATTCTGTGAAAGTATGCTGAAAAACGAGAGCTTAAGATCGTAACCCCTTTCTGAAGAGGAAAAATCATTTATATATTAAACGAAATTAGGGTTTCATTAGGGTTGAGTCGTCATTAGTTGCTTTGTCCCTTGGTCCCCTGCCAATATGAAGCGGGACCCCAGCTAGGTGCTCTGCCCCTTGGACCCCGCTAGGGGTGCTGCCCCTTTGGAAACCCCGAACCAAGGGGCGCTGCCCCGGAGCTCCGACTAGTCGTTAAACCGGCCTCTAATTCGATCTTATACATGCGTGCATTCTGCACAACCACATACATATATTAGAGTACAAATTATGAAGTCTCTTAGCTCACATGTTAGTTCCAGTTACTTAAAATCACATGGTGACAATAAAATAATCAACATTTACAATCTTATCTATCATCATACTCCTTCCAAAAATATGTCTGAAATTTTGCAATCACTAATTTACCACCTTACGAACTCCATTAATAGTTGTATTTTAGAAATTTTATGAAAACAAATCATATAACACTAAAATGTAGGATAAAATTAACACTTCTAAAAGATATTTAAGAAAACAATTTACCTGATTATAACCAAAACAATAACTTTTCCGATATGTACTAACAACTAACATGTAGACTGTAGAGCTCCAAGATATTGTTCTTTTGTTTTGCCTCAATGACATTAATTAAATATATCCATTTCATGATTCCGCTTTGAAACATGAACAATGGGGGAAGGAATATGTATTACTTAAGAACGCTTACAACTACAAGAGAAAAAAACAAAACTTAAAGAGGTGATTCACAAATGAGTTTATACTTATCCTGCTCATATATACAACAGTTTTAACATATTAGAAATTTGGAACTTGCTTTTTCTCATAATAGGCTTCAAAAAAAAAAAAAAAAAAAAAAAAAAAAAAATCAGACATACCTTTTTGTCAGAAAATGAATGTTTGAAACTCATAAATGAATTCCAAAGTAGGTCAGTTTCAAGAATAAAAACTTATTTTTGTATTTTCTCAAAATGTTAATTTTGTAATCCCTATTTCTAGAAAATTATGATAATTTCTTTTTATTATCTCTTATTATCGTCTCCGTAATATTAATAAACAAATACTAGAACTTATTCTACTTTTTATTTAACTGATTATATTATTATGCCGCATGTTCGAAAAATAATATTTATGCGTCGTGGTCATTACCACGAATTGCATGACGTCGTAATCAATTTATAATGGGAATAGTGGGAACGACGAGAGAACTTGGGAAGAAAGCCAAAAGAAGAGGTCAACACACACCAGCTACTACTCTATTATTCAACCACTCAATTTTCCATGTATTGCATTTCACCCCCTATCATTAACCGAGTTTTTATCTATTGATATTATTGATGTACATTTTTCTTATATCATAATCACAATTTTTAGTACACGAGAAATATAACATAGGTACCATTAATAACCACTAGTCGAAGAATACGATTTTTAACTGAATCATTATATTTAATTTCATTTTAAACGAATTGTTGTTTTTATAAATGTATAATAGATATATGTTTATTTGGGAAAGTGTGTAGTAGTGGTATTATGATATATTATTATATTATGTACATTTTTCTTTAAAATTTATATCCCATATAAGTCTTCAAAATTGCTAGTTTAGTTAAGCGATATTGATTTTGACATTTGAGATTGCAACAAAAAAGAATGAAAAGGGTTAACGTGTCATACCCTTAAAGTTAAAGGTGAAAGTTTAGAAATTCTCGATACTACAAGGACTTTTCAGCAATTCATCTCAAAGTCAGCTACAAATACCCTGAACCTAAAGACGAAGGTGCTGAATCCTATTCTGTTTTCAATTAATCATCTCCAGATCTTCGCCGGAGAAAAAAGATGACCGGAATAGTTGAAATTTTGCCGAAGGAGTACGGCTACATCATTCTCAACCTCATTGCCTACTATTTCCTCAATCTGTATATGCAGATTCAGGTCGGCAGAGCTCGAAAGAAGTAATATTTCCAAACAAACTCTGTTTCACTTTCATTCTAATTGCCCTAATTTGAAATTTAACAAAATTTTCTGTTGAAGGTATAATGTTTCATACCCAGCACTCTACGCTACTGAAGCAGACACCAAGGATTACAAACTCTTCAACTGTATTCAGGTTTGTACATATCGATCGCTTGCTGATCTGTGAAAAATCCATCATTTTTCTTCGATTCGTTTGTGGGATTTTGAGGAATCTGAGTTTTGTTTGTTTGATTACAGAGAGGGCATCAGAATTCGCTCGAATCTCTGCCGATCTTCTTTGTTTTGATGGTTTTGGGAGGGTTTAAACACCCAGTTATATGTTCGTATCTGGGATTAGCATACACAGTTACTCGGTTTTTCTATTTCAAGGGTTACTCCTCCGGTGATCCTAAGGGACGTCTCCCGATTGGGTATGTGAATTGTAGTGATAAACCCTTGTCTGTTTGCTCTATACTTTTAACTATGATTCGATGATATTTAGATTAAGTTTCTTGTAAGGATTAAGGAATGATAATGGATCTGTAATCTGTATTCACTTTGGGTTTCATGTTCTGTTTGCAGAGGATTCAACGGTCTTGCATTATTGGGGCTTGTGATAGTCAATATCACGTTTGGGGTGAGTCTTGTAAAGGCATAAATCACAAGCATCATGAAGAAAAGAATATTCTTTGGGGCCCTTTCTTTTTTCTGGTATTTGATTAGAGGAAGAAGCAGTTTCATACTTTCATTTTGTAATGTTGTTGATGAGAAAAAAAAAATGATTGTTTTTACTTTTTAGTTGAGGCATTGGTCTTTAAGCTGTTGTAAACCGTAGTTTTAAGTGCCTTGGGAATATAGTTCCAAGCGCTTTCTGTAAAATGTAACACTTTCATAATAATGCATTTTGTTTGACTCATGAATCCTTGGATGTTATGTCTATTCCTGAGTATGTTCTTTTATCAATATAATCTGTTCAAAAAGAGGACTTCCATGACTACAACATAGATTTGTGTGAATTTAGTGTAAACTTATCAAAATCGGCTGTAAATCCATCACAAATCCTTAGAAAATCCGTCAAGAATCTGTTGGGAATTTGTCATAAAAGTCCTAATAAGTGTAAATTTAATATAAATTTGTCAGTGTAACCCTTTTAGAGATGGAAATTGTTGTCGAAATATGAATTTTTTTTAGTAGTACAGCCCTTAAAAAAATCATGCAACTCCTGATAAATTTGATATTGTTGGTTGTTTTTATAGAGGATGAGGTTCAATAGAGAACTATAATTAATCAATGAATCAATTTTTTTTCAACTTTTAGAACTTATTTTTTATTAAAAAAAAAAACAGAAATTCATAACTTTTTATCATTTTTCCAATGATATAAAATTCGATTTTTTTTACGTCAAATTCACAATGTGAATATTCGAAAATTCACAACGTGAATCCGGATTCACACGGTGAATCCGAAAAATATTTTTTACATTCACAATGTTAATATATGAATTTAGACATTTTTAGATTTTTTTTTCGATAAACAATAAGCTATAGAAATTGAAAAAAAAGATTTGGTTCCTTGAATAACCCATAAATATGGTTCTCTATTGAATTTTTCTCTTTCTTTCTATATATAATTCACGATACTAACAATTTGATATATTGGCAAGATGTTTAAGGGTATGATGTCACATCAAACGCAATAAAATATATGGAAATAAATTATATATTCAGATGATAAATTTATTATTTATCAACTAACAATAAAATAATTCATTTGTTTATTATTAATTAGATAAAAACAAATTAAATTGAATTAAAAAGAACAAATTAGTTTATTTAATAGCTTAGATAATGAATCACTTCCTTGGTTAGAAAATAGCGTTGACAGAACGAGGTGGTTACCTAACAAAGCAAATTTTTCGATTTCAAACATAATTTTTTCAAACGATTTCAACATAATTTATTCAATTTTGGTAATTTGAAATACAATTTTTTCGATTTCAAACACAAGATTTTTCGCAGAAGTCAGAACGGAAGGAGTTCCACAAAAACCCTCTGTGGAGAACTCTTCGTCATTTTCTGAAAACGTCAATTTCTTGGTGATTTTTTTTAAACCCCTCCTATTTTTTTGTTATTTCACAAATTTACCTCGACTATCTAGAGTCTAGACTATGCACCAACATGCCTCTGCCGGCGGAGACTTAACTGATTATGTTATCGTGTCGCATGTGCGGAAAAAATAATATTTATGCATGAGTGGTGGTCATTACCAAGAATTGCATTAAGTAAAAATCAATTCGACCATTCATTTTTCCATCTATTGCATTTTCAACCCCTATAGTTAACCGGCTTTTTATCTATTGATATTATTGAATGTTACTTTTAGGGGGAAAAAAAAGATTATAATTTGGTATCCTGTTTATCTTCCAATGCTAAGGTGGGGCGACAAAAATGAGAAAACGAACTAAGAACATAATTCAGATTTTACCAAATGTTATAATCTTATTATTAGATGGTTAAATATGCCAACTGGTAAAAAAAATTGCATCTTTTAAATGAAATATAACACATTCTCACTAATTTTTAATAGCCATTTAGATTTTGGTTATATTTGCTAGTTATTTAAATAGAGTAATAATTTCATCTACTTCTACTATAATAAATAAATATGATTTTGACACATGTCAATCTTTAATGATTTTTTATACTTATTATTTTGTAATATTTTTTAAATAAATAATATCCACATGTCAATTTATGATTTTTTTTTCAATTTATAAAATTAAAAAGTCACATAATACATATACTTATATATGTAAAATATCAAATGTAATAAATATTATACTAAATTGCAATTAATATATTTCTTCATTTCTTACAGACCGGCTCTATGTAGAAGTTTTTTAAGGTAGGGTTTAGGACCCCCAATTCTAAGGGGTCCCATATTCTCCAAAGTCCAAAGGTTTAGTCCATTAAAAATTTCAATCCAGTAACCACAAAATGAATAAAGAAGAATAATAAATCAACGATGGCTACACTCATGAAGCTGAAAAGACTTTGCATTCTTCTACCGATTCTGACACTTTTTTTAAATGATGCATCGAATGCTTCCTCTGCTTTCAGTAAAAATACCAAAAGCCTATTTTCGAGGAGCATTATGGAGCAAGGAGCAAGGCAGTAGATAAGATAGAAGAAGGGGTCAGCCTCCCGGTGGAGCAGAGGATACGGTTAGGATAACGAACTTGAAACGCGGAGTCCGAGCATCCGGCGAGCGAGTGGTTAGTGGCCATGGATGGGGGATCACTTGTAGGAATGACATAATGCTAATCCATGTTCCACACGGCCAAGGAAGCATCGGTTTTTAATCTCATTATGACTTGGTCGTTCATAAGAGATTCTTTCTCGATCAGAATAGTGGAATGGAAGGCACTACAATGAAATAAAGACTTTTTTAGGTATAGGGATAAATCCGTACAATAGTGCGAGGACGATTCTAATGGAAACACAATTCATTGGATTCAAGCCCTTCTTGAAAGAAGTCCTCTAACTAGATTTCTGCGAAATATTCATATCATCCGTTTTCGATTTCCAAGTATAGTAAAGGCCAAAGGGCTCCAAATTTTTGGTTCGCTTAGAGCCCCCAAAATGGTTGGGCCGCCCATGATTCCTTATTTCAAAATTTTATTTTAAAAAATATTTATTATTACATTTTAATATTTTATTTTCTTTAATCAACGTCCGTGTAATGCACGAGTGTTTTATACCTAGTTAAGTTATATATACAATCAAAAGTTGCATTTATCTCGAAACATAAGAAAACGTTTAATGATTGATTTAGAGAAATAACTTACATAACTATAATCGTTATTGCATGTATATCTTAAACACACATTTCATTATCCTGAAAATTTTCAAAATACCTTTCTTTTGTATTATAATCTCAATGTTTTGTACACAAGAAGTATAATACAAATACCATTAATAAATAATAACATGTCAAAAAACGGTTATATTTTATTGAACTAGTATATTCGATTTCATGACAAACAAATTATTGTCTTCATAAATGTATAAAAAAAAATATAGAGTAAATTACATGAATGGTTCCTATGGTTTAGGGTAATTTGCGTGTTTGGTCCCTAACTTATTTTTTTAACTCGGAAGGTCCCTACTGTTTGTTTTTGTTACGTGTTTGGTCCCTGTTTTACCTAAATACACTATATTTCCCTTGATATTTTAATTTATTTAAGTAAACACACCCCAACCCCACCCCATTCACCGTACTTTACCCACCCCATATTTTTTCTTATTTAAATAATAATTATTTTAGGTAAGATAGGGACCAAGTGCGTAACAAAAACAAACTGTAGGGACCAAACACGTAACAAAAACAAACCGTAGGGACCTTCCGAGTAAAAAAATAAGTTAGAGACCAAACGTACAAATTACCCCAAACCATAGGGACCATTCGTGTAATTTACTCAAAAATATATTTAGGAAAGTGTGTAGTAGTGTATAACTATATATTATGATATATACAATACTATTATTATTATTATTATTATTATTATTATTATATTAGTCCTTAAAAATTTATAGTTTGATAAAGTTTTTGAGTTTTGACATTTAGGATTGCAACAAAAAAGAATGCAAGGGTTAACATGTAATACTCGAGAAGCCAAAGGTGAAAGTTTAGTACATCTCCATACTACAGGGACTTTTCAGCAATTCATCTGAAAGCATGCTACAAATACCCTGAACCAGAAGACGAAGCTGCTGATAAGTGATAACGTCGTTAACAGAATCCTTACCAGTTCTCAAATAATCATATCTTAATCGGAGCAACAAGATGGCCGGAATAGTTGTATTTTTACCGAAGGAGTACGGCTATATCATTCTCACCATTATCGCCTACTGCTTCGTCAACCTGTATATGCAGCTTCAAGTCAACAAAGCTCGAAAGAAGTAATATTTCCATACAAACACTCTTTCCCTTTGATTCTAACTTCCCTAATTGGAAATTTAATAACTTTTTCAATGAAGGTATCATGTGTCATACCCAACACTCTACGCCACTGAAGCTGATACCAAAGATTACAAACTATTCAACTGTATTCAGGTTTGTACATATCGCTTGCGGATTTATGAAAATACATCATCTTTCTTCGATTCGCGTAAGGGATTTTGAGGATTCTGAATTTTGTTTGTTTGATTACAGAGAGGGCATCAGAATTCGCTCGAATCCCTTCCGATCTTTTTTGTTTTGATGGTTTTGGGAGGGTTTAAACACCCAGTTATATGTTCGTGTTTGGGATTAGCATACACAGTTACTCGGTTTTTCTATTTCAAGGGTTACTCCTCCGGTGATCCTAAGGGGCGTCTCCCGATTGGGTATGTGAATTCTACTGATAAACCCATGTCTGTTTGCTTTGTACTTTTAACTTTGATTTGATGATATATGCACATACGATTTCATCGATTTTGTAAGGAATGATGATGGATCTGTTTTCACTTTCGTTTGCTTGTTCTGTTTGCAGGGGATTCAACGGTATTGCATTACTGGGGCTTGTAATACTCAATATTACGTTCGGCATAAGTCTTCTCACGGCATAAATCACAAGAATCATGAAGAATCAAGAAAGAAAGCAGATTCTTTGGGGGACCCATTGTTTTTCGTGGTATTTGGTTAGAGGAAGAAGCAGTTTCATTTTGTACTGTTGATGAGAAAAAAAAAATGATGGTTTTTGTGTGGCAAAAAATGAAGGAAAGAGAATTGTGATAAGGGTATATTAGTCTTTTTAAAACTCGATCGGGAACCATAATCGAAACAAATCCAAACCTCAAGAACTTTCCAAATGAAAAACGAAAGAGTAATGGACCAAACACATAGACTTCTTTAAACCATAAGGACCATTTATGTAGTTTACTTTAAAATTTAAGTGATAAACCGAAGTGATTAGTGGTTACAAGGTCTTTTGAACCGGAATAAAAATGGTAAATAAAATCATTTTGTCCACGTCAAAACCCATCCCATGACTCACGACGAGAGATCAATTGCAGAATACTGACAGTATTTCAGACATATCAGTATTTGAATCGTTTAAACCTGGATCTCTTGTATGAAATTTCACTGCTCAACCATTAGACTTCGGTTGCCTTGACAAGTTTAAAAAACAAAGAGCAATGGAAAATATGGAACGCTTAGGAAAAAACGGAGTAACCCTAAAAATGATTCTATTGCTGATTTTTTTCCAAGAAAAATATAAGAACCAAAAGGAAAGTTTTAGCTGTTTTTTCCGATATTTCCTCCTAAACAAGGAAATATAAGGTCATAAGCATTGTTGACTCGATATTGTGATCACCACATCCATCAAGGTGACAATATCAATAGTTAAACTTGGAAAAAGGAAAGAAAAGTATTACAAAATCTATAACTATGCAAACTATCCGTACACGTACTAGCTTCAAATGATGAAAGAGAGTCTTCTTCTTGCTACCACCATATTCATCATCATTGCCACATTTATAGTATCTCTTTCAAATAAAATCAACATCACGTTATAACGAATTTTGTTAGAATTCTCTATTGAATCTTTCTATTGCTTGTGTTTTTTTATTCATCAATCTTGAGAAGATGTTGTGTTTGGGGAAAATATGCATGATATGCACATTCTTGATAGTGTTGGGAATTACAATCGGCTTGTTATTCGGTTTTGGCGTATTCAGTGATGGATTTCATAAGATCAAGAACGTGTTTCATTATTCTCAATCTCATTCGTATTCACATGTTGTTTATGGAAGGTCTTTTCGCTCCCCTCCCCCGTTCTAATGTAAATTGTCATCAACAAAAAGTTGTTTAGAATATATGAATTCGGTTCAAAATTCCGGGTATTCGGTTTTGGGAACGGATTCATATATTGTCTTTTTTAATATAGATACTCGATGTATTTGGAAATGTGAATTATATATTTTGAAGTATCTAATTTTAGTTTGTAATTATTAGAATATTTGAGTGAAATAGTTAGAGACACTTAATGGAAGTACATGTATAATGATCTTTCTTTATATGTGTTTCAAGTATCAAATAAATAAGTTTGTTCATACCTATTGGCTTGACCGCTTGTAATCCCTTAAAATGACGAGTAAATATCATCATATGGTGTTGAGTGAAACACAAAATACATAAAACCAGTAAGTGATTAGATTGTTTAAAAAATATGTACATTGAAATTTTGGTATATGGAAATCTGGATACTCAAACTAGTATCCAAAAATTTCAATACTAATTTGGATATCATTTGTCAAGATTCAGTATCGCAAAATTTAATATATCTACTCTACTGAATCTCATAAATTTCCAATATTAGGTTGGGTATCAAAATTCGATATTAAATTTTTTTCATATATCTAATATACTCAAATGGTTATAATCTATCGAAGGACTTGTCATGGTTGTTGATGTAACAAGGTGGGAGAGAGAGTTTAATTAGGTATGTACCTACTTAAATTTGGATTTAGTTACAATTATGTTAAGGGATAGCCCATGTTATCTTTTAAATTTTCCATCGTAGTGTAAATAGCTTAACAAATTTTATGACATACTACAGTTTTATATGTTTATATGACGTTTAGATAGAATTATTTAAGGAAGTGTTGATTTAAAACATGAACATTTAAATTGACATAAGAAAGAAGAGCTATTTGTGCGCTACTACACATACTTACTTACTCATAGTATTGTGCATGTAAGTCCTATCATTAGCTTTTAGGCTATCTCTAGCGGAACAATTGGCAAAGAATTCATGCGGGAACAATCTCTCTATGTGGAATCCTGCGTCCGCCTTCTCCAATCCAAGGACTTAGTGAATTCGCGGAAAGTAAAGAATACCTAGCATTCATGGGGGCGTTGAAAGATGACAAAGTGGGCAGCTGCACAGGGTTTAAGTTTTTTATTATATATTATATATATATATATATATATATATATATATATATATATATATATATATATATATATAAAAAACTTATAATAACAACAGGGACTCTTTTTCTCTAACTCGTCCTGGGTATTTGAGGATATTTACATCCCTAGGACCGGTCATACGCAACGTAGAATCAATAGAAAAATCTATATTCAAATGTTTTTTTTCTATAATTAATGCATAATATCAATTTAGAAGCCAAAAAATTTGTGAAAAAAAATAGATTTCTATATTTTACCATTATATCTACTCACAAAATATCAACGACAGTGATATTCTCATAAAATACAAAAAAAATTCCACAATTTCCAATTGACCGACACTAAACAGTCAAATACAACTAATAACAAAAATCAACCGAAGAGTTATCTCAATCGAATGTCATGTCAAAAAACAAAGATCTATCGAAGGTTGTTAGTTGCAAATAGAATTGAATTAGGCGTATTAGATGGCCTAGAAACATGGTCCTTGCAACAAGTCAACACAATTATGCTTAACTTTAATAAGATATGGATGTTTTGTCATACTGAATATTATTTATTAGAAGTTGTTATTTGCAAATAGAGTTGAATTATGCGTACTATAAGGCCTAGAAGCATGGTGTTTGTGACAAGTCAACACAATTCTGCTTAATTACATAGGATATAGATGTTTTGTGTAAAAAATGAATCTTTTTGTTAAAAAAAGTACAATGAAGTAAGTTTTTAATTCAATAATAATTACATAAACATCCGCTATTTTTCTATTTTGATCCATAAAATTTCTTCATACCTTATATTTTCATTAAATAATTTATCAGATCAAACACTAAAATTATTTTTAAAGCATAAGGAATTATCAAATCAAAATAAATCATTTGAACATAGCAACCTTAATACATGAAGTTGAACAATTATCTCATTCATGCTTGTTAATATTTTACAATGATCCTACAAGTGAAAAATTATCCCAACCACACTGCGATCCCATTCTAAAGCAAGGTTTTAGGATTTTAGGATCCCGACTAAATCGTAAGTAGATATGTCATCACCTTTTTAGTCTTTATTCTATAATAAGGTTTTGTAGTATTATGAATCTTACTCGAAGTCTTTATTTCTACTAAATCCAATGCATAGTCTAAAAAGTTTTCCAATTAGATCAAATCAAACTTCAAAATTTTATCCATTCAATTCGAAATCGAACATTACAGATCATCAGAATCCTAATAGAGTAGCAAAACTTCATTTATTAAGAGCACAACAACATTCATGTCATTTACTTTATAGTTTGTTCATTTAGTTGTACATGATCACAATGATATTGTTTCTTTTTGTGATTAAGATATTTTGTGTCTAATTTTGACAATTTTCATTATTACATCTACAAAAATTATTGTTACTGTCTAAGATATTAAATTTGATTTTCCCACCGACACCTTAAGCAACATCAAGTTATAATTGCAAACGCAAAAACAGTACATTACAATCTTCTTATTTTTAAGATGGTTCCATTAAATGACTTGTATTTAATAAGATGGTTCCATTAAATGCTTAGTTGGTTAAATAATAATGCTTATTTTTAAACCCAAGCCCATCTTATTTTTAAGCAAAACCTTTGTATTTTTCTTACCTGAAAATACAACCTTTAGTTCATTACATTAGGGAGTTTTTAAGTTTTTAATCAAAATAAAAGAGTAAATTATATAAATCGTTATTATGGTTATCACGTGTCAACTCTATCTTCTTCTTTTTTCACTTGGACCATCGTTATAGTAAAAACATAAAATGACTATATTGACCATGCACTTACCTATCTATATTTTTATTATTGTATTTTATATTTGTTATATGATAACTATTATTAAACTATTAAAACTCATCTTTACCCCTCCCAACATTCAACATTATCGTCCACCACAAAAAGCTTGTAACAACACGAATTCCAAATTCACACCACAAAAGTTCTTCAATTTTCAAGTCATCATACATATACGCAAACAACTATTTCATTGATGCCAAGATCAAATTTACAACAAAACATCCAGGAGCATCCATTACAAGACATATAATACCCTACTTAGAGTACTTGATTTAGTATTCTTAGTCCCAAAGTTACTTACATGATAACCCAAAAGATTTGCAAAAGTTGTGAACATATGCTTATACAAAATGAACACTTAGTATTATTGTTAGAACTTAGAAGCTTAAGCTAGCTCCTTACCCTTAGCAGAGCTTGTACCTGAAATTTATAATAAATTTAACAAATTATAAGTTTTGAAGCTTAATGAGTAACCTATGAGAATTTTGATGATTTGGAACTTGTTATATTGGGGGAAAGGAGCCAATAGTTAAAAGTAATTAAATAGATAATATAAATCTTCAATTTTACCTTCTTTTCATAGTTGAAAATTGAATAGAAGACTTATGATTATGAGAAATTGGGTCAAAATCATTCAATGTTCGATTACATTTACATATAAATCATGGCTAACAAAAACCTGAATTTCAAAAATCTGTTTCAACAGGATTCTAAAGGAGAGGATTTGTGCGAATAACATACCTTATCTTTTGGAAGAAATCCAAGCACCATTAATCCAGTTTTGATGAACCCTTAAAAATCCCAAGGGGAAAACAATCTCTTCATTTGAATTTTCAAAATGCACAAAGTAATTCGACCCTATTTTCCCACTAATTTTTCCGGCCCACCACCCATCCTTCTCGTAGGCGTCAACAGCGTCGCCCAACGAAAATCCAGTTACCGGAATCTGTGGAGGAAGCGGCTGGATTTGATCGGCGGAGACCACCTCTCTCAAGGGCCCGAAACCGTCTTCTTTCAGGAGAGTTCTGTACTGGATAATGTACTCTTTTTTGGAAAGCCTAGCGATGATGTTTGCTGTGTAGTATGAACCCTCGAACCCCTCTTCGATGCTTGAAATTTCGACTCTGTCGCCTCTTTGAAACGCCATTGTTGTCGACGATGATGATGCTTTTTTCTTCATATCGGCAACAGAAAGTTTCTGGGGTTTCGTTACTGAAAATTGAAAGGAATGCTTAAAATTCAAAACATGATCATGAGCTACAGCCTATAATAAATTGAAGAGAGCAGATAAAATTTTTCTTGACGTACATTTGAACTAGAAAAAAGAAAGCAAGGACGTTTCTCTTGATCGATCTTGGAGACAATCCCCAGAAAAGCAAAATATCCCTAAAGCTGAAGGTACGCGATTTGTAGTAATCCTATATGCCTCTTGAGTCTTGACCAAACTAGAGATTTGATGTCTACTCTAAAAGATGATTTTATTTCTTATGGCAAATAATATTTGCATAGTATGTAACTTTATAATTTTAATAAAAGTACATAAACCACATTATTTTTGGGCTAATCAATAGCTAAAAATAGAAATCATGAGTCACAGCGTAATCATTTTGTGAATTTTTTTATAACTCTCAAAAAAAAGAAAAAAAAAATCATCCGAATACATATTCCACAATGCAAGCCAATCACTCGTGAAGATTTTGATTTTTTTGCAAAATGAACAGTTTTGCATTTACTAATTACTAGTCTAACTACGATATGATTTTACAATATATTTGCTTTAATGTTGTAGTTTTTTCTACGTTAGAACATCTATAATGATAAATCTATAATATTACTTAAAAATATTATCACCATAGTTGCTACTATAATACCTTAAAAAAAATCAAGTGTATGTAAGTCGTCAAGTGCTCTTGATGTGGTTATCTTTTAAAAACATTTACATGTGGAATTCGGTCCCGAAGTATGATCATAGGTTTTACAATTTAAATTCGAATTAGGTACAGGAGCGGTCAACATAGTATCATCAAAAAAGTTTAGGGATATATACACTAAAGTCTCAATATTTTCAACGATTTTACAAGAAAGTCGTAAGCTTTAAATTTTTTTTTTTTTTATAGTAAAGTCCTAAATTAGACTCTAGGGTGTTAGGAGCCTATGTTGAGGGATGTGTTTTCTTGTTTGATTGGGGCTTGGAGGTCTGAGTCACGGCCCGAAGACTTGGTAGGATCAGTTAAGTCTTATTGGGATCGATTTGTGTTTTGTTAGGCTGCGAGTGTTGTTGTTGGTTAGTGGATCGGGGGTAAGCTCGAGTGTGTTCGTTAGTGGATCGGGGGTAAGCCTGGGTACTGTTGTTAGTTAGTGGATCGGTGGTAAACCTGAGTGTTGTTTTTGGTTAGTGGATTGGGGGTAGCCTGAGTACTGCTTTTGTTTAGTAGACCAGGGCTGAGCCCGAGTGTTGACAATAGATAGCCAAGCAGAGCTATCAGAACCGAGTATAAGCGTGGCCTAGTTTAGTATGCGACCAGTTGGTTTTCGTCACATTGGTGCATTTATGTGCAAGATTAGCATGAAGACGTTTGGCATAGAATGTCTTGAGCTGATCAAATCTACAGATTTCCAGACAGTTTGGTTGATGTGAGGGCTTGCATCATGAAGTAGAAGCGAGAAATGATTTCGAGGACAAAAACTAATTTAAGTGGGGGAGAATTTTAACATCTTGTTTCCTATCATTTCTTATTTCAAGGTCATGGGCTGAAAGTCAATTATGTAAAGGCTTTGGGCCTTAAAGAGGCAAATTTTAGTCTTTGTGGAAGGAGGTAATCATGGTTAAGTGATTTAACCCTTGAATTGTGTTTTGGGCCGAAGGGTAGAAAGCGAAAAGTGATAGGTCGGGTTCTTGCATAATATATGGATTTTTATTTGATAAGTTTTTAACCCAAGATATTTAGATAATATTGCGGGGCTCTTCAATACCTTTATGTGGATATAAAGATCGTCGAAAACGGATTTGGAATGAAGAAGTTATGAGGGTTTTGGGTTTAGCCTAGTACGCTAGGCGTATAGGGTGTACGTTGGGCATACTAAGCAAGGATGATCGCGGAGATTCAACCTGGTACGTTGGATGTACCAGGAGTACGTTGGACATACGCGATCAGAACCCAAACCCTAATTTTGGGTTTTTGAGCCCTATTTTTGCTCCTTAACTTCCCCCAAACCCCTTTCATTCTCATCCTCTACCTCTCCAACATCGTCCCTTGAAACCCCAACCCTAGTTTGATCCTTGTGAGCAAAAGAATGTGTTTTTGAGTGCTTTGGAGTGTTCTTGGTGCATCTTGGAAAAGAAAGAGCTCATTGGAGAAGTGTTTTTTGCATTGAAGCTTGTAGATCCAGGCCTTGTTCACCTTAATCTTTCTTCTGGAGGTACAAAACTGGAATCTTGATGATGCATTTGTTAGATCTAGCTAGTTTTGGGTGTTATGAGCTTTTGGTCACTTTAGTGCATAAAGTTTAGATCTTGAAAGTCGTGACCTTGTTATGAATAAATTTGGAAACTTTATCCATCTAAACATCATATTGATTTAGTTCTGAAGGTTAGACACTTAGACTTAATGGATTAAGTTGATAGAGATGCACTTTTGGTCCCTTTGAGACTTAAAGACTATATGTTGGTTGTTTGGATCTAGGGATGGCAAAAGAAACCGAACCTGTTGGTGAAAACCGAAAACTGACATATTAGGGTCGGGTTTGGGGTCGGTTAATCGGGGTCGATATCGGGTTTAGTATGCTTTTAGTAAATTTTCACGGGTTTGGTTACGGGGACGGTAAACAAAATACTCGTCCCAATTACCCGAAACCGAAACCGAAACCAAAACCCAAACCCGTTACCTGAAACCGTTCATATATATATATATATATATATATATATATATATATATATATATATATATATATATATATATATATATATATATATATATATATATATATCCTTGGGTTATCTTCTTTTTTGTGAATGATTTAAAGATAATTTCTCGAAATAGTTTCCTGCTTATTTGTAGTGCTAGTGTTTGATATTTTTTATTCATAATACTTAGAGTAATAGTGATATAATGGTTTATGAATGCTAATATTTTTATTGTTTTTTTTTTTGCCACTATTAACCACTTATGTATCAAAACAAATATGTCTGCTCTTAATATGAATTTATGCTTGCATCACTAAGTCTAATGGTTTTGTATTCTCAATGTATCAAAATTATTCTTAATTTGAATGTTAAATGGGGACCCCCGTTACCCCCGTTGGGATACCCGCAGACTCGATAGTGTTTGGTAAACAGGTACCCGTTGGGAATCAGGTCGGTGATGGGATCAATTTTCATATTCGGGGGTGGGGGTAGGATTACCAAAACCCGTCCCAAACCCACCCCGTTGCCATCCCTATTTGGATCATCCTAATGGATAAAGTTGGAAAATTTATCCATTATGAAGCTATTAGGAACTATAAAAATATGATTGTGGTCCTTCCATTCCTTCCATGCAAGACTTATGATGTCTTAATGGATTAATAAGTTAGGGTTTTAGCTTTTGGATCTTTCTAGCCATGGAAAGTCATAAAGGTGGAAACTTTATGACTTAAGTCGATGTTCTGAGCCTAGATCTGATCTTTGGACAAAAGACCTTAATGGATAAAGTGCTTAATAGAGGAGTGAGGACAGGTCGTATACGTTGTGCGTACTCAGCAGCCTTGGACTTTAACTTTTGTTGACTTTCGTTGACCGTTGACTTTTTGACCTAGTTTGACTTTGGGTCAAACTTAAGGGATTTGGACTGTTGATTAAGGTTTTACCTGGTTGTGATGATTATTGGATTCACGGGAGCAAGTAGTGCAGAAGGGAGCGTATTGCAGTGTTTCACGGTTCTTTGATTCAGGTGAGTTTTGCCATATTGTACCCGTGGGTCGAATGCACAAATACCGGCCCACTAGTTTTGCTTATCTTTTAGTGGAGGGATGCCATAGGGACTATATATAGTCATGTAGGATAGACTGATGACTCTAGAGTAGAATCACCTGTTCGAGTGTCTATCTCACGTCTGAGTATATACAGCTATGCATTCCTTGGATTATTGGTATTTAGTATGTTATCGTGTTGTAGTGATCTATTAGATTTGTATCATGGTATATAGGATGTTGCTATATTGTAGTGAGATGTTAGACCTGCATCATGGTATATAAGAGATTGTTGTGATATAGTGATCTGCTAGATCTGTGTATATATCCTTATATGATAGGAAGTTGTAGTAGTGGTATATTTGTTATCATCCAGTGGAGTGCCCTAGGGGTTGTATGTAGTCGTGTATGATAGCCTGAGAACTCTTGATTTAGGCTTTCTTGTCTATTCCTTGTTTGTTTGTGGCTCTAGAGTAGGATCATCTATTCAGGTGGCTATCTCACCTCTAGTTACTTATGGTTACGCACTTCAAGGAGGTTTGCTAGTAGCAGGATAGTGTGCTAAGAGAGGAATATTAGGCGGTAGTGAGTTGTATGATTGATGTTTTCCTGTATTATGTACCTACTTGATCCTTGATTGTTTATATGTCGACATATGGTGGTAGTGGGTTGAGGCGGTCTTGCTTTGTGTTGTAGTCCAAGATACCCGGTGCAGGTAGACTATAAACGGTTGGGTTGAGGCGGTAGGCCAACAAACCCTGGGTATTCCATCCTAATGGCTGATTGGACCCGTTACATGTTGGCATTCCAGTCTGTGGACTGACTGGGTTGGGGTATTCCAACCTGATGATTGTAGGCTGTTATGCATGATTGTATGCTTATCATATGGGGTATTTTGGGGGATACTCAATAAGCTTTGTGCTTAACCAGTTGTTTATTGTTTCAGGTATCATCAGTTATCATGGGAAAGCAAAGGCGTGGTTGTACACATTCATCAGCAGCATTGAAGATTTTGCGCTTCAATATTACTATGATTTTCAATAAACATGTGTTGGAATAAACAATGTTCTTAATAATGGATTTATAATTAGGAAGTTTTACTCTAATAAAAATGAAATTTTTTTGTTACTAAAATGGGACATTACACAAGCATTTCAGAACGAAACTAGAACCAATATCAAGAATCTGGAACAACAGGTGTCTCAACTTGTCACTTCTGTGGGTCAGCTAGAATCTCAAGGAAAGTTATCGGGGCACATTAAAAATAACCCATAGCACAATCTGAGTGCTATTTTCTTGGGAAGTGGAAAAGTTATGAAGGTCCAAGCGTATCTAAACCAGAAAAAGAAGCTGGAGAAGACTATGAAGAAGTTATGGTTGAAGAAGAAGATGAAAAAGATAAAGAAACAGAAGTTGAAGAAAAATATGAAGAAGTTTTGGTTGACAAAGATAATGAAAAAAGATGAAGGAAAAGAAACCCTAAGACCAGCCAATCCAAATCTAAGAGAGTACAAGCCAGTTATACTATTCCCATCCCGGTTGAAGAATACCAAGCGTAAGTGAAAGGATGAGGATATCATGTAAATCTTTTGTAAGGTTGAGGTAAATTTTCCACTTTTAGATGTTATCAAACACATCCCTCATTATGCCAAATTTTTATATGAATTATGTGTTTCAAAGAAAAGATTTAAAACTAACGAAACATTAAACGCTGGTGAAAATATTTCAGCTATTTTGCAAAAGGGTTTACCTCCAAAGTGCATGGATCCGAGAGTTTTCTCGATTCTTTGTAAATTGGGCGACCTTAATTTCCCAAAAGTCATGCTTGATCTAGGAGCTTCAGTCAATGACCTTCCCTTTTCTATTTTTGAAAAATTAAAATTGAGGACTTTAAAAACGACCAAGAGAATTATCGAGTTGGCTGATCACTCGATAATACACCCAAAAGGTGTACTGGAGGATGTTCTGTCCAAGTGAATAATTAGATCTTTGCTGCTGAATTTTATATTCTGGACATGGATAATTTGGACATATCAAATACAAACTCTATCATTTTGGGAAGTCCATTTATGAAAACTGCAAAAACGAAAATAGATGTCTTTAATGGCACGATTTCATTGGAGTTTTATGAGGAAGTGGTTAATTTTAAAATAAATGATGATGATTTTCATTCTGATAAAGTAAATGTTAGCTATCTGGGTACCAACAGTTTTTTGTTTGAGGACTTCTGTGAGTTTTCTAATGTCTCTATGCAAGAAATGTTTGTTGACATGAAATTATCTGACAAATCAGAAGAGCTAGAAAAGGGAAATATTGGGAAAAAAAAAGAAGGGAAATTAGCTGTTGAAAAGAAGTTAATAGAAGCTGATAAATCTGAAGAGGAAAAGGAGCATCTAACTTCTACTGAAGAAACATCAGAAAAGGAGCTAAAAGAAAAAGCTAAGCTTGGGGAAGAAGAGGAGAAGTTGATTTCTGCTAAAGAAAAACCAGAGAAAAAACTGAAAAGAAAATGTAGGAGATGTGATTTTTGATAAGAAACTGTCACACCCCCGAACCATCAGAAATAACAACGGAAACGTCTGGGGGCGGGTGGCGTCATGTGTAGTATCACAACAATTGTATCATAGCAAGCATAGTAAACACAACCAAACATTGAATACATAATAAAATAAGATTTACATGGTTATTACAAAGTTTTGTTTCTTAGTAAAAGTAAAACAGAAAGACGTGACTCTACGCGCCGACTTCTCCAAAAGTCCTGGAAGTATCTGTCTACTAATTTCCTGAGAATACAAGAAGTTTTGAAAGAATATCATCATAAAGCTGGTGAGTTCATAAGCATTATTTTTTTGGAAAAACGACTCTTTATTCTTTCGAAAGGTACATTATTTTCCTCCAGAAAACCTTACATATTCTGATATGGTAAAAGTTTGGTAAACATGATTTCTGCTAGTTCATATTGCGAGCACTTAGTGTATACAAATCATATACAATCCAAATCGAACAAACAGTCGACTGTGTGGTTCTGCCCCAAGCCCACAACCAAACAAGGAATAGGAGAAGAGACGGACACCACACATTCCACTGGTTGTCAGATTCTCCTGTACATAATCCTGAAGTATTCACTAGCTACTTACAACATTATCCAGTTTTGATCTTGTGTTATTGATCCTCAAGAAAATCCCTTATTTCTTATGAAAGGTATGATTAACCAATTCCTTCTATGAATTCTTAATTTATACTAGTTATGTATAAACCAACATCGGACAGACAGTTAATTGTGTGGGTCTGACCTAAACCCACAACCAAACAAGGAACAGAAGATGAGGCGGAAACCACACATTCCACAGTCTATCAGATATTCTTCATACATAACTCAGGCGTATAAAGTAAGAAATCATAGAATTATTAATGAATGCTCATTAGTTGATTTATAAACCATCTATTTATAAAATACCGGTGATTACCCCGGGAAATCCTACATTTCCCTTAAGTGAAAACTATTGAATTACTTGATTTAAATAAGAACGTATCAGTATCTACCATACTTATATAGATTAAACATAGTTTCCCTGAAAGACCCTGGTTACTTGAAGTAGATTAGCCTTATTACATAAATAAAACTAATAAACATGTGGTGAACTAATTCCAGAAGGTATTATTAATACCCTCTAGTAATCAAATCGATTATTACTTTGAGTTTAGTTTGCTTGATTCATTATTACAAAAGTAAATCTCTGTTATCTAGGTTGTGAGTGTCATAACCGTACTTATACTTGATATGGCACGTAACGGGGCCAATATATTTTTATGACTTTGTCACCCCTGGACTTTCCGGTCCAACTGTAGCTAGCAGTAAGGTGCGGGATAGTCGGACCCGTATAGATCTATATACAGTAGTCACGTTCTCCCTACAAGAGATTCTGGTTACAAGTGCTAATCCTACACCCTGATTATGTGGGGGGTTTTACCAAGGACGTGTCTCCAACTTTAGACTAACAATTTACAAGTAATAATACTGAAAATCCTGTTTATGATCTATATGAATCTTTTATAAAATAACACATTTTATGATATGATTCACGAGATCATAGCTTTAGTTTTGAAAACTGTTTCTACGAGTTGATTTCTTAATCGTTTGGTAAAACTGTTTTCTGTATTAAAAGCATATTGAACATATAATTATATTAAACAAATAATATACTTTGAGCACAAGTTTCCTTGTACTTTTACTTGTATCCCCCCCCCCCCCCCCGTGAAAACATGAAAAACTCGAAAAAAGCGTAGGGGTATGAACTCACCTTATGTGGATGGGTTGAAACAAAAATCGGTATGAGATGTTGAGTGCTTAGAGGAGCCGTGAACACAACTAGATCCTATTTAACATGTAATAACACATATAGGAGTAAAAATTAGGGTATTTCATGACTAGAAATAATGAGAAACCGCTCTAAGGACTTGGGAAACACTTGAACTAAGTGTTAAAACCTTATGTGATTGAGTAAAGGAGGTGTATGGCCACTCTAAGGGTGTGTGCGGCCATGGGTGTACGATCCATGAGTGTACGGCCGTACACTCATGATGAGGGGTGCTTTTGTAGTGTTTCCAAGGTTCTACAAGCATCCAAGGAGTGTTCTAGGTCTCATACTTAGTGGTTTTGCAAGTTTAAGGCCAAATATGAACATCAAAGTGGGTGTTTATGATTTTGGGAGGTGTGTGTGGCGGTACAAGGGGAGTGTGCGGCTGTACTCTGTTCATCCTTGCCCAAAACGTCAATTTTTCAAGAGAATCAAGGATAGGGTCGTGTCCAACTAGAAGATATAGGCTAAATTCTCACTTTTGAGGGGCTTTAAGGTGTGTATGGCCAACCTTATGAAGGTGTGTGGTCGTACACCTTCAAAGGATGAAGAACAAGGCCTAAAACATGAAGAATCAAGGAAATCTTTCAAGTATAACAAGCTAGGGGATGAATCACTTACCTTTTTTATGCCTTTGGAGTGTTCTTGGGTGAAGATTCTAGAGAGAGAAAGTAGCAGTGTGCAGCCAAATAAAGAAAAGGATGAATGAGAGGGGTCTCCTCATATTTATAGGGGTGGGTGACCCACCACCCTGGGTGTGCAGTTGAGGGGTGGGTGTGTGGCCGCACACCCATGTAGAAGGCCGTACACTCCTCCCAAGAGGGTGTATGACCCATTTTTGCTACTTCACGACTTTATAGTTTATCCCTAATCTTAATCTTGGTTGTACTCAAGCCTAGAACACTTAAACGAACCCTTAAACGGTGTTAAAAGGTGATGGAGTCGAGTTTAACCTTGATAGAAGTTCTGGGTTGTCACAGAAACTGAAAGAAGAAAATCTGAAGAGAAGAAAGAGAATATTTCTGAAAAGAAAAAGGAGACCAGAAAAAGGAAGAAGTTTAAAAATCTAAAGAAAAACTTATATGAGAACAATATGAAGTCTTTCCAGTTTGTTGAACAAGTTCCAGATCCATTAATCTTGACATATTTGAAGGGATCTAGAGTGACAAGGAAAAGAGTTGAGCTTCAAAGAAGTCTCAACCAAACCAGTTAGTAAATCTGGTTGGACAAAGCCGAGCCAACGACTTTAAAAAAAAGCCAACTTTCCAGGAGGCAACCCGATGAGTAGTTTTTAGGTTTTTCCGCTTACAATAAAGATATGGTCGCAATTACAAGCTAGCTTGGGGAAATCAGAGAATCTTCAAAGTTGTAGAAATTTAGATTTTTCGCCAATATCTTCGTCAAAATCAAAAAATTTTACAAACTTATAAGGTACATTCATTCCTAGCTGCACCGTTTTTGTTTTTATATGTTTTATTGAGTTGTTCATTCCTCTCTAATCATCGAGGACAATGCATCATTTTAAGCTTAGGGAGGAGGTTAGTGTGAACATTTTGCATTTTTTTTTAAATTTAAAAATTTGCAACTTTAGGTTAAAATTTATCAAATTTTCTACATTTTATTTGCTACATTGCATTTGCATATAAAATTCGAAAAATCCAAAAAATATTTTCCTTTTTATTTTTCTGCATTCATAATAATAATAAAAAACCAAGATGATTTTATTTATAGTTATTTTTATTTTTTATTTTCTGCATAAAATTTCCGAAAATGAAAAAAATTAAAAAATAAAATAAATTTTACATGAGATGAGGATATTATTTACATTTGATAGCTCTGTAAAGATGAAGTGTGATAGGAACTGAAAATAACAGTCTCATTACAATCAATTTTAAGAATTATATTTTCATATCAGAAAGTGCTTTAAATGTTTTCGAAATATGAACCAACATACGAGTCGGATAATTTTTACAATGGAAGTGTGGGATGGAAAAACGAACAATGTTTTAGGAATAACTTACTTAAATGCCTTAAAAAGAACCTAGATTAAATAACCATTTTTCTTTTGAAATACCGAACCCTATAGTTTCTACGTCTTTTGAGGTTAGGATGGAACTCTTGTTATATTCACACAATTTATTATCATTTTTTTGAAGTATTGAAGATATGGTGGGCCTCAAAGTAAAATTTGTGCTCAGTCAATATATATATTGACTGAGCATATATATATATATATATATATATATATATATATATATATATATATTAGAAATGGTACATCAAGCGACTTGAAGAAATCTAAAATGTGAAGTCAAATCCAAGTCAAGTTTAAGTCGAAATTAAGAACCAGGTAAAGTTAAATCTGAAAAGTTGATCAAGACAAAGAAGATATGTGGTATAATGAGATAGATCCCTTGATAGTGGAATCACAGGGATGAACTTGGATTTTATGTCCATAATGGAGCTTACCATGTTTACTGGACGAGTTCGGAAAAAAAAAGGGTCGGTCAAGCTATGTTTTTGTAAACGGATTTTCGTGAATTATTTTCAAAAATCACTGTTTCCACAAATTTAATTCAACCTAAAAATTATTTACTCTAGCTTGGTTTGACTTATTAAATATGAATTCTAAATCTACAATAAATGTATTGAGATTGTCGTCTAGGTAACGATTTCATTAGAGCTTCGTCGGTGTGAAATCTGATCATGTGAGAAAAAAAAAAGAGTGAAGTATTTTTATTTCAAGTTTTTTTTTTAGTTTCTTTTATTTTATTCTAAATTCTTTTTAGGTCATCTGCGTTTTTCTATTTGTTTATAATGTTTATTATTTTTTTTTTATTACTTGAGGCAAGTAAAGTTCAAGCTTAGGGAGATTTGATAGATGTCATTTTATGTATCTTTTAGGGTAGTTTTCATTAGAATTTAACATCCTAATTTTAAAATTTTCATGTCATTAGTTTAAATAATGTTCAACTCATATCATTCGTTAGAATTCCCGTACTGCTTATATTTTTATGTCATTTTCAGATAATTCGAGTGAAGCTGTATTTTGGGAGCACCTTTGGATGCGTTTGATGGAGCATTGAAGTTAATTGGAGATCGGAACTTATGAAGGATGTTGAGGACTACTTGGAAGATGTTGAGGGCTACTTGGAAGATGTTTTAGTTAATTGGAGATTGGAACTTATGAGCATTAGATTTAATGCGTTTGATGGAGTATCGAATTGATCATACGAAGATAGATTGCTACATATCTCATGACTCGTAATTCTGATTGACGGAATTCAAATCCGAAAACTAAAATTTTTTTTTGACGACTTTCGTTTTTGTGAAAAAAATGGCAAAATTCGATCGCATAAAAAATTTGATCGAATAAACATTTCGTAGTTCAGAAAGTCTAAAAACCAGAAAAATGAAAACTTCAATCGAAGCATGAAAAATTCGATTGAATTTCCCAAAAATCGGATCGAATTTTATGTTTTCTTGCTCCAGAAGGTTCCCTCTTACATATAAATACGTGTCTCATGATCATATTCGAAGGGGGGACGATTCCTGAAGCTCTAGACGACGAAAAACGATTTTTGAGGCAATTTCTCTCCGGTTCAGGGATTTTTGAAGATCTGAAAGCTAAAGATCATCTCCTACATTTAGTTAGCAAGATTAGCCTATTAGTTTATATTTTTATTAGTTTTAATTCGTTTTTAGCCATATCTGGCTAAACTCTAGTTTTCAGTTCTGCATATCTAGTACTTTTCATGTGATCAATTATTATATATATATGGTTTTCTTTATTTGTTTCTATCTAGTTGTTTCAGTTTTAAACTTAATGAACATTTGATTTTTAATTCTTTTTAGTCTGATCACCTAGCTAAGGTTTTATCATTCCAGTTAATCATCTAATAGAATCTGTAATTGTTCTTGTCAACTTGTAATAAGTAACAAGTATAAAATTGGTTCCATGTTAGGGATTTAACTCTTGTATAAATTGAAATTTCATATATTTATGTTTCCGAGCTTGTGAAAAGTATTGGGTATTGCTGGGAAATTTACATAGATCTTAATGCAACTTTTCTGATCTTAATTAAGAGCTTGTTTAATTGGACAGTAAAAAATCATGGTTAACTGAAGAGTTTGTTTTGGTTAATTTAACTAGGTAAAAGAGATTATACTAGAGCTTGGTAGTTTTTCTCAGTACCGGCTTAGATAGAATGCATTCTGAATAACCAGATTTGGGTTGATTGCGTGATTAGGAAAGTCGCAGCAGAACTGAAATCGTTTTTATTTAGTTTATTTTCACTACAATTTTTTTAGTTTAGTTTTTAATCAAAACTCCTTTTTATAATTTTTTTGGTTATTGACTAGTATATGTAGGATGCAAAAAGGCATTCACCGTTAGGTTGTACCCCTGAGGATTCGAACCTGCTTCCACATGCTATTTTATTAATGCAACAAGGAGTGAAATATTATTTGCTTAATACGTCCATGACAACGTGTTAACAAGACTGCAACCTAATAAGGCACAACACGACGCGGTAGGCATGTTGTCGCATCATGGTTACACATATCGGTAAACAAATTTAACTTTGTTGAAGGTTCATTATCGATCATAAACTCCCCAAACCGAGTTAAAGCTGCAAGATGACGATTTTGAACCCAAGAAGGAGACAAGATGAGCTAGAGATGGACGATTTCAAGGATTAACATACTTTACATCTTGAGGCAATGATTTCTCCTTTAATGAAGCTTTGAGCTTCAATGGTGAAATTGTTAGTTTGGTTAGATTGGTTAAGTTAATAGGATTATAACTCAACTAGTATGTTATTGAGAGTGTTTAGATGCTTTGAACAAGGTTTAGATGTGGTTTCCATAGTGAAATCCATATATGGAAAGTTAGGGTTTCAAACCCTAACTAGTGAGGAAGATGAATTGACGCAATAGAGGTTAGAGTGTAGTGAATCAGGTAGTATGGGATGCTTAATTCATTGGGTAAAATAGATTTATAGGTAAAAGATGAAATGTTAGAATTATGATCAATTAAGTGCTTATTTTGATATCGAGAGTGATTACACTCTTAATAGGCTAAGACAAATTATAAGTAGTTAGATATGTTGTATAAATAGGCCTTCACCAAAGAAGATGGACAAAGATGCATCAATTGAAGATCGAAAGCCAAAGGTAGTTGATCTTCATTAACTAACAATGTAAGTTATAATTCACTCTCTCACTAGATTATGTATGCATGTTTATATGTGTTTATGTTAATATATATGCATGTTTATATGCTAATGGTATTTTGTTAAATAGCCATAATGTGTTAGATAAAGACATAACGTTAATATATGCTTAATTGCAAATGTTATTTTGTTGAATACCCACAAGATATTAGATAAGGATAAAATATGATTATGTGTTTTATAATAATGTAAATGAGTGTATGTATTTATGTTTAGAGTATGTATGATTGGTTGAAGATAGAGTACCTGTGTGTGGTTAGATATTGATGGTATTGTGTTAGATAACCATGATAAGTTAGATGAAGATAGAGTATGAATATACGACTAGATGTAAAGGGTATTATGTTAAATACCTATATGTTAGTAGATGTATATTTAGATTAATTACTAGATTGGTAGCATAATATGTTTTAATAAGAAAATGAGATAAAATGTTATGTGCCATGTGATATTTAAGACTGTGGGGAGACCATAGCATTTACATGAAAAATTATAAGAATGAGGTTATGATTCCAACGGGAATAAGATTATGATTCCTTTAGGAATGTAGATAGATGATTCCTTCGAGAATAAGATGATGGTTCCTTTGGGAATGTAGATAAATGATTCCTTCAGGAATGAGATGATGGTTCATTCGGGAATGTAGATAGATTATTCCTTTAGGAATGAGATAGATGATTCCTATGAGAATAAGAGTATGTGTGGTTATAGAAGATTAACAAAGGGTTCCATGAGTGGAACAAAGTAAGAAATTTCATTAGAGAAACTTGATATAATCTGTAAGGGAGTAAGTGTAGAGGATTCATAAGGGATCATTATAATCCACAAGGTATTTAAGAAAAAAGAAGTTACCAAAGGTCAACGAGCGATCAAAGTAAGGGGACTTAGTCTGGATGGTTGTACTCCGATAAGTTACAATTATTTCGTTCCCCAATATGATAGGTGAAGCTATCATTGATGATTAGATCGGTTAGGTTTAAGTGAGAATAGAAATACAAGGCATGAGAAGAAGATAGTAAAGAGCGTGGAAGGAAAGAAGTGATGAGGGAAAATATAAGATGAGACGAAGAGAAAGGAGAAAGTATGCCATAAAATGAGAAGAGAGAATGAGGTGAGAGAGAAGGAAATAAGAAGATGTGTAGATAGAGTAGAACAAGAGGAAAGATATGAAGTGGGAAGGAAGAATGAGAGGACCCGGGAAGAGGCGGCGATAGAGTATAAATAAACATGAGATGAGCAGGAGAAGACATGAAGATAGAGTATGAGACGAGTGTGAGAAGAGATGAGAAGGTATAAGGTGAGATAGAGTAAGAGTATGAGAAGAGGATAACATAATGGTAGAGTATGAAAAGAACGAATGAATAGAAGTAGAGTATGATTGCAGGAAAACAAAATTTGATATAATTCAACAAAACTATGGTATGATGTTGTAGATTCTTTCATGTGGTTTAGGTAATAGTCGTTGTACGAAAGGAAGGAGATTGGAGCATAAGGACTTGGACTAGAAGTAGTTTTATTTTTGATATTCCGTTGTTGCTTTAAATTATGATTATGATTTTATTGTAAACGTAATTGTAGCATGGGATGTAAAATGTTTTCAAAGTTTAAAATTTCGCATTTGTTTAGAGAACTCTCATAATTTCCTAGAGTATTTAGAGTGAAAAACTCGGGTCATTGCAACATGGGATGCTATAAATATATATACAATAATATACTAACAAGGTTTAGCAAAATAGTGGGACAAATATATACAATAAATACAATGACGTGATCTATGTATTGAAAGAGTCTTTTAGTTACTTGGAAGACGAATTTGATGAATGCGATGAACAACTAAGGATATGAAGAACAACATTATGAAACTATTTTTGGTGTGAATGAAGGTGAATTGTGTTTTAAAAATTATTTTCTTTATGTTTGTATGATCTTTCTTTTTAAAAGACTTCATGAAAATTTTGGAATCTTTCCACTTTGTAAATTGAGCTTAAAATATTGACATATTGTGGATAGGTGGAGATTTAGGGGTTGTTTGATGATTGTTGTTTTAGCCAAATCTAATTAAGTTAATAGTTGATTAAGTCAGACTCAACTGCTTACCCGATTTAGTAAAACACATATAAGACTGCACGGTGTGGTGCAGTTTGGGACCGCACTTGGCCGCCACCTCAGCAGGGAACACCGCCCCTTGGGTGCGGTTTCGTACGGTTCAAACCGCAGTGCGGTAAAAAATGGCCGCGGCTTGTGATTGACTGCAGATAATTTGACTGTGTTTTGATTGGGTGCGGAGAAATTAAAGTTTTTATTTATTTTTTTTTTTAAATGAAGTGTGGCACCACTCCTTGGGTGTGGCAGGGAACCGCACTTTTGTGGTAAAAATAACGTGGCGCTTACGTGACAACGAAGGGAGTGCGGTTTCAGTAGCACGACACCCTCCAGCCTAAAATGATATATAACCAAATCAGAAGCTTATAATTATGATATTAAACGGTTTGAATTCGACCGAATTATATTCAACCACTTTCTAGACAAAGTATATCAAATACCCCCCTTGCCTAGAGTTACCACAATTATGTATGTCGGGAAATATATATTCATAAGGGTAGTGGTATTATTTATTATGACTTCCATGAAGTTTTAATCCAATTTACAATGAGAGTAGTGGGTATGAGTACGACTGGAACTTGGTGAGAAAGCCAAAAGAACAAGTCAACAATGGATTAAAGTAAATTGGTACAAAAAATAATGTAATACATAGGATTTTACGTTGGGTTAGAGATGCTTAATAATAATTAATTATTTTAATGAGTAATTATGTCAAACATATCAATTATAACTATATATAGAATAATAAACTAATAAAAAAAATATCCCTACACTTAATTACACAAAAACAAAAGATTAAATATGTAAAATAACCCAACTTTATCATTTTGTTACTTGAATTACTGCAAAATAACTCCTTTTTTCATGCGCTTCCAAGCCAAATCCATCGTTTTTTTTTTTTTTTTTCATCTGGGTGAATTGAACCTTTCGATTTTATACACAATAATCATCAATATGATATGATGGTGATTACCTGACATTAGAACACTTTAAATGAATGAGTTTTAAGTTTTCAAATCCCAAACTCAGCCATAAAATGGTCGACGCTAAAAAAAATCTACATATAGTAACATTTTAATTAGAATTACCCAGATTGTGTAACTTGTAAGAGTAAATAATATTATGAGTAGCGGTTTATTGATTGGGAAATTGCATGACGTTTTAATCAAATTTATAATGAGGGTAGTGGCCTAGTGGGTACTATGGGAACTTGGGGAGAAAGGCAAAAGAAGGGTTCAATGATGTGATGTAATATAGCCCTCAATTTTTATATGTTTCACTTTAGACCCCTATAATTATCTTTTTCGTTTCAGAAAAGTTATGTTAAGCTTTGTAACATATTATCCTGTTTATCAAGAAAAAAATGAAAATGATCTCACTTTTTTTTTCATGAAGAACACCACCCTTTTTAAATGTCAAAATGTCACAAAAGAGATATGGAGCTAAGCACTTTCGACCACCACTCCTCTTTATTACAAGGTTAAGTATAATAAATTAACATTTTTGTTAGATAAAAAACACAATAAATGCTTTACAAGGCTTTAATTTAACAATAGTTATTTAAAGTTTGCTGTTTTTTTAGTTTCATCCATAAATTTTCTTCACACAATATATTTTCGTTAGGTTATACATCAAATGTAACCTTGCAATTATCTTAAAACATAAAAATTTATTAAATAAAATTATATTATCTAAAAAATGAACAACATAACAACCTTGAATGCATGTCAAACTTGAACAATTATCTCATTATGTTAACCTATCATCATCATTTAAAAAAAATGATATGTTAGTAAATACTTTCTCAACTATATTTAGAAAACAATTAATTTTTGAATAATTATACTAAATTTCATGGCACACAGATCATGGTTTTAAGATCTACAATTTTGTGATTCTATAAATGAAAATTGATCTCGTTCACACTAAGACCCATTCTAAAGTAGGAATTGCAGTCGGATCGTACACTTCCGATTAAGTAGTAGTTATATCTGACCTCATCTCTTTAGCATTTAATATACCATGAAACCTTTAGAATCCTGAATCTTATAAAATTCGTCATTTTTTCTATATCCAATGCAAAGACTACAAAGTTGCACATTCAAATCATCAAAAACTTGAAAAAACATCACAACATTATTTATTTAGAGCACAACGACATGCATGTTACATTGTTACTCACTTTCTGGTCTTGTGCAATTAGTTACTAATTGTACATGCTCACAATAATCTTGTTTCAATTTCACAATTAAGATGTTTTCTTGTTTTCTTTGTAACTACCGCTTGATTTGCATCTACAAAAATTATGGTCATTGTCTAAGATATTAAATTTAATTTCCTCAAACTTGAACAGTATCAACTTTCATGGCTATCGCACAAACAATACCTTGTGATCAAATTTGAAGCTTTCTAATTCGGGTCCAATTTTACAATCCCGATTTTGCAAAACGTAAAAAAATTATAGATAATATTTCAATCTTGATAACCGTAATGTAATTTTATTGTTTTTACAAATATATAAGTATTTTCATTTTAGAAAAATGTGTAGCAGTCGTATAATGATAATACCATATCATGTTTTTTTTCTCTAAATACTTAAGATTGTAACCGAAAAAGAATGCAAGGGTTAAACAGTAATACTTTCTAAGTCAAAGGTCAATAAGTTCGAAGTCGTTCAATACCTCGGGGACTTTTTCAGCAATTCATTCAAATGCAAGCTACAAATACCCCGAACGTGAAGACGAAGGTGGTAAGAACATCTCGCCACCAGATTCCTCCTCCCTCAGTTCTCGATCAATCTTCCTCGGAGAAAAATTATGGCCGGAAAAGTTGAGGCTTTGCCGAAAGAGTACGGCTACATCGTTTTCACCATCATTGCCTACGGTTTCGTCAACCTGTATATGCAGATTCAAGTCGGCAAAGCTCGAAAGAAGTAATATTTTCACACAAACAGTCAAACACACACACACACACACACACACACACACTCAATTTGATTCTATTCTATCTTAACCTAATTTGAAACTTAACAAGTTTTGCTGATGAAGGTATAAAGTGTGGTACCCAACACTCTACGCCACCGAAGCTGATACCAAGGATTACAAAATCTTCAACTGTATTCAGGTTTGTAAGAATGAATCACTTGCTGATTTAGAAGATTCAAAAATCATTTCTGATGGAGTAATTTTGGGTTTATTTGCAGAGAGGGCATCAGAACTCGCTTGAGTCTTTACCGATCTTCTTTGTTTTTATGGTTTTGGGAGGGATTCAGCACCCACTTATATGCTCGGCTCTGGGATTAGTTTACTCAGTCAGCCGATTTTTCTATTTCACCGGTTATTCCTCCGGTAATCCTAAGGGACGTGTCCCACTTGGGTATGTGGATTCTACTTATAGTTATAATAAACTCTTGTGTATTTGCTGAAGACTTTTGACTTTAATTTGAAGATACTTTGGTTTGCATGATCTGTTTGCAGGAAATACAATAGTGTTGCATTGGTGGGTCTTCTGTTAGCTAATATTTCGTTCGGGGTGAATCTTATCAGGGCATAAATCATGAGAATCATCAAGAAAACCATGTCCTTTTGACGATTTGTTTTGGTATTTATGTTCATAGGAAGTAAATGGTGATTTTAAATGGCCTTGGCTCTTAAGGTGGTGTTGTAGTCTTGTAGAATACAGTTGTAAACTTGTAATACAAAAGAAGGTGTCTTGGAATGGATAGTTCCAACTTCCAACTTCCAAGAGCTTTGTATTAGTGTCGGTATATGTTATCTTATAAACCCGAAGTGTTTTATGTTTCTTAGATTGAGCATTTGGAACTGTGGATCGGATTGGTGAACCGGACCAGACTGTTTTTGGACCAGCGGGCCGGTTCTCAGTACTAGGATTTGAGCAAAACCGATCAGATCTTATTAGTTCCGGGTAAAAACCGATTTTGGACCGATTTATTTTAAAAAAATTTGTATAATGTGAAATTCTTTAAACAAGCATATCTTATTGGTTTTAAGTCGGATTGACATAAGGTTTTTTCCAACATATAATTTAGAGTTTGTATATAATTTTATACTATAATTTAGTTGTTTTTGGTGTTAGAGTCCTTCAAAGATGAGATATCAAATACGAAATATTTCAGTTTTTCAACAAAAAGAAATTTAAACTTTTTTAATTTGTCAAATTCTTTAAAAAGGCATATCTCATTCGTTTTATGTCATTTTTTTTATTTTTTATTTTTTATTATTTTTTTTGGAACGGCAACTACAATATATTTCTAAACTACTCTTAAATCCACATATGTCTCAGACGAGACTTGAACCTTTAACGTCAAGGAGGAAAGACAACACCTGATACCAGTGGGCTAGAAGCCTTTTGGTGTTTTATGTCAGATTGATATGCGGTTTTTTCCAACGTGTAATTTAGAGTTTATATATGATTATATATATATATATATATTTTGTGTCATATTCAATGAGTTCCAATGTTTCAAACTAATGGTATGATGTATAAACAATCAAAGTTTGACCGGTCAAAATGACACAAGAAACGAAAACATATTCATTTTTACAACTTGTACTGTATCAAACTCAAAAAAGTATTCATTTTAACGAGTTGTAACGTATCAAACCCAACAATATATTCATTTTAATGAGTTATATCAAAGTCAAAAATGTGTTTTAATAAGTTGTACCGTTTGCATGTAAAGATTTACCAGTCCAAACGGGTCCAAGAACCGAAAAACCCGGACCTGGACCTGGACTCGGTAAGTCTCATTCGGTCCGGTCCACGGTCTATAATATTCTCCGAAACCGATCCGGTCCAAGAGTCGATCTGGTTCGGTTCGAGGTGGTCTGGTTCAAATGTTCACCCCTATCTTATACACTGTAAAAATACAACGTTTATGTTGTTGGATAGTTTAAAAGAGTTTTGAATAATAATTAAAATTAAAGAAAATGACACATATCTTATAATTTTTTGGGTTTTGTTTTAGAAATTCAATAATGTTGTTGTTGTTATTATTTTTTTTGGCATTCAGGGACTTAAATTCAAATTTTATCAGCTAAAAAAATCCATTAACCGATTATGATAGATATTGTTGCCATATAGGTAAGCTTTTAATGGTTTAGATGCCTAATCTGCATATGGATGGAAGCTGATTAGGCGCCACCTAAAGGTTGTTATTAATTGGATTAATCAACCTTCATCATCTTCGTATACAACAACCACCACCGTCTCACAACTCAAATCCACCGTGGCCTTCATCTGCTCTCATTATCTCCTTACCTTCTCAATTTCTGTTAGTTCTTAATTGAATGAATCACTAGAACACACATACAAACATACACTTAATCTCACCTTATATCCCTCTCAAACTCCAATCGATTTTGCTAGAAATTTCCAATAAACTGAAGCCCTCTATAGAAATATCAAATTCGTGCACATATCCACACAATCTATTACATTGACTTGTCAAAAAACTCGATGCAAATCACAAATTCAATAGCCAACATCTTCTTATATATGTGTATCTTTGTATTATTGGAAATGATAAATAAGAATAGATCAAACCTGAAGCAAGACGATTAACCTACCACCAATATTGACTTATAGTGGTGGTAAAATGAGTTTTTTAAAAAGTGTTTTGATTAGCTTTTATAGTGGAAAAGCCAAAAAGTCAATAAGTTAGATATGTTTGGCTTAAAAACTCATTTATGGAGTTATTTTTGTTAAAAAACCATAAGGAGTTTTAAAAAGCCAACTTTGACATGCTTTTCAAAAACGGTTTTTTCAAGCTAATAGAAAAACAATTTTGAAAAGTGTTTTCAGTTTTCCAAACACTTTTTTTTTAACTTATTGACTTTTCAAAAAGTCAATAAGTTGTTTTGAAAAGCAATCCCAAACACCCCTTTAACAGGCTCGAGCTCGGTTTGGGCTCGAAAATGAGATAGATTGAGTCGGCAACAAACTTCGACCAGGAAAAAGATAAAAGTGATGGAACCCTAGATTATCATGCAAATGACATGAATATGAAGAGAGTTGAAGGAATGGTCCATTGTCTTTCTCGGTGGTGACTTAAATATTATTCAATATATATATATATATATATATATATATATATATATATATATATATATATATATATATATATATATATATATATATATATATATTCGGGTTTTTTTTGATAAAAGAATAATCATAAAAGTCAAAAAAAAAAAAATGAAAAAAAGAAGAAGTGGGTTTTTTGTTATGATCTGGCGCATGCCCATCCACTCTAAGTGATGAAAATCTTTGGATGATATTGGTTCCTTGGTTACATGGCGTAAAAGATTAAACTTTTGAGAAGGGAAATGTAGGTTTTAATGTTTATGATTTTTGTAAGCCTTATCAGGGTTTTGTTGGGCGTCGACCATGGTTGTGGTCCTTGTGGAAGGTAGTAGGATGTGGCAGCAGTTGTGGTGTAAGTGCTGAGAAATGAGAAGGACGGTCAAAGTAGGGATGAAAGTGGGTCCAAAGCCGACCCGAATAAACCTGGACTTGAAAAATTGTAACCATTTAACAGGATTTTATAGGATCGAAAACCGGATCGGTATATAGGAACCAGTTCCGGGTATAGTACCGGGTAAAATGGATCTAGAACCGGAAAACCCATAAACATCAAAGTGGGTAGGGTGGAACCGATTAAAGTGAGTTTAGAGTCGGAAAACCAGTAAAAACCAGAATTTTTTGGGAATTACTTGCTACTTACTGGGTTGAACTTTGAAAATTTTCATATTAAAATCTCGACTTCGGGGGATTGTAAGTTGTTGAATATGAGTCCAAAATTAAGAAAAATTATAGTTTAAAATCATGTACAAACTCTAAACTATACTCTTTAAAAAAAATTGTATGTCAATCTAATTTTAAACGAATGAGATGTGGATGTTTTAAAAATTTTACAGAATACAAAGTACAAAAACAAATAGCTGAAAAATTGAAAATTGTCAGTTTTAATATCCTGACTTCGGGGACTGTAATTCGTTGAATACTAAACCAAAAATGATAAAATTATGATCCAAAATCATCTACAAATTCTATACTACAAGTTGAAAAAAAAACACATGTCAATTTGACTGCAAACGAATTAAATATGCATGTTTTAAAATTTTCGTAGAATACATAAAAGCCGAAAAACTAAAAACTTTCAGTTTTGATATCTCGATTTTGTGGGATTGTAAGTTATTAAATAAGAACCCAAATTTGATAAAATTATAGTATAAAATATATACAAACTCTAAACTACAGTCTGAAAAAAACCGTATATCAATCCGACTTTAAACGAATGAGATGTGAATGTTTTAACATTTTCACATAATACAAAGTACAAAAATAATAGCTGAAAAGTTGAAATTTTCCAGCTTTGATATCCTGACTTTAGAGAACTATATTTTATTGAATATTAAACAAATAATGACAAAACTATAGCTTAAACTCGTGTATAAATTTTAAACTATAAGTATGAAAAAAAAACTGCATGTCAATTTAACTTCAAACACATTAGATATATATGTTTTAAGTTTTCATTAAATACAAAAAAATTGAAAAAAATAAAAACTTCAAGCTTTAAAATCTTGATTTTGGAGGACTGTAAGTCAATAAATATAAAACTAAAAATGACAAATTTATATAGTTTATAATCATGTAGAAACTCTAAATTACACGTTGGAAAAAATTATACGTCAATCCGACTTGGAATGAATAAGATATAAATGTTTTAAACTTTTCACATAAACCGATTTCGGCCACTAAAAGTGGTTCCGGTTTCTAACACTGGTTCCGGGTCTTAAACCCGGTTTGCCATAAACCGATGGACCCAAACCCGGATTATCCGAAATCCGAATAAAATCATTCTATAAATCCAAAACTGGAACCGGTTTTATATATTCTGGTTACGATTCGATTGCGGTTCCTATCCGCTTTTTCGGTTTTAAATCTCAATCCCTAGATGAAAGAATGAAGAGATTAATTTTAAGAGAAGAATGAGTGAAGCTCTAACAGCGTATTGAATTGTATTTTGATTATTTTCCTTCTAACTGCACAAATAAAATACAGCATTACAAATAACGGGCCGTGGGCCGATGATACAAAGAGGGCTAAACATACATATATACCACCACAAGCTCAGAGAAGTTTTCAAGACGCTGACACACAACATGCACGTAAACACATTATACACACAAGTTTGTAAACATGGGTAGTTTATGTACATATCATATATGACTTTAAATGTTAAAAGACGAAAAGGTTTCATTTTAAAACGAAAAAGAAAAAGAGAGCAAAAAGCTGAGTAAGGGGTATAAGAAAAAGAGAGCTACTTTTTGGAATGTGGTGTATAATTTAAAAGGTTGCTTTAATTATAATAAAAATAATAAATTTTATGAATGTAATTCAATTTCATCCATATTTTTACAATGACAAATATTACAAAAATATTAAAAAAAAAAATGTTATGGGATTTTACTCTAAATAAAAACATAATAACTATATAAATACTTAAAAATTAAATTGTTCAAAAGTTGAATGATTAGAATAAAGAATCAGGTTGTGCCGTTGTGGTATAAAATAGACGGAATATATCAACGACCCACATGCGATTCAGATTCCTCTTGCTTTTGGTAATACCCAAGTAGATGACCGTTGCATTTCCCATATATATATATATATATATATATATATATATATATATATATATATATATATATATATATATATATATATATATATATATATATATATATATATATATATATATATATATATATATATGAAGCCTGTGAACTGTCTGAATATGTCATAAGTTGTTTAGCAAATATTGTTGGTTTTCTGTCAAGTTTACCTCGAAACCATTCTAATTTTGTAAGACCGTGAAACCAAATCTAAAAATAATTTTAAAATGCAAAATAAATGGAAAAATCCAAAAATTCTTTTTTTAAATATTATTTTCGGAACTTGAATTAATAAAAAAATTTTTAAAAAATCCATTTTTTTTGAAAAATAAGTGAAATATTCTAATAGAATATTACACTGACATATTCTAAAAAATAATTTTAAAATTCAGAATAAATGGAAAAATCTAAAAATTCTTTTTTTAAATATTATTTTCGGAACTTAAATTAACTAAAAAAAATAGAAATAAATAAAAATAAAAATAAATTCCATTTTTTTTAAAAATACGTGAAATATTCTAATAGAATATTACACTGACATATTCTAAAAAATAATTTTAAAATGCAAAATAAATGGAAAAATCCAAAAATTCTTTTTTTAAATATTATTTTTAGAACTTGAATTAACTAAAAATAAAAAATAAAAAAAATACGTCTCACGGTCTCACAAAATTAGGCCGTCTCACATAAACCTAACCGTATATATATATATATATATATATATATATATACATACATACATATAAGAATACGGTTAAATATGAACTATAAATATTGTACGAATGTATCACTAAGAAGCAAGTTGGAAAATATGAGAGAGAAGATAAGGCTTAAAATCAGCTCTAAGACCCTTCTAGGGTTTCTGGCATCCGAAAATATGATGCCAAGGGGTCCCTTATATAGTTGAAGAATTAGGGTTTCAGTCAAAGACCTAATCTGGTTGCTTAGGCTCTAAGCATCCCATAAGATCCTTCCAGAATCCTTATCATGGAAGAAATCCTTATTGGTTATCCATAAGATTTTGTCCACCCCTATCCATAGGGATCTTTAGCCCATTTTGCAATTATCATATAATAACAATATCAGTCCCCTTGATTTAGTTAATCTCTTTTGACCACAAAATTAATTTTAAATTAATTATTGACCAATATTAATTAAATAATATGATTTCTATTTTAATATATTATTCACATAATATATTAATAAATCATAAGTAACCTCTTTTTCCATAATTCATCCAGTTAAGTTGTTTTGGTGAAGGCAACCCAAAAGGACCATGCTACTATCGGGTCAAGTACATACCAAATATAGTTATGAGATTAGACACCTAATCCAACAGTCTACTCATTGTATAGGTCTCCTTTTAGGTTTGTTTATGGTCATGATAGCCTCTTTTGGTTGGTCCTTGTGAGCTAAGGTTGTTTTAGAGGCTTAATCTTGTAGATATGGACATTTTAGGTGTCCCAAAAGCATAAAAATGTGATCTTTATGGTTTATTTGGACTCATGAATGTGTTAAGACCCTTTATTAAGCTCTTTTGAGCTCTAGAGCCACATTGAGCCATGCATGCAAGTAAAGTTGCCAACTTTACGTGATAAGTCATCCATAGGAATCAAATCTGAGAGTTTAAAGCAATGACTAAAGTGCTTAAGTGCTTAATGGATAATGATGGGGCTCAGGGGAGTATGTTGGACGTACCCATCTTGTACGTTGCACGTACTGGCCCTAAAGGGTGTACGCTGGGTGTACCAGCTGAGTACGCGAGGCGTACTCGGGCTGCTTTTGATTCCTTGAAATGTTGATTTTTTTGACCTTTGATCTTTGACCAGAAGTTTGATCATGGTTGAGCATTAGATATTTTATGCCTTTTAGGATATTAGGCCTTCTAGGGTTAGGTTTATGATGGGTTAGGCATGATTTGGAAAATTGGGCCATAATTGGCCCTTGGGTAATTAATGAGATTTTGTGCTATTGGATTGTTGGATTGGTCCTTGGCTTTAGGCCAAGTTATGAAGAGGGTAAAAAGGTCTTTTACCCTAGTTTGGACGCTTAGTGTGGGTCAGATCCGATTATTGATGGATGATTATCTTGTAAAGGATAGCGTGGGGATTCTTGCAGGCTAACAGTCAGAGATTCCATCTATGAGATTTGGCAGTGTGAGGTGAGTTTTTCTCACTGTACTTTTGGGTTGAAGGCACCAAGGCCGACCCATTGGATTGTTATCTTGGTTTATCGCATGATTGGTATGGTGTAGCGATTTGTTAGATGTGTATCCTCGTATGTAGGATGGTGCTATGCTTAGTGATCTGTTAGATCTACCAGTTTTTTTGTTGACTGGTTATATGTTTAACTATGTATATGTCATCGTGGTGTGGGTGGGTTGAGACTGTATTGCTTTGTGTTGTCAGTCAACAAACCCGGTAATGTTTATATCGATATGTTGTTATGGTTTATTAGTATTATATGTGTTTTGATATGGTATATGTTGATATGTGATGGTGTGTTGGGTTGAGGCGGTCCTGTTGTGTGCTGAAGGCCATGAGACCCAGGGCAGCCCAAATAGACTGCATGCTAGAGGGGCGTACCAGTCAGGCCGAAGGGTGGGAAAATGGTCTAGATAGGCTGAAGGACCGGTAAGGCGGTCTAGTCATGTTGAAGGTTCTATGAACGGTCCATATAGTATGTAGGCTGGTGGGGCATTCCAGTCAGGATGAAGACTCTATATGCATCTTGTTTGTTGGTATATGTTATATGTTTGTGTGGTGGTACTTTGGGGGAAACTCACTAAGATTTATTCTTATAGTTTTTTTGGTTTATCGTTTTAGATAGTTCAGAGAATCGTAGCAAGGCGAAGGCGTGACCGTACACATCCTGATTTTATGTCATTGATCTTAGGAGACAAACATTTTAATTAAAGTTTTAGAAATGCTGATTCTGTAAACACATTTATTAGTAATTGGGTAGTTTTGAAAAGTTTGTTGAATTTTTTGGGATGTTACAAGTTGGTATCAGAGCCTTGGTTTGAGTGAATTAGAGGAGCACTTGTGTGAATCTAGTCTCAAAGTAAGGAAAAAGTTTTTTCAAACAATTTTTAAAATAATCAAGGAGGATGCGATGTATACAATCAACCGGAGCCAGTAAGTAGGCCCCAAATTACTACACAATTATTAAAGATCATGTTTTGATATGTTAGAACAACATGCTAGTATTAGGGTAGGGATCTTCAGGAACTGTATGAATTGCCTATTATATGATGTCTTATCTCTTATAAAATCCATGATTGATTGTTGTATGACTCTTTCGCATGTGAACTGGTTTTTAAGTGAATACGCTAAGTCACATGCTATATGGTTTAAATGGTCTTAGGATAAGGGGTTTAGTCCTGTTGTGCAGCTCTTGTTTGAGTCCAACTATTGTGGGATTAAATCTTTTAGCATAAGATTGTTTAAACTGTGAGGCATGTAATTATATTCATGTGATAGTCATCTGACACTAATGGAGGGTTATGTGACAATTAGTGGTAGGGTGAGTTGTGTGGGGTCAGCCGACCAATTGTGTTATTGGATGAGGAGGTAGTGGTTTCCTTAGAGTGGGTGCGGTTCTTAGTAGGTCAGCGTAAGGAATGATTAGCCACTGTTGAAAGAGTGAGGTCAGGGCGAAGGTGCACCCGAGATGCTGGGAAATGGAGATCGAAAGGTTTCGTATGAGGATCTGTCTGATGTTATTGTGTTTTAGTGCCAGTCGGCTCCTTTGCTCGAATGCTACTTGCTTTGTGCTTTGTGGAACCCATGTCGATTTGAGTTAACCATCAAATAAATACAGTAAATTACATGCTATGAAAGTTAAATAATTTTATAATGAAGGACTTGGGCCTATTGCCCAGCTCTTCTCTGAGTCCAACCGTTGTAGGGTTGAGTCCTTTAGTCGAAAGGTTATTTAAGCTTTGTTGCATGTAATTGTATTCATCAAGTGGTTAGCTGACATTGGTAGGGGTTCTTGAGTAGATGATGGCAAAGGAGGTGTGGTGGGGAAGTCTAGGAGAGCCTAAGAAGTATTTTTTTGTGTGGACGTCCCGTTGTGGAGCATGTATTAGGAGTATTTTATGGATATGTCTTAGAGGACTTAAGATGATCCTTGAGGAATGTATGGATAGGTGTGGAAGGTAGTATTGGGCCCGTATTACTAGAAGCACAAGATCCATACTCAAACCGAGGAGAGTTTCGGGGATGGTTGGATACCATGATTCGTGGCAGTGGCTCCGCATCTGTCAATCTTTGGTTACGGTTGCTCTGGCATGAAATCGGGTATGGAAATGGTTTTGGGCCCCTTGTGGCGAATTTGATTTGGATTTTTGGTACAAACCTTGGTGAGCTTGTTGGTTTTTAGGTGTTGAAGGTTTCGTTCGAGGTCGTGTATTCGAGTCGCAAAACTCAAGGATGGAATGACCGTTATGAATGGATTGGAAATTGCAGTTAGAAGTAGAATAGTTGAGTGATGGTTTTGTATGTCTCTATCCATGGTGGGGATTTTTCCTTTTTCATTTTCTGAGTTTGGGGAAAATGTGACTAGGCTTGTAACATTTAGGGTCAAGAGGTAAGCCCAACTTGGGGTCTGTTGGTCGTGGGGTTTAGAGACAACATGTCAGTGCAGGCGTGTGTAGAAGGATTGATATGTTTATGGATGCTTTGTGGTGTGATTAAGGGTCCTTTTTCTTTGTTTATAGAAGGAAAAGTATTGGATCGTCAGTTAGGATTACAGGCAAGGAGGGTACGTTTTGGATCGTAAGTCGATAATTGCTTATGATTTGGTGTGAAGACTGTAATGATAAGAGTTCATGATTGGAAAATTTTTAGAGGTCTTCAGTGGAAAATTCAGGATTCTCTTAGGATTGGTTTGATCCCTGTTTGGGTGGTTATCTTATGTATGTTATTCATTCTAAGGTTAGGAATGGTGGTACCTACTCAAGCTAGTTTGAGTTATGATTTGGTTTCAACACCAGTGGGTGGTGGTTCGAGTCCTAAGTGGAGGAGAATTGGGATTCTCAGGTTGAGTGTCAGTTAGTGAAGGAATTGTCAGTTCGCTGTTTGGATTGTTGTTTTCAAATTAGTTTAGGTAGATCCGATTATTGATGGATGTTTATCTTGTAATTGATAACGCGAGGATTCTTGCGGGCCAACAATTTGAGATTCTTTCTGTGAGATTCGGCAGTGCGAGGTGAGTTTTTCTCAGTGTACTTTTGGGTCGAAGGCACCAAGGCCGACCCATTGGATTGTTATTCTGGTTTATCACATGATCGGTATGCTGTAGCGATTTGTTAGATATGTATCCTGGTATGTAGGATGGTGCTATGCTTAGTGATTTGTTAGATTTGCTTGTTTTCCTGTTAACTAGTGATATGTTAAGCTGTGTATATGTCACCATGGTGTGGGTGGGTTGAGACTGTATTGCTTTGTGCTATCAGTCAACAAACCCGGTAATGTTTATATCGATGTGTTGTTGTGGTTTACTAGGCTTATATGTCTTTTGATATGGTATAGGTTGATATATGATGGTGTGTTGGGTTGAGGTGGTCCTCCTGTGTGCTGAAGGCCAAAAGACCCAGGACGACTTGGATAGACTGCATGCTAGAGGGGCGTACCAGTTAAGCTGAAGGCCCGGAGAACGGTCCAGATAGGCTGAAGGCCCGATGAGGCGGTCCAGTCATGCTGAAGGTTATGTGAGTGGTCCAGATAGTTTGTAGGCCGGTGGGGAGTTCCAGTCATGCTGAAGGCTCTATATGTATGCTGTTTGTTGGTATATGTTATCAGTTTGTGTGATGGTACTTTGGGGGAAACTCACTAAGCTTTGTGCTTATAGTTTTTTTGGTTTGTGGTTTCAGGTACTTCAGAGAATCGTAGCAAGGCGAATGCATGACCGTGCACATCCTGATTTTATGTCATTGATCTTAGGAGACAAACATTTTAATTAAAGTTTTGGAAATACTGATTCTGTAAACACATTTATTAGTAAATGGGTTGTTTTGAAAAGTTTAAATTTGTTGAAATTTTTTTGATGGTACACTATGAAAGACCCGGAGGTGGCTCTTGGCAAATCAATATTCTAGACCAGGGTTTGGACCCTAACAGTTAAGTAGACAGTTAGATGTATATTGTATGCTAGTTGTTTTATGATGCTTGCATGGAAGACCAGGAGGTGGCTCCTGGCTCTTGTCTGTAAGACCCATAGTTTTGGCCCCCGGCCTGGCAAGAAAGACTATGATACGACTCATGGCATAATGGCAAGACTATGGCGGCTCATGGCATAATGGCAAGACTATGGTTGGCACATAGCACCTCCTATTGCATGTTTGATATGTATGATATGTATGACTCGTATGTTATGAATGATATGTGGTATTTTGGGGAACTCACTAAGATTTGTGCTTACAGTTGTTGTTTATGGTTTCTGATACTTCCGGTTCGAAAGATAAGAGCTTGGCTTGATCGCAACGCATACACCCATGTTTTTCCGCAACTGTGTGATATTAGGATTGTACTATGATAAAATACTTGTCAATGTTTAAGCAAATGATAAATGGGTTTTTGATTGTATTAAAAATGAAAATTTTACCTTAATATTTTAGGATGTTACATTATGATTGGTTTTAAAAGTTTTAATTTTTCATGATTTTTATGGGTGTTACACTCACTCACTCACTCTCACTCTCACTCTCTCTCTCTCTCTCTCTCTCTCTCTCTCTCTCTCCTTAGCCGATCACTCTGATCATGTGGACCACACAAATTGATTGTGTTATTGTTTTTTTTCATTTGCATTGTTACTTTATGTGGAATCATAGAATCGTTTGTTAAAGTAGTCTAAAACCTAACATTATGTTGCTTATTTCTTTATTAGTAACCCACATCCCTTTAAACGTTTTCTTATGTATGGGTGACTAGTCAAAAGAAGAAGACCATTCGATTCATGGATCATTTATTGTTGTAATCCTATTTTAGAATGTAATTATCATTTGGAATTCTATCTATATCCTTAGCTTTTTGTCGGTTGTTCGTTTTCTTTTAATAAAACTGAGACACAAAAAATAAATCCCTAAATAAAAAGATTTTCTTTTTTTGAAACGAGACAACATAAAAGCCCATAAAATCGGAAAACATAAAAGTCTATCTGCAACAATTAAGCCAAGTTGTCGTAGGTTGTTTTCGGATCATCTAGAATTTCATGTAGATTGTGTGTAGTAACAATTTAAAGGAGAGTCGTTTCCTTTTACGCTTATCATGCTTTTGCGAATATATAAATTTATTGTTTATCTACTTGGTATGATCCATATTAACATAAACATTTTCTTTATCTTTTGTTAGCATTAGAAGCGAAAATGAGATTAATGATATACTAAAATTTGGTTCAAACAAAATAAAAGTAAACTCAAGTATTTATAGTGGAAAGTAAGTTATTAAAAGAATGTTTACCAAAAATAGCAAGAAAAAGTTGATAGTCGCATATTAATTGACATGATTAAGATTATTGAAGCACCAGGAAATGAAAAGTTAATATAGTGGATTGGTCCTCTTAGTGACTAATAATGTAATTAAATCTTTCAAAAGCTAAAGCTATTATGCTTTTTGGAAACAATTCAAAATGAAGAAAATCTTTTATCCACGGAATAATTAAGTGTTAGATTTGAAAATTTCCGAAATTGGGAGTCATGTGGAGAAGTTCTCATAAAGTATGCACTTGAGACACCCTCAAGTCCTTTAACAAAATCCATCATACAACGGCTACTTTTACACGTTCAACCTCAGTCAAAATTTGAAATCTTTGTTGCTTAGCACCCTTTTCAATTTAAAAACAAACAACAATCGGGTTTCTCGTTCACTGAACCCTTTTCCCACTTATCCCTCTTTCATCTCCATCTCTCTCTTCCCAATCTGAAACAAAAATGGGTGCTTGTTGCAGCAAGACGAATCCAATCTCTTCTACGCCTACCCCACTCGAAGTCAAAGTCAAACCTAACCTTCAACAACAACCGGAGAAGAAAGCCCAAGCTTCTGTCGCCATTGTTGCTACAGCTAAAGAGCAAGAAGTTCCCAAGAAGGAAGCTTTTGTCGTCAAACATCGGAAGAGTCATGAAATTGATCGACACCCAGATCAAGAAACTCGCAAATCGATGGACAGGAAGAAAACCCCTATTTCCAGTCCGACCACCGACGTTTCTCAATCGGCCGCGGTTGTTGTTAATGGTGAATCGGGGAAAGCGGTGGCTGCAACTGTGAGAACGTCGAGTTGTACTAAAGAAGAGGTGGATGCGATTCTGATACAGTGTGGGAGGCTTAGCCGGAGCTCCTCCGGCGTAAAAGGTGGGGAAACTCCTACACGTGGCAGGAGGTATTCCGGGTCGAAGAGGAGTTTTGATTTTGATATGGAAATGGGTTCGAAGAATGAGGAAGATGAAGGTATCGTCGACGGTGATAACCATAGGCGTCGGCCGCAGCGGGAGCATCGGGTTTCATCTCCGTCGTCCCGGAGGAGGAGTAGGGAAAGAGATCCACAGCAACAAAGATCTGGGAGTAAAGAAAGAGGAAGTGGAAGTGGCAACGGCGGTGGAAGGAGAGTAAGCAGATCCCCAAATAGAAGATCTGAATCACCGAATCCTAACTCCAGTGGCAGCAACGGGAATGTCGCCGCCGGTGCTAATAGCAATAGGCCGGGGAAGATGGTATCCGTCCCTGCCACCGATAAAAGCAACAACCCTGGTGGCGTAGAGGTGGTTGCCGGTGGAGTGAAGAAGATTTCAGTGAAGCGAAACGCCGGCGAAGCTTTGGGTTCCCGGACTGCAGCATCTCCACGTTCTAAATCTCCGGCGAGGGCAAACCTTCGTGTCTTGAATGAGAATCAGAATCAGCAGCCATTGACATTGAGTCGAAGCAATTCAAGGAAGGCAGAGCATTCTCCTTACAGAAGAAATCCGCTGGCTGAGATCGATACAAACGCTGCTGGATCCGATCAACCAAACACCAAAGTAAGTCTTTCCCCCTCAAATAACTTGATTTTATCTGCAAAGTTTCATGATTCCTAAACACGTTGTGTATTTTTCCAGGCTCAATTGCAGAAACCAAATGTGGAGAAGACGATGAACAACAAAACCACCACCGTTGTCGTTACCAAAAACACCATAGCCAAAGAATACCAGGTGATCGACGAAGCTAAAATTGCAATCGAAAATCTGAAAAACAATCAACTCGTAACAAGAACACGATCTTCAAGGCTATCACGAGACCTAGACATAAACCCAGAAACTCTACTCAACTCCAACCCCCCATCCTACGCTAGTTTATTACTAGAGGACATCCAAAACTTCCACCAAAAAAACCCCACCACCGCCACTGCCACCACGGTGGCTACAACACCACAACCACCGGGTTTTTCCCTTCCAGCCTGTGTCAGCAAGGCGTGCTCCATTGTTGAAGCTGTAGCGGACCTCAATTCCGCCAATAACTCCAACGAACGTCAATTCAAGAAGAAAGACAACCTTGTGGAGTCGGAGATGGTGGTTGATGACGATCTGACGGAGCCAAGTCTGCACAAGTATGTGACTGTGAGGAGAGGTGCAGGTGATGCAGATGCTGACGAACAGGAATCATCAGGGAGCAATAGTTTTGCTGGAAGTCAGCAGATGAGTTGGATGTCATCTTCATGGGAGCCAAATTCAGGTGATTCCACAAGTTGCTATACTTCTTCAAGGTCGAATGAAGTTCAGAAAAGTGGGGAGTATCCTAGGAGTGGAATAGGACGTGGGAGAGTAGGTGTTCATGGTAGAAGTGCTTATTCATTGCCGAATTAATAATGTGTTGAACATAGTTTTATTATGGCTTCTGGTTTCAGTTAGATCACATTTCTTTTGTTTGTTGCATACTTGCAACATTTAGAATGTATTTGATTCTTCTTTAGTCTTCAAGAAGCTTGCGTTAGTAGTTATGATTTATGAACTTATACTTTGTTTAAGGTGAAAAATTGGTCCATGTGGTCCTAGCAATTGGTTCATTTGACACGAGCAATTGGTCCAGCCCAAATGAAAGAGAATAACTTTCTTTATTCTACAAGTGAAAGAGACACCAAACATGGACACTCAATCCCTCATCCAAAGTAGGAAATACATTATTGTAATAGGAAATACATTATAGACAACAAGAAACAAACATATTATGAAATCTAACACCAAGATTTACATCGATAATCCAAAATAGGGAAAATCCGAAAATCGACCATGGAGAATATGAGATTACCTAGTGAAATAATGAAATAGGGTGCAAGAAATCGGAAAATACAAAGCAATGATAATGGTTCTTATTGCAGAAACCACATGTATAATGATAATTCTTTTATTATGTTGTTTCTTGTCGATTTTTTCGAAAGGAACTCAAAAGAAGGGTAGGGGTCATATTGTTAATGAGAATGGTGCTTGGTAATTTATTTTATTAGCATTATTAACTTTGTATACTGATAATAAATTGTAATATTATCATTGGTTTTGTTTTGTAGTCTTCCTTACAAGTCGTTTCAAGTGAGTCAACAAATATACAAGGGATCGAACAAGTGTATTCCAATGATGACTAGTTAAGGGTCTAGATAAAAAATGGTACATTCGAGGAAGGATACCACGTGTAAAAGACAAAGGTGATTCATGTTCTAATGATTTAGAAATTGTTCAACAACTAAAGGACGGGTTAGCTTGTACACAAAGTGCATTGAGTGTTCTTTTCAACCTCATTAAAGATCATATTCCAAATGCAAACTTAACTGGAGTGCTTAATAATTTGAACGAAGAGGTAATTGCATGAATATTAATGATTCTTCTAGTATCACACCATATATTAGCGACAATCTTACTATGCATTTCTTTCGAAATAAATTTTCTATGGTTGTTAATAACTCTCATTTAGGAAATCGAAGATCATCATCTAAAAATCATCATAACAATGGTATTTACTCTAAGCTCAAATAACCAGTGCTTCATGCTTCTTTTTATGTGTCTATGTTAATTAGTGATATTCTTAAATGTTTTATGTGATGTATTATGGTTATATAATATACAATTGTTTGCAAGTTTGATAAATTAGATGAGTAATTATGCAAAGTTCGAGGTCAATAAGTTTCATGTTTTTCACAAAGTAGTTAGTTTGATAGTTTTACGTTTTGAATGTTATGGCACTACGTCTAAGACTTATTAATCTTTTTTTTTTTTTTTTTTTTTTTTTAATATATATTTTAAATTTTTGTGTTTTAAATATTAAGAATATTGTTATAAACAAGTTAAATTTAAATTTAAGTAATGATATTGTTTTGTCCATTAACTATCTTAATTGATTTTTTTATTAGAGTGTATTATATCTAAATTTAAAAAATCGGATCAAAATTTTTAAGATAATATTTTTGGTGAAAAAAATGTGTCACTAAAAGCATGAAAATTTTATTTATATATAGCAACTATATTAGTGGCATAAAAGAAATTCCATTGAAACTTAATATTGTTATAATGACATACCAAAAAAGTGCCACTATAACCCTATAGACTACATCAACACAATTGATAAATGTCTCTAAAGGCTTTTAGTGGCAGCATTTTTAATGACATTTTTTGTGCAACAGATTTCTCAGTGGGCCTTTAGTGACACTTTTTCAGTTTTTAGTGGCATTTTTTCTATGCCATTAAATGTCATTTAGTTTGTAATGACATTAAAGAGTAGCTATCATATTCTTATCTAAAGACTCGTATAGAAGAATTAATGGTCATTACAACACTCTAAGAATGACTCAACACATCACTCTATAAAATGTAACACAATTTTAGTCATGGCCTCATATATATGTCCTCAACAATTCAACTTATACCCCACGATGACATGGAATAAACCTAAATGCATAGTTAATACAACAAGTAATTTAACATGACAAGACAACATAGTACACAACTGTAACACCCATTTTCCAGAATAGATCGGTTGAGGACTTAGAGGGATCAAAGATAAGATTTTGGGAAAAACCTTTTTGGCCATGATGTGGCAATGATAGTGCCACAACAAGGCAGTGCCCAATGAAAACGCGCATCTCATTTTGTGTGTCACGACGTGACTATATGTTGGTTACGACGTAACAGTCTCCTGTTTGTAAAACCCTAATTTTTAAGTCTTAAGCCCTATTTAAGGTATGAAAGGGTTATTGTTTGCACACCATCAGCCTCCATCACCTCCTTTTCGACCTAAAAGCTACCCTTATCATATATTGTTGAGTTTTTGAAGTTTTGTGGTCATTTTTGGTGAGAAAAAGAAGAAGGCATCCTTTGTGAAAAGATCCAGAAAGCAAGCTCCTGATGTACCTCCTAGCTCATCTTTTGGACCAATGTGAGTCTTCAAGTTCTAACCTTTATGTTTTATGCTTCTAGATCTAGGTTTCTTTGCATTTCACTTCAAGTTTGCTATAGTTTGAATGGTTAGATTCCATAAAGTTGGCAACTTGAGTTTTGAATGGATCCTTGAGGTCGTCTTATGATTATATGTCCTAGATCTGAAGAATGATTGAGTTTTGAATCCTTACATGAAGTCGTGATCTCATTGTTGGATAAGGTGTCTAAGTCCATAACTATATTTGGTATGTACTTAACCCGATTTAGCATGGTCCATTTGGGTTGCACTTCACCGGAATAATTTGGACTTTTGAGAAGAGTATATGTATGATTTATTAAAGTATTATAAGTTATAATATATTAATATGAAATCATATTATTTAATTAGTATTGATCAAGATTTAATTTGGAATAATTTTGAAGTCAAAAGAGACTAATTAAATATATAAAGATTGATTGTGTAAATCATTCATTCTTATAATGTGGGCTAATGATCCATGATTCCTTATGTTGGGCGTAACCCATGTGGTGACCCATGGAGGTTAAAACCCATGGATCATGAGGATTTTGGAAAGTCATGCACATTAGGATTTACATGGTGTAACCCTAATGTAACCACACTATATAAGAAGTCCTTTGGTTCAAGAAATTGGCACCTAGAGTCTTTACAAGAGTGTGGCCGATTTTTTTGAGCTAAAGAGTCATCTTCCAAGTTTCCAAGTGTTAGCGGTGATTTGTGATTTCACTTGAGACATTCATATTATTGGTGCTATGTTCTTAAAGCTCCAAGCAACAAGCTACAACAAAAGGTGTGTTATATAACTTTTCTTATTACCCATGTATCAATGTTTTATATGCTAGTTATAGTAATACCTTGGACAATGAAAGTTTGCATGCATAATAGAGAAAACTAGATTCAAGGTAGTTAGGGTTGCATGAACACCTTAGGAGTGGTAGAATGTTGAAAACCCAACAGTGGTATTAGAGCCTAGGCTTGTTTTCAATTATACTTGATGCTACTTACCTGGAAAGGCTTTAAAAATCAAAAAACTGTTGTCTGGACAGTAGACTCGTCGAGTCCCTTCACAAAACACGCCAACTCGTCGAGTTTGTTCATACACTCGATGAGGTGGAGCCCCTAAGTATAATTTTTTGAGTTTTAAGGCTAGAATTAGACTAGGATCATTACCCCAAACTGATTTTGAACTTATAAATCTGTTTTTGATTTGGTAATGATCATGCTTATCGAATTCAAAAGATAATTATCAAAATTTCATGTTTTGTATTAGTTTATATGACTAGTCTAATTACATGGAATTTATTTGACTTGAATTATCTTATTGATATGAGTTTAATGTAGAACTTGAACATACTTGTTAGTTTAATTGATAATCTTGATGATCTTAATGGACTTCATAACTTGCCCTCAAGTTATGGAATTCCAAAAGTTTTTCATTTAAATGAATCATTAAAAGTTATAATTTATAGAAAAATAAAGAGTCTCATTTTAAAAGACCATTAAACTCATATGTTATGTATTTGAAAAGTTTTGAATAGTTTCAAAATTTTCCCTCAAGTCTTGGAATTTGTAAAGTCACACACTAAAACTTTAATTCCAAACCCTAGAGTTTTAAAATTTTAAAATTCAACCCTTATACTATTATAATATTATAAGTATATATATATATATATATATATATATATATATATATATATATAAGAACAAGTCAGTCTTACTGTTAGTAGGCCTCATTCATGAAGCCGATCTATAAGGAGGGTATAAGGTTACTGCCTATAAAATGATGGTTACTGCTTCCTTGACTGGTGGAGGGTCGTTAGCCAAATGGGTAGGATAGGACATTAATTCTCATTAAGTATAATGATAATTATAAAGTAACTAAATGTTTTTAAGTTCCCAATCTTAGTTACTTTAGGAAAATATGAAATTGATGCTAACCCATGAAATTACACTTTGCACCATACCAAGTCGTTAGTGAAGTATGTGTGGTTAACCGACACACTAACATGGACTAGTAAGGGTGAAAAAGGATATATTAGTGTTTGTCATAGATTGATAGAGCGTGTGTGGTTAACCGATACATCGATTAGGTGATAAATTATATTAAGAGTACCAAGTGTATTTGTATGGTTATTCACACCTTGTTTGTGATCCTCTGTATCCCAGTTGCAAGCTTGAAGGGCATAATCGAGATTTAAACATGTTATTGAAAGGTTTAATGAGTCTCAAAATAATCTAGGAATTTCAATTCATCTAACACCTAATAATCGATTTCATTTTTTATGGTTGAAATTGGTAAATCGTCATTTACATACCTTCAAATATTTTGCAAGTTGGATTGCGATATCCCTCTTCCAAATTGTAAAATATTGTGTTGGGTCCTAGCCTTAATATTTTATTTTGAGTGTTATATTAAGGAATCAATATCTAATCTAAATTTTGTCTTTCTTCTTTTTTAGATGTCTTCCAACAATGCTTCTGGCTCAAACCCTACTGACTCCTTCTCTCTCATGAACCTTTGTGGGAGAGTCATCTTCAATGGAACTAATTTCAATGATTGGATTAGGAACATCAGGATGGTCACGTGCTATGAGGACAAGGAATATGTCCTTGACAAGGAGCTCAAGATCATCGATGAGTCTTCTGCTACTCCCAAAGAGATTTCTAAATACACCACCCATGAGAAGGATGCCACTAAGGTGTCCTGCATTATGCTGGCGACAATGAGCATAACTCCAATAGTCCTATGAGGACTTCTACCCTTTTGAAATGCACCGAGACCTGATGGAAAGATACATCAGAGTGCACGTCAAGAGAGATATGAAATCGTCACCTACATGATAATAACCAAAATGAAGGATGGATAGTCCGTCACAGCCCACTTGCAAAAAATGAAAAGATTTGTGGACTGTTTGCTTAAGTTGCATGTGAACTTTGATGAGGAACTTGCTATAGATATTATTCTACACTCCTTACCTCCATGTTATGATCAGTTCTGCAAGACTTATCATATGAACAAGGAGGAGGTCACACTTAGCAAACTTCAGGGACTTTTGAGGACTACTGAAAGTAGTCTCAAAGGTAAGAATGTTGTTACCACTCCTACTACTGCCCCAGTTTTGGCAATCGGACAAGGCAAGGGAAAGAAGAGGAAGACCCATTCCAAGGGTCACAAGGGAAAGTCTCTTGATGGGTCCTCTTCAAGTAAGACTAAAGTCAGTCCTACTACTCCCTCCTCCAACCCAAAAGAAGCAGAGTGCTTCTATTGTCATGATAAGGGGCATTGGAAGCGAAGCTGCCCTAACAACTTGCAAGATGTTAAGGATGAGAAAGTAAAACCCACCCATTCAGGTATTTACACTATATTGTCTAATAACTCACCGCATACTAATTCTTGGGGTCCTTGATATAGGTTGTGGTATTCACATATATTCTGATTTGCAGGGACTAAAAAGAAGTGAGGATGTGGAGCACGGGAAGATAAACTTAATCATGGGGAATTGGAAAGATTCACCTGTCACCAAGATTGGAGTTTATTCTTTATTGATTTGTAGTGGGTTAAAATTAGATTTGAATAATTGTTGTTACTCATCAGAAATTGTGAAAAATGTTATTTCTTTTCATGGTTTGTGTAAACAAGGTTTCACATTTTCGTTTGATAGTGAAATTGGTGCAATGAATGCTTATTATAATGGTGTTTTTATTTTATAGCATTACCTTGTAACGGTGTATATGAAACTGTGATAGTTGTAGACAACTTAGGAAATAATGTATTGCATATTGATTATTCCACTAGTTTGGATTAAGAATCCTTGTGGCATTGCCATCTTGGACATGTCAACAAGAAGCGCATAGGTCAACTCCAAAAGGTTGAAGTCTTGGAATCATTTGAATTAAAGTCAGATGATAGTTGTGATTGTTGTTTGCTTGGAAAGATGACTAAGTCACCCTTCACTGGTTCTTGTGAGAGGTGTGAAGGTTTGTTGGAACTCATATGTGGACCCTTCAGAATCGCCATAAGGGACGCTAACCGGTTTTATGTGACTTTTACTGATGATTATAGCAGACATGGCTATGTCTACTTAATCAAGCATAAGTCAGAAACCTTTGAAAGATTCAAAGAGTTTAAGCAAGAAATGAAGAATTAGCTGGGCAGGAAGATAAAGATGCTCAGATCTGATCGAGGTGGAGAGTATCTTAATATCGAGTTCCTAGACTATCTTAAGGAATGTGGAATTGTTTCACAATTGACATTGACACCTCCTAGGACACCACAACTTAATGTTTTGGCTAAGATGAGCAATCGAACCTTGTTGGACATGTTTCATTCCATGATGAGTCGAGCTTCGTTACCTATCTCATTTTAGGGGTATGTCTTAGAGACTGCCGCCCATATCCTTAATCGAGTCCCTACTAAGAAGGTTGACAATACACCTCATGAGACATAGACATGGAAGGTTTCCTCGTTGACACATATCAAGGTTCGGGGTTGCGAGGCTTTCCTGACACGAGACTCATGACAAGCTCGAACCTCAGAGTGAGATGTGTATTTTCATTGGCTACCCACATAAATCATTTGGTTATCTCTTCATAGACTGAGTGACAATGTTGTTTCCGTTGCGAGGAGAGAAGTCTTTCATGAGAGAGAATTCATAACCCAAGGAAACAGTGGGATGCAAATTGACCTTGAAGAGCTTCAAGAGTCAAGAGGTGAAGGAACCTCAAAGACTAACGATCAACCTGAGGAGGAAACTCCTGTTGACCCGATTGACAAATCTGTACCTCTGAGGCGTTCCACAAGAGTTAGGAATGCACCTGAGTTTTATGGTTTCCATATTACTACAAAAGGTGATACTTTTATCAGTGATAACACACTGGTAAATTTGGATGAACCTAATAGCTACAAGGAAGCCATGGTAGGCCCCGAGTCTGCTAAATGGAAATAGGTGATGGACAGCGAGATTCAGTCCATGTATGACAATCAAGTTTGGAACTTGGTTGACAACGTACCGGGTTGTAAGACAGTTGGGTGCAAATGGATCTTTAAGAAGAAGACCGGCATGGATGGGAAAGTACACACTAATAAAGCGCGACTGGTTACGAAGGGCTTTACTCAAACTCCAAGAGTTGACTATGATGAGACCTTTTCACCAATAGAAAAGATTAAGTCTATTAGGGTTATGCTAGCCATAGTTGTATTTCATGATTATGAAATTTGGCAAATGGATGTCAAAACCGTTTTCCTTAATGGAAAGTTGGCTTAGGATGTTTACATGAGTCGGCCAGAGGGTTTTGTCAATGAAAAGTACCCTAATAGAGTGTGTAAGCTTGAGAAATCCATTTGTGGATTGAAACAAGCATCTCGTAGATGGAATCTTTGTTTCGATGAGAAAGTCAAAGAGTTTGGCTTTTCGAGAAGCGAGGATGAGTCATGTGTATATATCAGAGCTAGTGGGCGTATAGTTAGCTTTTTGGTACTTCATGTGGATGACATACTTTTCATAGGAAATGACATCCCAACCTTGCAGGAGGTGAAATCCTAGCTTGGGAAGTTTTTCGCTATGAAGGACCTTAGAGAAGCTGCCTATATCCCAGGATAAGGATATTGAGAGACAGGAATAAGAGACTAATTGGACTTAGTCAAAGTACCTACTTGGACAAGGTGTTAAATAGGTTTAATATGCAGAATTCCAAGAAAGGTGACTTACCGATCCATAGCAATGCCAAACTAAGTAAGACTCAGAGACCGAGTACAGAGGTTGAGATAGCTCAGATGAGTCGATTACCATATGCTTCCCCAGTTGGCTCGATCATGTATGTGATGACTTGTACTCGCCTTGATATGGCCTTTGCTTTGAGCATGGTGAGCAGATATCAGGGGAACCTTGGTAAGGCTCACCGGACGGCGGTAAAGAATATTCTCAAGTACCTGCGAAGGACTAAGGACTGAGTTCTTGACCTAGGTGGTAGTGATGAATTGAGAGTGACAGGGTATAGTGACGCCAACTTTTAGACCGACATAGATAATTTCCACTCTCAGTCGGGTTGGGTATTTACCCTAAATGGAGGAGCAGTTACTTGGAAAAGTTCCAAGCAAGAGGCCGTAGCTGATTCAACGTGCGAATCAGAGTACATAGCAGCATGTGAAGCGGTGAAGGAGGTGATATGCCTGAAGACCTTCATTGGAGACCTTAGAGTTGTACCAGCTATAAAGGAGCCTATGGAGATATTCTGTGACAGCGACAATGCGGTTGCCTTAGCCAAGGAACCAAGGGATCATGGCAGATCCAGACACATTGACATAAAATAACACTTCATAAGATACAAGATAGAAGAAGGAATCCTCATAGAAAATAGGGTATCGTCAGAAGAGAATCCAACAGATCCCCTCACGAAGGGGCTGAATAGGGTTAAGCATTTGCAGCATGCGAGGTGCATCGGGCCGAAAGATGATATTAGTTTTAATGATTAGATAGCTATTTCTGAAACTTCTAATAGATAAAATGTAACTGAAATTTGATGAATAAGTAAAAGTTGTTGTTTATTTATGAGTAAAGTTACTATCTTGTGTCAAATGTTTACTATTGTTTCAATTTTGCATGTTTTGACTTCAAGAATAATAAGATTATTCAAATTATTCACAGTCGATCATACTTTGGAAGTAGGTATTGAATCAAGACTGTCATGAATTTGGATTGTAGATTTTATGAAATGGTTAGACATTGCTACAAAATTCGTGAGTGCTCATAAGTTCTGAGTATGTATCGCCCGCAAATCCGGGCTAGTCAATTTAGAGACAATGAACGTCAAAAATGAGTTTTTAATGGAAAATAAGGATTAATCTTAACCAAGTTTTAGTATACGTTACAAGGGTTATATACATATAAAGAACGCCAATATCCGAGTTATAACGAAGTAGTCGTGGCTCGTCGAAGTTTTACAGCAAAACCGGCACGACACCGAGGGATGTAAATAGTGAATTTACGATAAAGGACTTTTTAGCCTTAGAGATCTAAACAAAAGTTTTATTATACATTAAACCGAGAATATAAAAAAAAAAGAAGGCCCAAATCTGATTTCATATGAGGAAGTTATGAATTTTCTAAGATTTGGCATAGCAGTGCATTACCCGAAACTCGAATTTTAGTTCGATTGGTTTTTGGCCTAGGTGACCCAAATTAGAGTTGAAGATCTCATTAATAGGAACTCAACGATAAAAAGATAGATGAAAACGGAGTCCGTATGTAGAAGTTATGAATTTTGCGCGAACATTTAACAATATAATCTCCTCCTGCTGTTAAATTTAAGATCGGGTCGAGAATTAGCCGACAGAGTCAAAATAAAAGTTGTAGATCTTATTTTTTACCTACGTGTGGATATAAATAACGACAAAAACGGAGCTTGTGTGTGAAAGTTACAGATTTTAGAAGTTAGAAGTATGTTGTGTGAAAATGGGTGACGTGGCACAGTCTTGGCCATTGCTTTCTACCCAAGTCTTGCCACCATATGGTGACATGTGGCACCAAGTTCAGCTATATTTCACCCTAAAATAGAACCTCTCCCACCCTCATTTTCTTCACACATTTCCCATTCTTTTTTTCTCTCTACACAATCTATAAACCTCCCAAAACTCCCCTTGCACTAGAAGAAAGCCCCGGAGCGCTCGACGGCTCCGAGAAGAAGAGCTTTCGGCTAGGAAGTTTAGCCCCTGCAGAGCCCGACTTCTAACCAAGCCCCCTCGTAGGTAAGATACACCTACACTATTTTAAATATAATTTTTATTTAAATATAGTAATGTTATTAGGACCTTATAATAAATATTTGGGCTATTATTATGAGTTATATAAGTGTCCTTATAATATATTTTTAACCACTCGCGGTACGGGGAATCTGGTTTGGAGGGCCGCTTGGGTTGCTGGATTTCAGAAGTGCTATATACCAAAATAATCTTGCCCTCCGGTGTTCCATGTCTGGCCCATGTCTGTACATAGTGGGTGAAAAATATTGTGTTAACTCTTATATAATAGTAATAATAGTTAGATTATTAATTAGTCTTGTTGAGCATTAGACTATACTCTAGTGGTAATGATACTAGTTTCTGTCAAAGGAATTGTTTAAAGTAAACGAAGTGCCGTCCAAGTGCCGAGCCACCACCTTTTCAAGTGAGTGCATTGTCCCTTTCATCTTACACACATATATATGAAGTATTTTATATAAACTACATGTTATATGTGCATAATATCTATATACTTGCTACCTATGCTGGATGAACGATTTTATGCAAATTTTATATGATTTAAAATGTATATGTATTTATATTTACATAATATATTAGGTAAAACATGGGTAGATGTAATATGAGTTGGATGATGAGTTGAGAGGTAATATAGACCATGAGGTAAGGGTGAGAGGTGGACGATGTGAGAAGCCTTGTTCCCATATCTTGCAGAGTATGGATGACAACCACAGACTATTCTAGACAGTCAAATGGAACACTAGTAGGCTCGCAACCTGTAGGTGTTGTGAACGATGTGTTCACCGGTGTACTATAAAAACCCATTGACATGTATTGCGAGTGGACTCTCGAAAACGATACTGTCAATAAACGAGATAACCCTAGCAGCTATTCCCGAAGGACAATACCAGTAGCTGCTCCTCATAGAGAATGTCACAATTCTGGCAGTTGCGCCTGAGTGATGGAACTAGTAACTGTGCTTGATAGTTGTGTCATTGACAACGATGGACTTCGTACCTATTGCTTAGGAGATTCCTTAGGAATGAATGAATAAGAATTAGTTGATTCTTAGGGTAGATCCTTAAGAGTAAAGAAGATAATGGGGATGGGTAATTGGGTTAACTGTTTGATGATTAAACATAATAATAATATTATTGTGGGTTGAAAACCCTATGTACTCACCAAGTTTCCCAACCTGACCCACTCAGTTTATTTATATCACAGGTGTTGATATGAAGTCACATTACACTGAGAGATTAAGAAGATATAAATCACTAGTGATAATGAATGTAAGTTCTGTTTATGCTTATCTTTCTATATTGACGATGACATCCCAAATGTTTTAAAATGAATAAAAATACTTTTCTTCAGAAATGCTTTGATAATGTATTTATGATGTTTTACTGGGAAATAATTCCGCAACATTTTTATTAAAAGGGATACTCTGATTTTTATAAAGCATAAACAAAATCGGTTTTTTCTGGCCGTGAAAATGGGGATGTCACAGTTGGTATCAAAGCATTAGTTTAAGCAAACTAGGAATATGAATTTATTTCTAGAATTAAACTTAGATTGCTAAGCAATGATTGTGAGGAGTTTGTATAAGGTAATACACCTGAATAAACACAAGCACTAGCTTATTTAGGGAAAATGCCTAACATGCTTTTATGTGCTAAATGATTTATGATGCTTTATGATGCTAAATGTATGATCAGATCTATGGTCTGTTATCGAAAGGATCTAGAAACTTTTATGTGTTCGGATTTCTAAACGTTTAATTACGATATTAGAAATAACATGTAACTTTTGGAGTAATATGGAGATTTACACGTCGATCGTAAATAAAATATTTCCTATCTAAATCTTCATCACTGGATACCAAACGTCTAAATCGGTGTATAGATCGACATGGTGAGAACTCGAAGTGGATTGGGAAGTGGTAACCCGTAGCTTGAGCCACAAGTGATTGAGCGTGCGCCAGATGTAACAGTTTCACCCAAGCCAATCACTATGGTTGGGGTACAAGCAATGATCCAGATGATGTTAGATCGTCAAATGGATGAAACAAGGCATTTTCTTCAACATAATCGAGATGAACCTACTGTGCCTATTGAGCAACCCGAACTAAACAAAGAGTTGTTAGAAGAGGGAAATTACATCCGTACGGTGAGTCAAGTTGGACGCTAAGCAATCAGGAGAAATAACCTGGATAGAAGGATTGACCAGGATGGGCGTATGTATAAGAACTTCTTGAGTGCCAAACCATCAAGTCTTGCTGGAAGCCCAAAACCAGTGAAGATTACAGACTGGATCTCCGAGATGGAGATGGTATTTGAGAGCTGCGACTGTAGCGATAAGCAAAAGACGGTCTTTACAGGCAGATAACTAAAGATCAATGTTTTAAGTTGGTGGAAGTTGTTGGCAGATACAATGCCACGGGGAGAAGCCATGCAGATGTCTTGGGAAAGATTCATGGAGCAGCTGAAATGAAATACTACTCAGAGATATATCTAATAGACCTAAACAACGAGTTTTAGAACCTAAAGATAGGGTAGATGAGTGTCGATGAGTATGCCACCGCATTCATCGAGAGGATGAAGTTGTTTCCCTACTTGGTGCCTACTGAACTTTCCAAGATAGATAGGTTTGCTAACGGATTTCCCATCGACTTTGGCCCAATGGTCAAATGGCAGCTACTTTGAAAACAGTTGTTAAAGCAGCTAAGAATGTAGAGACCTAGATAAAAGAAAGGGGTCTAGAAAAAGATAAGTCGGGAGGTCTAGAAAAAGAGGAAGTTTGAAGTATCTTCAAGGTTTGAAGTCAGGAAGAGGAAGAGGAAGTGAAGCAAGATAGTGCGAGAAGTGCAAAAAGAAACACTATAGAAAATGTGGTGAGGAGGTGACTAGTTTCAAGTGTGGAAAGCTTGGGAATTATGCAATGAATGTACATTCAACAAAAAGGTATGTTATGAATGTAATGAGGAAGGGCACTTTAAGCAAGACTACCCAAAGACAGAAGGGTCTACAAATCCAAATGTGTCGCCATGACCGAAAGCAATAATATTCCACATGATCCTCGATGAAGTAGAAAACAACGCGAGGAATCAAGGATGAGGACTTCATATCCAAAGATCGAGTTACATTGTAGTCGTGTGGATAGTATCGTATGGTATAGCCTATTAGAGTCATAGTCTAGGGTGAACTTGAACACCTATGTAATCATTTTAAGGAATAATATGAAGCCTTTGTTTTGTTATCTGGGGTGTTAAGTTGTTATGTGATTTTCTTATATGATGACTTGGAAAATTATGAGACGATACTTGGGATGAGTATGAGTAGGTGTGAAAGGTAGTAGAGGCCTATACTACCGGAAGCACAGGACTCGCACTTGGACCAGGGAAAGTCACAAGGTTACTAAGAAGCTAGTAATTGTTTTCATTTTATTCAAGTATGTTGTTAACATCGTTTCCGTAATGATTAAAAAGATGATTGTTATTTCGACTGTAGTTGTCATATCAATTTGAGTTTGACTAAGATGAGTATGTTACGTGGTTCATAGAACCAAGTATTATGTAGCATCTAACTTAAGCCAGAAGACTGAAGTGAAAGATAATCAAAGCGGTCAATAGAAGTATCGTGCTAGTTAAAGAAGTTGGTTACTAGAAACGCTACATGTTAAAATGTGATTATATCACATTAGAACATGAAGGAAAGCATATTCCATTCCGGAATTTGACTCTAAAAGACCTTAGTCTGAGCGTTGCAACATACGATGAGAGTTCATTAGAACGTGACCCATCGGTCTATCGTGGAAATCAAATAAACTTATCTTAAGTTTGCTAAGAAGAAGAATGAGTCTATGATAAAGAGCAAGTTTGTGACACGAAGGTCATGATTGAAAGTGTAACAAGACATAGAGAACGGGTGCAAGATCAAGCACCGCTTGCAGTCAAGAAAACCAGGAGTTAGATATGCATTCGAAGAAACATAGAACTTACAATTATTACCTAGGATGAAGAGATAACATATGGAGTCATTATACTGCCCTGTTTCGTTGATGATTCTTGGACGTAATCATCCTAAGGGGGAGATAATTGTAATCCCCGCAGATCCAGGCTAGTCAATTTAGAGACAATGAGCGTCAAAAATAAGTTTTTAATGTAAGATTATTTAGAAGGATCAATCTTAACAAAGTTGTAGTATATGTTACAAGGGTTCCGTACATATAAAGAATGCTGAAATTCGAGTTATAAAGAAGAAGTTATGGCCCGTCGAAGTTTTACGGCAAAACCAGCACAACACCAAGGGACGTAAATAGTGAATTTATGATAGAGGACTTTTTAGCCTTAGTGATCTAAACAAAAGTTGTAGTATATATTAAACCAAGAATATACAAAAAAAAAAAGAACGCCCAAATCTGACTTTGTATAAGTAAGTTATGAATTTTCTAAGATTTGACATAGTTGTGCACGACCCAAAACTCGAATTTTAGTTCGAGTAGTTTTTGGCCTACATGATCTAAATGAGAGTTGAAGATCTCATTAATAGGAACTCAACAATAAAAAAATAGATGAAAACGGAGTCCGTATGTAGAAGTTATGAATTTTATGCGGACACTTAACAATATAATCCCCTCTTACTATTAAATTTAAGATCGGTCGAGAATTAGCCGATGGAGTCAAATTGAAAGTTGTAGATCTTATTTTTACCTACGCGTTGATATAAAAAAACGTCAAAAACGGAGCTTGTATGCGAAAGTTATAGATTTTAGAAGTTGGAAGTGTGATGTGCGAAAATGGGTAACATGACCCAATCTTGGCCATTGCTTTCTCCCCAAGTCTTTCCACCAGATGGTGACATGTAGCACCAAGTTCAGCCATATTTAACCCTATAAATAGAACCTCTCCCACCCTCATTTTCTTCACACCTTTCCCATTCTTTCTTCTCTCTACACTCTTTCTAAACCTCCCAAAACTCCCCTAGCGCTAAAAGAAAGCCCCAGAGCGCTCGACGGCTCCGAGAAGAAGAGATTTCGGCTCAGAAGTTCTGCCCATGCAGAGCCCGACTTCTAGCCGAACCCCCTGGTAGGTAAGATACACCTACACTATTTTAAATTTAGTTTTTATTTAAATATAGTAATGTTATTAGGACCTTATAATAAATATTTGGGCTATTATTATGAGTTATATAAGTGTCCTTATAATATATTTTTAACCACTTGCGGTACGTGGAATCTGGTTTGGAGTACCCTTGGGTTGCTGGATTTCAGAAGTGCTATATGCCAAAATGATCTTGGCCTCCAGTGTTCCATGTCTGGCCCATGTATGTACATAGTGGGTGAAAAGTATTGTGTTAACGCTTATATAATAGTAATAATAGTTATATTATTAATTAGCCTCGTCGAGCATTAGACTAAACTCTGGTTGTAATGATACTAGGTTCTGTCAAAGGAGTTGTTTAAAGTAAACGAAGTGTCGTCTGAGAGCCGAGTCACCACCTTTTCAAGTGAGTGCATGGTCTTTTTCATCTTAGACATAGATATGAAGTATTTTATATAAACTACGTGCTATGTCTGCATATTATCTGTATACTTACTATCTATGCTGGATGAACGATTTTATAAAAGTTTTATATGACTTAGAATGTATATGTATTTATATCTGCATAATATGTTGGTCAAAACATAGGTAGATGAAATATGAGTTGAGAGGGGATATAGACCATGAGGTAAGGGTGAGAGGTGGACAATGTAAGAAGCCTTGTTCCCAAATGCTAGCCCCCTCATCTAGTAAAGTATGGATAACAACCATGGACTAATATAGACAGTCCAGTGGAACACTAGTAGGCTCGTGACCTGTATGTTGAAAACCCTATGTACTCACCAAGTTTCCCAACCTTACCCACTCAGTTTATTTATACCACCGGTGTTGATATGAAGTCACATTACATTGAGAGATTAAGAAGATATAAATCACTAGTGATATTGAATGTAAGTTCTCTTTATGCTTATCTTTCTATATTGACGATGACATCCCAAATGTTTTAAAATGAATAAAAACAATTTTCTTTGGAAATCCTTTGAAAACGTATTTATCATGTTTTATTGGGAACAAATTCGAGAACATTTTTATTAAAAGGGATACTCTGGTTTTTATAAAGTATAAACAAAATTGGTCTTTTCTGGCCGTGAAAATGAGGATGTCACAGAGTATTGGATTAAACCCACACTCACTTGTATCACTTCATGGAATTTATCTCGAGTGATCGTGAGACGATAATATCGTAGGTCTTCAAACCAAGAGATATGAGTTGTTGACTAAGAGTTGGTTGTGCATTGATAGTACGAAAAAGCATCAGTAACTTGATGTTATAAAACGTACTGTTGTGTATGATTTGGCGAATAGTTAGTACAAGCATATGAGTCGAAGTTTTTCTATTCATTTTACTCATCGGAGGATTAAAACTGATATTTTGGGTCTCTCGATGATTTTGTTTTGACTTATGTGTCGGGCCCGGTTAGAACTCAATTGATGTGTTCAATTAAGTTCTATGTCAAGCAAATTGGAAATCGGGAAACAAACTGTTGGAAAATATGCATGACGTTGTTCCATGTATTTTTCCGACTAATATCTTGAGAAAGATGATTATATGACCACTCGTCTAAAATGGCGCGTCTTAGTTCAACAAAGTTTTAAGAGCTATGATTACTAGTCGGTTCCTAAAGTCGTACTTGTAATTATAGTTATTAGACTTATCCAAGTGGGAGACTGTTGGATAAGGTGTCTAAGTTCATAACTATACTTGGTATGTGCTTGACCCGATTTAGCATGGTTCATTTGGGTTGCACTTCACTATAACAATTTTGACTTTTGAGAAGAGTATATGTATGATTTATTAAAATATTATAAGTTATAATATATTAATATGAAATCTTATTATTTAATTAGTATTGATCAAGATTTATCTGAGAATTAATTTTGTGGTAAAAAAAACTAATTAAATATATAGGGATTGATTGTGTAAATCATTCATTCTTATAATGTGGGCTAATGATCCATGATTCCTTATGTTGGGCTTAACCCATGTGGGTGACCCATGGATACTCCATGAAGGTTAAAACCCATGGATCATGAGGAATGTGGAAAGTCATACACATTAGGGTTTACATGGTGTAACCCTAATGTAACCACACTATATAAGAAGCCCTTTGGTTCAAGAAATTGCACCTAGATTCTTTGCAAGAGTGTGGCCGATTTTTCTGAGCTAAAGAGTCCTCTTTCAAGTTTCCAAGTGTTAGTGGGGATTTGTGATTCCACTTAAGGCATTCACATTATTGGTGTTAGACTCTTAAATCTCCACGCAACAAGCTACAACAAATGGTATGTTATCTAACTTGTTTTATTACCCATGTATCAATGTTTTGTATGCTAGTTAGGGTAGTACCTTGGAAAATGGAAGTTTGCATTTATAATAGAGAAAGAATAGATCCAAGGTATTTAGGGTTGCATGAGCACCTTAGGAGTGTTAGAATGCTCAAAACCAAACACTCATTTCCTTCGTTTTTGACCTAGCTTGAGCTCAAGGTATGTATTGGACATGCATGCCTAAAAAGCAACAGTTTTTATGATGTTTGCAGAGTAATAAGGACCTATAAAGAGTATGATTCAGTTTCTTGGAGGATTAAGTGCTTAATACATTAAGATGTCTAATAGCACTTCCCACGATGTGGCGATATGATTACCATGTCGTGGAAATTAAGGTTATCGTGACAGTTTTGTTCTGAGACTGCCATGTCGTGGCAGATTCCTGGCCTCGACGTGGTGGCCAGTTAAGTTAACTTTTGGCTACTGAATTTGACCGTTGATTTTTTTTACTAAGTTTGACTTTAGGTCAATTTGATAGATTTGGGTTGTAATTTAAGGATTGGTCCTTGATTGTTCTATATGTGACATGTAGTACCATTTTTCAGATTTACGAGAGCTATGTTGTTATCTGCTAGGCTGCAACGTGAGTTTTCTCACTATACTTTGTACAACCGTATGTGTCCATTTGTGTAGGATGTTGTTATGTTATGGTGATCCGTTAGACTGGTAGATCTGCTATGAACACCTGTAACTGCTTGTTATTGTTTTGGTGCATATGTCGACATAGTGTAGGTGGATTGAGGCGGTACTGCTTTGTACTGTAGGCCAACATACCTGGGAGTGGTCTAACTTTATGATGTAGGCTCAGGAGGCGGTCCAAACCTATGTTGTAGGCCTGGTGTGCATGCATTGTGGGTGTATTGCTATGTGGGGGTATTTTAAGGAATTCAGTAAACTTTGGTTTACAGTTTCGGATTAAATATTTTTTAGGTAATTATCGGATAACGAAGGCGGGATTGTACACATGCACATCAACAATTTTATGATTCGATATTCCACATTGTTTTCTTTATAACTTTGATTTTTAATAATGGTTTATGAACAAATGGTTTACTTTAACGTAGATTTATAAAATGGGTGTTTATTCTATTTTAAAAATGAAAATTTTTATTTTGGAATTTGGGATGTCACAAGTTGGTATCAGAGCCCTGGTTTGAGGCATTTGGATGAACACTCGTATGATTCCAAACTCAAACTATGGATTTGATAAGTTTTTATAAACTTTTTTGTAAAAATAAAGAACTTAAAAGAAGAAAGAAAGATGCGTTGTATATGTTCAGCTGATGCTCAATGAAGTGGTCTCCCAAAATATCCATATTGGTTATATATATATATATATATATATATATATATATATATATATATATATATATATATATATATATATATATATATTTGCTGATATGAGAATTGTTAGAATCACATGCTAGTGGATAAGCTAAGGATCTTTCTAGAATTGAATGTTAGAGTTGTCTGATAATTGAGATGCCTTATAGCTTAGGTATTGTCGGTTATACTGATTGCTTTGCTCTATTTTAAGCTTATGTTGATATACTGCACAACCCTTATTTGAGTCCAGCGGTTTGTTTTACTGATCTGTGTAGGATGTTGCTATGTTGTTATCTAAATGAGATGCCTTATAGCTTAGGTATTGCCGGTTATATTGATTGCATGCGTTTAGGATTAGATAGTCTAGATTGTCTGGTTTGGAATACTGTACAACCCTTATTTGAGTCCAATCGTTGTAGTTTTGGCTCTCTCAGTAGAAGGACTGCCTAATTCTAGTTGAATGTGGTTAGTATTCGTATGGTGGTTGGTTGATATTGATAGAAGTTTCTTCCAGTGGGATATAAAGGTATGGTGGAGTTCCTAGTGACATGTGTAAGGTGTTATGGTATGCGAGTTCATACATTTGTGTGTACGAGAGTCCTACGGTGAAAATATAGGAAATGTAGCTTGTGTCTCTTTTGAGCGTATAGGTCTGTGTTAGTACACCTAGTTGTGATCAAGTATAGTGACCTAGAACTTTGGGATGATTAGGGATGTCAAAAAGTCCCGTGGGACCCCGTTCCCGTGGGGGCCCCGTCCCGTTTGGGGGATTTTTTTTAAAAAAATCGGGGGCGGGGACAGGGGCGGGGGCAATGTTAACCCCCGTTTTAATTTCGGGGGCGGGGCCGGGGGTAGGCAATCCCGTCACGAAATCCCCATGGGGACCCCGTTAATAAATTACACATATATTTACATATATTAATTATATAAATATAATAAAAAATAACATGATTTTGGGCTTCCAAAATTAATCAAAAAACATGTGTTTAAGTTGTTACTATAATTTTTTAAAATGCCATAACTTTTTTATTTTTAATATATAAAATTCTGCTATAAATAATTATTTGTTACCTAAAAAATAATTTATTTTAGCCTAAATAACAACTTCTTTTAACCCAAAAAAAAAAAGTAGCCCAAAATCAATCGGGGGCGGGGGAACGGGGGCGGGGGCGGGGGCGGGGGTAATAAATGTGATTCGGGGGTGGGGGCGGGGGTAATAAATGTGATTCGGGGGCGGGGGCGGGGGCGGGGGCGGGGGAACAGGGAAATTTCGGGGGCGGGAGATGCACTCCCCGCCCCGTTTGCCCCCGTTGACATCCCTAGGGATGATTCCTAAAACAAATATCTTCAACTATCTTTTTTTGTACTTTCTCAGCAAAAAAATATAAAATTCATTTCTGAACCTCAGGTGAAGTGTATTTCGCGTTGTCGGGTGCATTTTCTAAAATGACCCATGCAACCTCTTCATTGTAAGAAGTTGTATGCTTGATTAACTCAATGAAGTTACCACAATTTTTTGAATCAATTTTCTCATCATGCCCCCTAAAAGAAATCCCCTGAAATAAAAGAAAACAAACTACATTTATTGATGTTTTCACCCTTAGCCTATTCTTTTCAATTTGATCAGCAGGCTGTTTTGCATGACTTTATCAATATGTACTGAATGATTCATCAAAGTATCACAAAATCGCACAACATTATAATACTGAGAGTTTGGTATATCTGCAATATGTTTCAAAAATGAACAATCTTTCCCTTTAACTTTGTTCCATTTTTAAAACCATTGGTTATAAATGCATCATGACCATTATGGGTATTTGATTCTCCAAGAAAAATTTAGCAATACAAACAGTATGCTCTTTCTTTAGTTTTAGAATACTCAAGCCAAGGAAATTCAGAATACCATTTAGACTGAAAACATCGTGGATGACCTTTTGACCCAGATGAAGGATATTTAGGCAACACACGTTGATGTGGCCCCGATTTTAAGTATGCTCGTTTGATTTCATCCTTCATATTGGCTGCATATTTCCATATAGGTAGACGTAGGCCAGGATCGTGTTCAATAGAACAAAAGGTAGGATTCTCAACCGTTGAAGATGGTATAGGGCTCTTAGCTGTTGAATATGGTAGAGGGTTATCCTCTTCTGGAGGTGATTGAGGTTTCCAAACCGGTAATGATGATGACGACGAAGTGATTTTCTCTTTGCCTCTTAGTAAAACATTACACGTGAAAAATGAATCCAATCTTTTTTGCTTTGTTCCCATTGTTCAATGAAATTCGCTAATCACAGAAAAATTCAATTACAAACATAATCTTATATTTGTATACAAAGCAAACTTATATGTAATACAATAACACATAATACAATTATTCATATAACTATTTCATAGTAACAATTAACAACCTAATTTATAAAATACATACGAATATACGATAAAAATGTAAAATCAATGCAACCCACGTTGTTAAATTGGTCAGAACTAAGTCAATTAAAAAATATATACAACATAAATAAAAAACTGATTAATTAAGATAAAAAAAAAAAAATACAAACATGTGACACTATGAAGAATCCAATATAGTTTCAAAAGCATAATTAATTGAGATGTCGACAAAAAGCGTTTCCTTAATGTTAATTGAGAATTTGCTGCTCAATGAAAAAAAATAAACAAACTTAAAGTTGCAGACGGTGGGTGGGCCACTGTAGGCCAAAATTTGATTTCATTAAAAAAATTATATTATATATAATATATATGCATCGTCAAGTTAAGTAGGGTGGCCATAACCCACTCTTGCATTTAATTAGCTTCGTCCCTCAAATCATGGACCGCTGAGGAGTACTTGGTTCTTAGTCGTGCATATATCCATGTGTACGAGACCAGCAAATTGAATAATCCAATGTTTTGGACTCGTTTAACCTATATCTTCAACTCTAAAACTCAAACGACTGCAGAAAACCATCGTGACAACCTAGATATCACAGCAAAATGGTACGAAATGAAAACTAAAATTCTATTATTCAACGACCTTTATACCAAAATTAAGGACGCATGTTTAAATGCTATTGAGGAGGTCATCTAAGAAGCCGCTAAAGAGGAATACAAATCAATAAGTGACTGATTGGAATTCTAGTATGAAGCCCCCTTGGAATATTTTGAAATATGTTCCGTTTATTTAATATCTATTTCTTTCTATTAGGTTTGTAGTAGGTTATTTATATGTATTTCGTCTGTATTAAATGTACCTCCTCTATTTATGTTATTTATGAAAAAAGTTGGATTATTTTTAACTAGATTCCAAACCTCCTCATACTCGATTACACATAAAACAATACATAAAACCTTACAAATAACAATTTCATGAACCATTACACATAAAACAACGCATAAAACATTAACCATAAAATCTTACAAATAGCAATTCCATGAAGCATTACTCATAAAACATTAAAAATATGAATTTGCATAGTAACAGAGCCGTCTACATGAAATACTGATTATTTGTAACAATATTCCAAACGTCCTCATAGTCGAAGTCACTACCTTCATGCTCCGAAATGTAAAAATATTTAACAATTTCCAAAAGCTTTACGGTGTCTGTATAATAAGTTTTGGTATTTTTAATATAATTATACCATCGGATGAACCATATGAGTTATCCCTTTACATCCATCCATTTACTGACACTATCTGACTGTAGACGCTATTGTCCTTCTCCCATCTCATAGTTGAACAAAGCTTTTATGCGGGTCTATTCATCACCTACCAGACAATGCAGGGGAGATAGTGACATTACACCATCCTTAACGCTAATCCAACATCGTGTTAGCACCTCGCATGTCGTCCATGGTCGTGGAGAAAGGGAGCCAACTACTGTATTTTAAGAAGTTTCTACATTGGACGATATTTTTGAATATGGGTGCTCAGTTTGTATAGATGATATGGGGGTGTTCGTTTCGTATAGATAAAACATCTATTTATAATTAAAAAAAGGAATTAACAAGGACTTAACCAGTCTAGTGGAATCTCTGTGTACTACAGTGACTTATTATGTCAAATACTCATCTATGTAGTCATTTCCGACTTTGACTACGATTTCCAGGTTATTACAGTGACTTGTCATGTCAAACAATCATCTGTGACTTCCAACTCTAACTACGAAATGGTTGCCTTTGGACTATGATTTGCAGATTATTAAGATGTATAAATATGACATATATGATCATTTTCTTATTAAAAATACTATATATAATCTCAACTTTCTTATGAGTTCATCCTCAAAGTTCAAAATTTTCTCATGAGGCGAAATAGATTGTTACTACTGTGATCCATTCGACCATTTTAAAACACCCTTTTTGGAAGGCCCATATATGTCAGATGACAGTTTTCAAGAATTGAAAATGGATGAAGAACAACAAAAATAGGATAAAAAGTTGTCCCAGCTTCTCAGTTAACATTGTAAAGTTATTGCATTGGAATGAAAACAAGCTCAAGAATAGATAGACCTTAATAAAAAAATCAAAGAACATGAAGAATAGATCAAAAAGACTAATAAGATTGTCAAAATGATTGAAAAATTGTTTATTGATAAGGACACAAAGATGATACATCTTAGGGTGTAAAAGGATTGTTTCGAAGATAAAATGAGAATTAGGGATGACTATATAACAATCGAGAAAGAGAAGTACCCATTGCAGTTTAGTGAGGTTAATTATTAGTTAAAAAATTGTTGTAAGATTGGTATGTCTTGGGTTTGCTATATGTGTTTTTTTAGATTAATATGTTTGTTTACCGTTAATTTCTAAATATTTTTGAAAATCATGTATAAGAACTTCATTTTCTCTTATGATGTTCAAACTAAATTACAATATAAAAGCATAAAAACATCTTAGAAAATTAATAAAATTTACAATACATAATAAATTAACAACCCTTCAATTTAAGGTAGTTTTAAATCATAATTTTCATTATAACTCTTTGAACAACTCGCAAACGCCCCAATATTAAATGTCGTCTCCATAGTAGGAATTCTCGTGTGACTTGCTCCACTGTCGGACGCCCTTCCTAAACAAATTTTCTTGTGTGTCCTGCTTGACCACTTGTAGAACACTCTTTTCTTATTGGACCCTATCCTTAGGATGGAATGTGTTTTGTGTTTCTTGGATTGCATGACTAACGTTTATCCATTATAGGTGGCCCAACGATCATCAAATCATCGTAGATCTCCCATTCAGATGGATTTGGCAAATGTGATTCCTCATATGCTCTCCTTAATGTTTTGGTATTTTAATGCATACATCGATCAGTCTTGATAATTGTTTACTGTTATCACTCTTATGGCATGACCACAAGGTATGTCGTCAATTTGCAAATGCCTACATGTACATGTTATTTGATGGAAATCAACAATGACATTTTGTCTCCCCTTTTTGACCTCACATTTCTTACTTGAGATCATGCGAACATCCCAATTACTAAAAATATTTTTATTTTGTTTTATAATATCATCGGTCCAAGGGGTGAATGTTGTTGTTTCCACTAAAAAAATACAGAAAATTACATAGTTAAGATCAATAACATTTAACACGAACATTAATATTACAACTTACTACCTGCAAAGTTACATCTTTGAAACCACAATTGTTGCATTGTTGCACGAAAAAAGTCGATCAACATCAGTATCGACACCTTATGTGCATGTCTAGATAATGCATTTATAGACTCCACACTATTGGAAGACATAAGATTGTATTGGTTGCCTCTAAAATGTGCCCTAGACCAAGTTTCAGGATTTATACTTTGTAAGTATTCCCATACTGGTTCTTTTGTTTTTGTCGTTTTCATAAGGTCCATGACAACATTAAAACAGTCAACTGTATAGGTTCTATAAGCCTCCCAAAAATTCCTTTAACTGTCTTACTCTTCCCATATTTAGCTACTATGTTGAAATACAAATGGACACTACATATTCCATTATGAGCGTGAGGAAAAATGTTGGCAACAGATGGAGACCTATCAGATATAATTGTAAGACCCTCCATATTAACTATACAATCACACAATTTTTGAAAAAACCATGTCCAAGAATCTTTACACTCATTTTTGCATATATCATATACAACAGGTAATATTTGGTTTTGTCCGTCCTTAGTAACTGCAAGTAACATGGTACCTTTGAACTCGCCTTTAGGTGAGCTCCATCTACTACAAGGGTTGGCTTACAATAATTGACAAAAACATGTACCCACAATACATTATATATCTATATATTCAAATACAGTGATTATAGTTAGGTACACCAAAATAAAATTAAAAATAATAAAATATAGTAATACTAACCGAACAACCAAGTACGACATACAAGAACTCAAACTGATCATCACCATCTGTTTGAATATGTGTGCTGGGAAAAACCCCAAGAAAGATTTGATGAATATAATGTGGAAAATAAGAACGAACACAATAATGAAGACATCTCGAATGATCAAACGATTTATTCAAGAACATGCAGAATAAATTACACTATAAGAAAAGATTAAAGTAAATCTATTCTACCTAAGAAACCTCATTATGTTTGGCGACTACATTTTCCCTCACTCTTAACCCTAATTATGAATAATACATGACAATATACAGGGAATACGACAAGTTTTGGGCCTAATAACCTACACATTATCAAGGGGGCCCATTGTCATAATTCATGAAGTACTTTAAACCCTACATTCGCCCCTCAAAGTATGGAATGGATGACAAGGCTTCAACTTCCAAAACAAGCATCTAACAAATAAGAAAGGATCTCATGACGAGGAACATCAAAAGCAATCCACGAATCTTGATTTTTTAATAGTCTTCAAAATGGGTTCTAGGATATATAAACCAAGCACTGAAGTAATGTTTTTAAATTTTATTTTCTAATGTAATCCCAAGGATCTTAAAGAAAGCCAAACCCGCCATAAAAACTCATTTCATAATTAAGAAACAAAATCAATTCTTGTCTTTGAAGAACTCCCCCTCCAAGGCACAAAGAACTTCAAATATACTAATGATATAATCCACAAAAAAAAATCTTGTAACAAACCAAATTTAAGATTCGTAACGTCTCTTGATCAATAAATTACTAAAACTCGGAGATATATCAAAGCTTTAGAATAGTTCCTCTTGAAATTTTCTGTAAAAGTTACTTATGTGTAAAATCTTTAGAAGAGTTCCTCTTGAACTTTTCTGTAAAAGTTACCTTCATATCGACACCAACCACAAGCTTCATAAAAAATCTTCAAATTTGAAAAGTCACAAATCCAATTTCAAATGGTCATACAAAATTATACCTCTTTTTATAATAAAAAATGTGATTATAAAACCTTCAAATGGTCATGACAATGATCTTGAATGGATAAACAAATACTATTCTCCCGCACGACAAAATGGAATAAACAATGAAGTTTAAAATCTGAAATAGTTGAAAAAATTTGACGTTATTGCAAAAAACGATTTTCCTAACCACCAAGACTTGTTGGAATCCATAATTTTCTGCTCACAAAAAATATGTGCATTAAAAACCCAAGTATGTTCATCAACCCTTAAATTTGCAAGCAATTTTGAATATTGGGTAGAAACTATCATTTGCTGAAAGTCAGGGGATTAAATAGTAATTCTATATCATTTTCCATTTGATTTGGAACAAATTTGGAATTTGAACATAAACTATCATACCGTTGATGTTATATGGACCAAAAATGAAAATTAACGCCTTCTTCGCCATTTACCACCTGAAAAACGAATACAACTTCATAACTTGTAACTTGAAGACTTGAACTACGAATCCAAACATCAAACAACTCCGATCAATCTTTCTGTTCCGAGCACAATTTGTTTATGATGTAGATGGGAGTTACGAATCCGAACCCAAAATTTCAATTGCGATTGGGATTTGAGTTCCGATTACGAGTCCATTCGTCCCGAGTCAATCGATCATACTTCTGATTGCGAGACAACAATAACTCCGATTCCGAGTTATGTTCAAGTTCCAAAATCCATACAATTCCGATTGCATAGCTTCTGATTTCAGTTCCGATTTCGAATGAACCTTCCAATCGATATGCTAATAATGATTCTAAGACCTCTAATTCAATTCCCAAAATTAACCATCAATTGCGAATAAGGTTTCTGTTACGAACTTCAAACACAATGATCACAGTCATTCAGATACAACCTTCATTTCCGATTTGCAGGTGAGATCATTTGTTCTAATTTTGACTTTTAGTATTGACCACCAAAAACATCTTCTTCCAATCATTTCAGATCAAAAAAAGTTGATATTGAGTTCCGAAACAAAATTTACCACAACCATATCAAAGAATCCACCATAATCGATGTTGAAAAAATATAACAACTTGGATTCGATTATCGGACTTGAACAAAACTTGATTTTAATTATTGATAATAACAATTTTGTGATCTATGGAATCAATTCAATGAACAGAAGATGCGACAAGAACGAGAGAACGGGAAATAGAAACAATCGTCAAAACTTTTGTCATTTAGGTCAAGGAAAATTGATGTGCACGGAAACGTATCACGATGAACAATAGCAAGTTGGATTTGGACTCAATATGAAACGAATGAACTGTAACAAATTGGGCTTAACATGGGTTGGAATAATTTATTTGTAGATTAAAAAAAAAAAATAGTGAACAGCAGGATCGAACACAATAAATACGTGACTTTGAAACATAGATTTTATTTAATCAAATGACTTTTATCTCAAAACAAATTAGATCCAAAGAACAGAAAAATACCAAGATGAAGAGTAGAATAATATCATAAATCTTCATGAACATTAAAATAACAAGAACCTTGATTCCAAATCGCCAAAACACCTAAAATCTTCAATAACTTGTGCAGAAAATCATCAAATCAAGAACTGATACTTCAAAAATCAATTGATATTCAAAGACCCGCTCTGATACCACTTGTTGGGAAAAACCCGAAGAACGATTTGATGAATATAATACAGAAAATAATAATGAACATAATAATGAAGATATGTCGAATGATCAAACGATTTATTCAAGACCATGAGGTACAAATTACACTATATGAAAAGATTAAAGTAAATATATTCTACCTAAAAAAGCTCATTATGTTTGGTGGCTACATTTTGCCTCACTTTTAATCCTAATTATGAATAATACATGACAATATATAGGGAATAAGATAAGTCTTGGGCCTAATAACCTACACTTCATCAAGGGGGCCCATTGTCATAACACATGAAGTACTTTGAACCTTACAATGTGTCATCGTGTCGAGATTATGCTTGACCAAATTGTGGAAATAAACCGAAAGTTTGGTAAAAGAATCTTCTTTCGTACCCCTTAACAACAACATTGCATATCGCTTCGTACGTCAAGCCTAGCGGTATGAGATATTGATTTTCAATTAAACATTCATATCATTAATAATATTTTGTGCCCGATATAATCTACTATAATTTTCAGCCAAAACATCAACAAGATATTCACTAAAACATGTTTGTTTGCTTGTTGATGATTAGGTTTCAACATTGTTGAAGGACATGTGTGTACGTTAACAAATTTATTCACTTTGAAAAGTCTACCATAATTTTTAATTTTGTTTGCTCTTAGTAACCAATAACAATTTTTCCCAACACACAACCTAATATCTTGATTTGGTCAATCTACTTGTCTTCATCTGAAAACCTTCTTGAAGACATTTTTCCAATCGCCCGTTTTAGAAGGTCCTTGTTCTTAAATATATAAAGACATTCAATCTTTTGATGATTGACGTCTACCATCAGTGATGGGATATATTCATTAACATCAACTGACATGCTGTAGAGGGGGCATACCGTGAAAAAAATTATCAGAAAACTTAACTTTACATTCATCACCCGACTCATCTTCATTAGAATTGCTTCCTTTGTCGGTTATATCTAAAGCAACATCACCAACATCAACAAAGTTCTCGTACCCATGTACATTCCCATCTTTTTGAATCATATTTTTTTTTTCTTTTTACTATTATCTACTTCACCCCTATTCATAATTTTAACTTCTTGTTGGGGAACGTCAACATAACAACCACCCATGTCATTAAGATATGTACCAACATCATCATCACCAACATACTTGTAATTTTCAAAATCTACATAGCGAATCGACGAATACCTCACATTAACATTTTTGACAACACTATGAAACTGAGGTAAACTAGGAGTCATGAAAGTACCTATTGGATTACTGCTCCTTTTATCGCTGCATAAGTTAGCAACTGGCTTATTTTCACTCTCGCCACCCTCCGTAACCGCATCACCTTCATCAACCACCACAAAGACTTTCACATCCCTTCCTTTAATCGATTTGATTACGTTTATCAACATTCTAACATCTATGTCTTCAACTATGGCTACATAATGATTTAATTCGGGATGATGAAAACGAAGACTAATTTTATATATGTCTAACAAACCGGTTTTTCATTCTCACCATAGATATAAAATCACTATAACTATCTTTAGACATACGTATTCAAGATTTGTTTGCACAACTTTCCATCTCCTACCGGTTACAACGCAAACCAAATATTTATTTACTTTATTAGAGATGTTTTAAACAAATTTTCTAAAGAAATAACAACTAAAGTGATAATTTTTTGCAAAACTTTTATATAATATGATTGTTTCGTAATCAAACCCTATCAATTTCTTAGTAAAAAAAAATATTCAAAATTGAAGGTGGAAGGCAGAGGAAATCACATGAACTTGGTGTGAGGTTGCAAGTATTTATACAGGAAAAAAAGAAAAAACTAAAAAAACCCCACCTGCGAACGTACAAGTCACTAAAGCGTATGCGTGCTTTAGCAACTTGTACGTTCGCAAATGGAAAGTTAAAATCGCAGATGAGCTTAATCCATCTAAGATTTTGATAACTATTTTTGTAATTTGGGATTTTTTTGTTATTTTCTAAAAAGTAATAGAAGGATTAGGTTTACTTTTGTAATTTTCTTTTTAAAAAAAAACATCTAACTCACTTTCATTCTCCATTTTTTTCCTCCATTTCTTTTCTATTATTCTCCAACCATCTCCTATTTATTCCCCAATTTTGAGGATATGAAAAGTACAAAAACACTAGACAAAATTAAAAAAAAAAAAAAAAAAAATGCTCAAAGCATCGACAAAAACCAAAAGTACTAAAACCGCTGTTGATACAAAAGACTAGCTAAAATCTAGTGAATTACGTACTTGAAGAGACAATTTGTAATTTTTGGGAACTGTAACGTCTTAATTAACCTCACCGAGTCCTTGACCTTTCATTTCCTTCTCTAAAGTTCAATTTCTTTCGATCAACACAGACTACAAGAATTCAATGTAAAAAATCTGTAGCTTTTTCATTACTCAGTATATATATATTCAATCTTCTTCTTTATGTGTATTTCTTAGCACCAAGAACCGTGGTCGTCTGAGGTATAATCGGATTTCTCATTAAACTGATCAGCTAGTATCAACTTGTTTCTTGGTTTCTCTTCTCAATTCTTGTTCCTGTATAAGAAGTCCTCACACTCTGATGATAATTACTTCACAGCCATGTTGAACAGGACTCTTAGTGTGGGAAACAACAAGACTTTTATTAAGACACTTAAGAAGAACTTTACACTTTGAGAGACTACTAGACACTTTTCTTTCTTTGAGGCTTTTTTTTTGGATACTTAGATGTTGGATTATTTGGAGCAAATGAGCTCCACACCTATTTATAGGTGTTTCCACCTCCTTATAGGAAGTTTCTAGATCTACATACATTCATGGCTATTCTAGAACTATCTACCATATTCTATATCTGTTACAAGCTTTTATATGTTTCTAGAATGTTCTATAATGTCCTAGATAAGTATAGACATTCTTATGTCTTCCATAGTGTTCTAGAATGTTCCATAGCCTTCCAGGGTCTTCCATCTCGTTCTAGAGTATTCTAGAATCTTCCGACATCTTCAACACTTCCCCATAGTATTCCATAATGTTCTAGAATCTTCCAGATCATTCTAGAACATGCTAACTTCTTCTAGACAATAACATGATTCTATTGGGCTAGTGATGACCTTCAACACTCCCCCTCAGCACTAGCCCCTATTCGTTGTACCATGTTGAGCTGATAATTAAAGCCCTCATATTTGTCAGTACTTAACCCTTTCTGAACTCTATTTGCTACTTGGTCATTAGTTTTGATATGTTTCATATTGACTTCTTCCTTGAGAACTTTTTCTCTTCCACATGTTTTGTTTTTCCTTAGTTGTTGCAGTCGTCGCTTCGTATATTGTTTCCATAGTTGACAACGACATTCGTGGTTGCCTTTTGTTGCACCATAATATTGTCTGTGACCCCGTTGAACTCTCTTATATAGTTTCTTATGCCTCCCGTTGGAGAACTTGTAAGCATGTGGGGTGTCCCTTTTACAAGCCCTGGAAAATTCCTGTAATATTAACATGTTATGACGTGATCCCTTATTGATCTGATCATCTCGTTTAGATGTTGCTTGGTTTAGAGATTTTACTTTGCTCTTACGAATTAATGTGTTTTTCTTCTTATTCGCCTTATCAGGTTTCTCCATCACATGTTCCACTTTTCGTCTAAGATGCGAGTTTTTATGTAACCCTAGTGACATTATGTTCTTCTTCTCCTTCGGAATGTCCATCTTTGAGGGAACAATTTCCTCCTTCAAGGCTGTCATAAACTTTGCCTCACTCTTCTTGAGACCTTTGTCGAGTTGCATAGTTGATAGGATTTGGGATCCAATCCTATTTCTCTTCAAGGGTACAATGTGAATTATTGAACCCTTAGTGATACGCATGGTATCATCTCTCTCAAATGACCAGGGTCGTACGTTGTCTAGGAAATCCATTCCCAATACCATACGATAGTCATCCATATGCACCACTGTCAAGTCTATGGTGCCTTCCCATTCTGCTATCTTAAGAGGTACTCCATATGCAGCACCAATGATAGGCTTGGATAAAGAGTTGATGACTTTCAACCGGCCTGGATTTTTGGTGTATTTGATGCCCAACTTTTTAGCTTCATCTTTAGCAAGGAAATTATGGGATGCACCTGTATCTACGAAAGCCTTGGTGTATCCTCCATTTACCCTAGCATCCACGAACATTAGCCTTCCTCTTTTAGTCTTATTCTCTTCTATAACACATAGTGCCTCAGCATCCCATTCATCCTCTACTTCCTTTTTGGAAGTTACTATATTGCTTTCCACAGACTTTTTCTTTGACCAACAATCCTTGTACATGTGGCCCCACTTTCCACAATTGTTGCAGTTGCCTTCGAACCTCCTCCCCCGAGAACTCTTATTGTCGGTCTTTTGAGATCTCCATGGTTGTGAGGTTCTTGGCTGACTCTTCCCTTTGTTAGCATTTTTGTATCCTTCTTTAGAAGGTGGCTTGAAATTCCTCCAACTTTTACTTGTGTAAAGTGCTTCTTCTTCACTCTTCAGCGTGATGCCTCCCATTTGCTTAGCCATAGCTTCTTGGCTGGCCAACAAATTTTCAAACGCTACAAGTGATGGTTGAACGGGCCATCCTTGTACAGCAGTAACAAAGCTTCTATATTCCGGCCTTAGTCCATGGATAATGATCCTCTTCATTCGAGCTTCTGCAATGACGGATTGCGGATCTAGTTCAGTAATCTCCCGACATATCGACTTGACCTTGTGGAAATATTGAGTAATCGTCATGTCACGTTGTGAGATTGATAATAGCTCGTTCTCTAAAAGTTGTAGTCTCGTATCATTCTTCTTTGAGAAAAGCATCACAAACGTGTCCCAAGCTTCTTTCGGGGTGTTCTCATCCCGAATATGCTCCAGCATCTCTTCTTCGATTGTGGTCTTCAAGGCAAACATTGCTTTGCCTGCTTTGATTTTCCATTTGCGCAAAGCACCATTAACGTCTTCCTCTGGTGGCGTAGTTTCGCTTCCACCAACGACCTCCCATAGATCTTGTCCTTGTAAGTAGGACTTCATACATGTTTCCCACGTTTTGTAGTTGTTGTTGTTGAGTTTCTTGATTCCTCCGACGACTTGGAGATCACCCATCGTGTTGGCAGTACCTCGGTAATACCAAACAAGCTAGTTTCGAAACTAAACTTGCAGAGTCACAAACTACTCACGATACAACGAGAATCACTCGTTCTCACTATCAAGAAACCTTGCTCTGATACCAGATTGTTGAACAGGACTCTTAGTGTGGGAAACAACAAGACTTTTATTAAGACACTTAAGAAGAACTTTACACTTTGAGAGACTACTAGACACTTTTCTTTCTTTGAGGCTTTTTTTTTGGATACTTAGATGTTGGATTATTTGGAGCAAATGAGCTCCACACCTATTTATAGGTGTTTCCACCTCCTTATAGGAAGTTTCTAGATCTACATACATTCATGGCTATTCTAGAACTATCTACCATATTCTATATCTGTTACAAGCTTTTATATGTTTCTAGAATGTTCTATAATGTCCTAGATAAGTATAGACATTCTTATGTCTTCCATAGTGTTCTAGAATGTTCCATAGCCTTCCAGGGTCTTCCATCTCGTTCTAGAGTATTCTAGAATCTTCCGACATCTTCAACACTTCCCCATAGTATTCCATAATGTTCTAGAATCTTCCAGATCATTCTAGAACATGCTAACTTCTTCTAGACAATAACATGATTCTATTGGGCTAGTGATGACCTTCAACAAGCCAAAGTGTTAAACGACCTTGATTTCAAATATTCTCTCAGTCACTCAACTTTTTACGTGCTTGTGTATTATTACTAGTTATTATTATTATTTTTTAAAGAATCTAAGAGGAACAAATAAGTTCCAATTAAGGATTATGGTGAGGGACATATATAAGGGTCAAGAATTGATTGATGTGGTGTTTTCTTGGTCTCTGGCTGACGTTCTTAACAGAAATCTGTACAATGGAAAGGTGAGTTCCACTTGTTATTAAATATAGACCATTTAGGGCATTTTTTTTACATGTTTACAAGCAATAATCCATGAAACATATTTTTAATCTGACACTTATATTCATCATATCTAGATGTGTTATAAAAATGCTAAGTTATTATACTTGAATAATATGGCCACTAGCTAAACTCTCTTTCGGTGTAAGGCCATACTTTTAATTTCTCCAACTAAGATCTAAAGATGAGTGATTAAGAACTGAGAAAGATTCTGGTAGCCAAACAACATAACATGGTTAGATTTTATATGTAGTATACAATTGGTAAATGTTGATAGTTTGTTACATTAAATGGATAAAAGGAGATAATATGTAAAACTGTAAATAGTGTAATTATTTTTATGCATTAATAATTAACCCAACTATTGAATGTTACAGATTATTCGATCTAAAACCACCTCAAAACTGTTTTTGTTATTGTTTCTATACTTTTGCCACCACTGGAACATTCACTATTTTAACAGGTAACAGAGATTCCCAAGACATTTTCATCTGTCTCTGACTATACCAAGTCTTTCTTCTATCCGCTTCTTGAAGAAATACATGCGGACTTGCTATCAAAGATACTAGAAGTCAACCGTTCTCCTACTGCTGAGATTGTTAGTGTGAAAAAGTCCAAAGGTTTATTATACACCATTATGCTTAAGAGGCATCAAGGATCTTATGTACCTGTGGTTGGAGATCTCATTACTTTGACTGATGTAAGGCCAAAATCTGTTGATGATCTGAAGAAGCCAAACAAGTCTTTCCTCATTGCTTTTGTGCAAGACTGTATCCTTATGAAGAAATCAGAATGTCAACTTTTGGTTTTGTCATCAAAGCCAATCAATCAACAAGAGGATGAAGATACTTATAGTGGGAACGATGTAAAACATTTTGCTGTTCACCTTACAAGTTTGACAACATATATTGGTATTTCGCAAGCCCTTCATGCAAACCTAAAAGGTGATACACTGAAGATGATTGAATCTGTGCTCCGAGTTGACTATTCTGTAAGATTAACATACATCTTTCATATGTCAAACAAAATTATGATTCTCTTTGGAAACTTGAACACTTGATCACTATTTCTAACAGGTTGAAGTAAATTGTGCTGAATGTTCAGTTGATACAACTAGAGACATGAATTTAGAAAAGATGAGGGAAGCTCTCAAATCATTTCAGCTTAATAGTTCTCAAGAAGCTGCTGTTTTGAGCTGCATTGCTACAAGAGAATGCAGTCACCAAAAAACATTAAGGTTAATATGGGGACCTCCAGGGACTGGAAAGACAAATACTATTGGTTGGTTATTATTTATGTTGCTGAGGATGAAATGCAGAACCCTGACTTGTGCTCCTACGAATATTGCAGTTGTAGGAGTTACCAAAAGAGTTTTGAGCTTGGTGAAGGATTCATTGCTATATGGTACTTATGGTTTAGGAGATATAGTTTTATTTGGTGGAGAAAGAATGAAGATAGACGATTGTAAAGACCTTTCAAACGTATTCTTAGAATTCCGTGTCAAGATTCTTGCTGATAGTTTGAGAGAATGGAAAGATATCAGTGAGTGGATGATTAGTTTCCTTGAGGATCCTCAAGAGAAGTACCACTTATGCTCAACAGAGAAGCAACATGTTATGCCTTTTCAGCAGTTTGTGGTGAAGGAGTTCAGCTTCTATGGAAATCGTCTTATATCTTGTATTGAAAGCTTGTACATGCATATGCCAACATCTGTCATTTCAGCTGAGGCAGCTAAACAAATGAATGTGCTTGTTCATTCTCTTAAAGTTCTTGAAGAACTAATGACACAAACAGTTATTTGTGAAGACTTGAATCGATTATACGATTCAAGCACAGGAGTAATTGTTAGTTTAGATCGCTGTATAATGTCATGCCTTGAGATACTCGTATACCTTCGAAGCACACTGTGTTTTCCAAAATTTGAGAAAGATTATAAAATTAAAAAATTTTGTTTGGCGAATGCCTGTTTGGTATTTTCCACAGCATCGAGCTCCATCAACTTGAGTTATGGGACAAAACCTTTGGAGTTTCTTGTCATTGATGAGGCTGCTCAGCTAAAGGAATGTGAATCTCTTATACCTTTGCAGCTTCGAGGTCTTAAACATGTTATTCTAGTTGGGGATGAAAGACAACTCCCAGCCACAGTTCAAAGCAAGGTTCAACATTGTTATATGTTATGTATATTTATGTGTTAGTGTGTGCTAATTAACCTTTTAATAAGTTTTTGCATTGTGTTTATAGATTAGTGAGGAGGCTGGATTCGGAAGGAGCTTATTTGAGAGGCTTGTATCCCTAGGGCATAAGAAGCACCTTCTTAATGTTCAATACAGGATGCATCCATCCATAAGCCAGTTCCCAAATAGGGAATTCTATGACAAACAAATCTTCGATGGTGTGAATGTCAAGAGCAATGGTTATGGGAAGCGTTTTCTCCAAGGAAGTATATATGGGTCGTACTCTTTTATAAATGTAAGTTCTGGTAGAGAGGAGTTTGATAAGAGTCATAGCATGAGAAATATCATGGAAGCGGCTATTGTGGCTGAAATCATTTCAAATCTCTATAAAGGTACTACTATACTTTCTATCTTTTCCTTCTCTCTCTCTCTCTCATTCATAGTTAATGATTGAACTTTTATCGCTATCATCAAAGAATCTGTTTCAAGAAAACAAAGGGTAAGCGTTGGTTGCATATCACCATATAAGGCTCAGGTAAATGCAATACTGGATAAACTTGGCAATAAGTATATGGATTCTGAAGATTACTTCTCTGTGAATGTCCGATCTGTTGATGGCTTTCAAGGGAGTGAGGAGGATGTAATTATTATATCCACAGTGAGATGTAATGGTAGAGGGTCTGTTGGTTTTCTTTCAGATCATCGAAGAACAAATGTGGCATTAACTAGAGCTAGGTAACAAGCAAATTAACTGATCTTGTTCAATATTCGACTTTGTTTGTTCTTTTTTGTTATTGTTGAATGGCCTTTTTGTTTATCCCATTTGTTCTATATACAGATATTGCTTGTGGATTTTGGGAAATGGATCGACTTTGATGAATAGTGGCTCTATTTGGAAGTATATAGTTGTTAATGCTAAAGACCGTGGTCGTTTTTACAATGCTAGTGAAGACAAAAACTTGGCTCAAGCTGCCATGTTTGCTTTAGTTGAGCTTCGTCAGTTTAATAACTTATTCAATAAGGATTCATTTCTTTTTAATGGGGTAAAATGGCAGGTATTTTGGATGCTTGATACTATTATTACCAATAATACACTTTTGTGGTTTGCTCATTTTCACGAATTGTTCTCAAACTTAGTAAAGATGTTTTCTTGGCTTATGTTAGGTAAGGTTTAATGACAAGTTCTTGGAGACAATTGCGGGATTCAGGGACTCTATTTGTAAGGAAGTGGTTACTCTTCTAGTTCAACTTTTGAGTGGTTGGCAAAAAGATGGGAACCATAAAGTGAACATACCAGGAACATGTATGCATAATCTGGAATCTTACAATGTAACACAAGACTTGTGTTTGATTTGGGCTGTAGATTTTGTAGTAGAAAATTCACTTTGCATTCAGGTGATAAAGATTTGGGATGTTTTGCCAGCCACCAAGATTGAACAACTGGCAAAGATATTAGTGGAAAAGGTATATGGTAATTATACTGTCAATATGATGAACCGCTGCATGGAAAAGCACGTTGATGGGTATGTTTGAATTGCATTTTGTTGTTTGTATGGACTTCGATCTTAATATATGGTTGGGTTTAGATGAATTTTTGTTTTAAAAGCGTAACTTATTGTTTTGAAATTGTGAATAGGAAGTTGATGCTTCCAATTACATGGCCTATGAATTCAGACTCTGATATAAGCTGGTCCTTCAAAAATCATTTAGATGCAACAAGAGCTACAAGTGTTTGGTGAGTTCTTGGACCATGTTATTGGTGGTTAATTTAGGTACTTGGAGATCCAACAGGAATGGTTAATTAAACGTTGTTTTATTTTTTATTATAGGAATTCCAGATATAAAAGGATGAAAGGTACTTAATGGGACGTAGCTATGGAACTGATTGGACCAACTTGATAAAATTGCACGGGCTACATTGGGCCTGCTTCACATGCAACAGTTTACTAAAGTTATGGCAGAAGTGAAGGAAAATGAAATATTGGTGTAAGGTTTCGGCGCAAAAAGTTCAGTAAACACCACCGGAGTTGTTCAACTATATATATCAATGATTGTGCTTTTATTAGCTAGCTAGCAACAATTGGCCAGATCATAACAGTTAGTAGTTAGTCTTAAATGTATTGATCGCTGCGTGTATTCTATATTTTAGTCATTCATAGCAGTTGCCTTAATTTAAAAGTGACGTACGGTTCTTACTTGTACCATATTTTGTTCATACACTAAAACTAAAAAAAAAAAAAGATGAATTACTAGCTTTAGGTCTGTAAACGAACAGAACTTTCAGCGAATAGTTTGTGAATCATTCGGTGGGAAGTTGGTTTATGTTCGTTTATTCAATAAACAAATGAACATGAACAAGATATATGGTTCGTTTAGTTACACGAAAGAATATGAGCAATGTTCTCGATCGTTCACTTACGTTCGTTCATTTATGTTCTTTTATGTTTACGTTTGTTTATGATTATTTGATTTTACCTATATATATATATATATATATATATATATATATATATATATATATATATATATATATATATATATATATATATATATATATATATATAGATAAATAGATAGATAGATAGAGTGAAAACAAAGCTAAAAGAGGAAAGCTACTAATTGTCTAATATTGATTAAGTGAATGAGTCTCTCCCAAATCATTGTTCACTCGTTCTATTTTCAAACAACTTCGTGTCTGTCTAGTTAGGGTTTACTTTATCACACACCGTCTCCGTCTCTGACGAGACGATCGAACTCGTTCATGGTTGTTTATTTATGTTCGTCTAAGTTTGTTCATATATGTTCGTTTAAGTTCGTTTGACGTTGTGTTTGTTTATGTTCGTTTGTGTTTGTTTATGTTCATTTATCAACTTAAACGAACGAACATAAACAAACACGAACATAAAAGTATGTTCATTTAGTTGTTCATGTTCATTTGTTGTTCGGTTAAAGTTAAACGAACAAACACGAACAAGCCTCTATTATTGTTCGTTCGGTTTGTTTACAGCTCGAACTAGTCCAAACAAGAATTAAGATGAATGGTTAAAAATTGCAAAATTAAACTTAGTTTGTCAAAACTTTTCCAACTTGAAAGAAAGTTTAATGATGCAAACATGTAATGACCAAAAAATTATATGGTAAAATTTTCATTTTTTTAAATTCAACCAAAAACACCAATTATCATTTTCCAAACATTCAAAAGTATGTCATAATAAAACAGTTACCTACTCCAATCTGCCTTCTTAGTACGCCCAACATACTAGGCTTAGCCCTAAAACCGCCAAACTTCTGAAGGCCATAACTTCTTCATTCTATGTCCAAATTCGACGATCCTTATATCCCCGAAAAGGTAATGAGAAGCTCTACAATTCTATCAACTCACTCTTGCCTTAAAAAATTTCAAACTTAAATCCAAAAATCATAAAAGGCCCGAACTATCACTTTACGGTTATACCCTTGGACTCCAAAATACAAGCCAAACTCTTGGATCACCTAATATGCATTATCTACACCCAAAGGGGTCTAAATCTTTCCCTCCCCAAGGACCATAGCCTTATGATAACTGATCTTCGAGTCACGGCTTCAAATTAGGAAACGGTTCGAATAGGGTGTTACAACTCTCCCCCACTTGAATTAGATTTCGTCCTCGAAATCACTCCTTACCACCCTCCTGCCAACCAAACTCTCCGAACAATACATCTTGATTCACCGAATCGCCCGAAAGTTTGACTCATACTCTTTACGACCCTCCAAAGCTACCATCGAACCCAACCTTATTAGAATTCATATTCCTAATGGTAAACAAATCATTTATCCTTTAATTGACGAACCAACACCTCACTGTTATAATTCCGAAACTCCAAAACTATGCCTAACCTTTACACATGTAGGACAATCCCTAAACACAATCACTAGGACCTCTTACTGCAATTTGAACTGAAGATCATCATTTTGATCCTGAACTATCCAACTGGTATCTTGGCAGACAGATTCCTTAACCATAACTTGCTAATGAAAAGATCTTCGATATAAACAAAGACGACTCCCAATGCGAGTCTTGTCTATTTTCCAAACCCGTACATAACTCATGTCCCGGAATTTAAGGATTTACACTTCCATTTATTCGAAATATTATGATTTCTCGACGACCTTCCACTAAACTAAGATGTAAAATCCCAATCCATCGCTGAGACTGACAGTCTCACCAACTCGGCACAATTGAATGGGCCACACCCACATGTCTCACCAAATCGAGTGCTATACAGGCCTAACCTCGCCTCAGACCCAATGAACTTCATCCCTTAACAAGGAGAAATCTTCCGATGATACTGTTTGCCTCGCATCAGGCATACGTTGATCCCCTTTCAGCCTGACGACCACTCCTACAATGCCCTACCTCAATCTGGTGAATGCTATGACTACATCACAAACTTACAACACTTCCATGACATCCTATCATCCTTTTTTTGTTATGGTTGCCTCGTAGTCTTACAACACGTCCATACTGCCATAGACTCAACCCATGGTCTTGCTCTCCATCTACCATACCAACCCTTGATCAATCATGAGTCAACCCACATTGTCTATATCCTAATCAGATTTTGGGTCATGCATCGAACCCCAAAGCCTTCATAAGACACGAATAGGCAGAGAGGCCCTAACAAAACCCTCAACCTGGATCCATCTATGTATCTGCTATACATTACAATGAATGCGCCAACCATATGTTAGAAATTTTCTGAACTCCCAACCTCACGTAACCTCAATCCAGACTACCACTTTAGTCATCTTCCCTCCCGAACAGGATGTTAAACTCTCCCTAGTTTCACACCTAGTTCTATCCCCGAAAATTTAATCGGTGCTCCCCCACTTAAATTTAACTACCCGATGCCATCCTTACTAAAAAACAGCGAATAATAGGGTCCCATGTCGGAACTGACTGACCAACCCAACATCCCCCTTACCGAGGGATCTATGCATTCTAACCGCCTTCCATCGATGCAATTTTGAAATTTATTTGACACTTCCAATGTTGGAACAAGCCCACACGACCACCATCATCATCCTCTTACTACCGCTCCTACCCTGGTAATGGTAGCGATCGGACCCAAAAGTACTTCCAATAACGATCATCATCCCCACTGAAAGACACAACACTTCTAAACTCTTACTTCTTTGACGAACCAATCATGAAAATCCGTCTACCGATCTTCCAAGCGATACCCATGAATTGCTTCCACCAACGACCCAAAACAACAACCGGACAAACTAAATCTAACTCAACAAAATGTGTCCGACTCATAACTCATGGCATTAAAAAATGACATATAACAATGCTTGATAATATACCCATGTAATAATAGAGAACTAAGCCAATGATAATGCTTACACATACCGACACATGATTCCAAAGCACATACTTATACGGATAATAAGGCATGAAGAAAACAAAAGATAAGGTACCCGCGATAGCATCTAATAAAACTCTGGCGTCCCCCGACTGACACTCGAACGCTTGGGTCCTCATTATTGGGGATCCTACCTACCCTCTCAACCATCAGTGATCCTCAAAATAACTGGAGAAGGTGCACTCACTACTCCACCCCTCAACATCGGACAATCGGACTTCTTGTGGCCCACCTGGTTGTAGTAAAAACACATCGAAACTGACCCATAGGGGCAATCCCTACTGAAATGACCCATCTGACCACAACTGAAACATCCCTGATCTGTCTCCTGACATCCTCCCTCATGGATCCTCCCACACTTAGCACAACGGCCCCGACCCTGATGGCCTCCCAATCATGAATCCTGAATCTTGGGCCTCTTCGCATGGCCCACTGCAATCTGAGTATGCTCTAGCTTCCTCTTCCCGAGGTGTTCCAAATCGATCTCCCGTTCGCGGGCTCTTGCAATCATAGTATTTAAGGTCTTGCACCCTAACAAACACACAAACTCCCTTATGTCATCCCTTAACATATCATGATGCCTTACCTTCTTCATCACCTTGTCCGTTGCATACTGTAGGACCAACAAAGCCCTTTCCCGAAACTTGGTAGTGATCTCTGCCATGGTCTAAGTCATCTGGCGAAGGTCCTAAAACTCCCTCGACAAATGTTGCACCTCAATAGTCAAGAGCCGGTGAAACTCGGCCCTAAACCGGGTCACAAACTCATCCTAATACATTGTCTCTAGGACCTCGCCTCTCAAAGCGTTGTCTACCTCCTTCTACCATTCTCGAGCTCTATCTTTCAGAAGATAAGAAACAAACCTGACCTTCGACCCCTCAGGGCGGAAACTCGCCTAGACGTTCATCCAAAATCTCAAAGTGATGTTCTTTTTCTTTGGTTTATGTACTAGCTAGACTAGAACCATGCATATTTCTGCACATTCTGTTCAAATAGTCACGTCTACCAAAAAGCTCTTGCCCTAGCATTATTTGAAAATGTGCCCCCCTCTAAACCGAAGGCCCTTAATGAGTAAGTATTTAAAGAGTATGTGGACAAAAGTGTGTCAAAAACTTTGATTGACAATTTTGTTGACTGATTGTGTCATTTGGTTTTTTTGATCAAGTCTAGTGTAATTAATCTTATTTGTTAACATGCTATTATTCTGTATATATGGAAAATTTGTCGACACTTTTATAATTCGTGTACATTTTAGCTAATTTTGATAAGAATTTATCAATGTAATAGAAGTGAATTGTCATGATCTTACCTCAAGTTTCATTTTTCATATCTTCTATACGATTTAGAAATTATATTTTTTCCAAAGTACAACATTGTAAAGCACATGCATTCCACTTGTTTAAGGTATTTTATTATATGATGGCTCCACGCCGTACTAATCGTGTTTGTGGATATAAAAAGACACATGAGTCATGCAATGATGATCAAAGATTTCAATCAAACACTTCTCAAGTTCAACCTTCTTCTTATTCATCTAAAAGAGTTAAAGATCAAAGATTTCAATCAAACATTTCTCAATCTTCTTCTCATTCATCTCAAGGAGATGAGGAGTCAAATGTCATGGAACAAGAGTCTACTAACTCATCATCCAAAAGGAAGAAAATCGACATCAATAGTGATGGAGAGTATGCATATATTTAAACTATAATTACTTGTTAATTGTGGTAATAAACTAATAATATGATTTGTTTTATTGTTTCTTTTCTCAAGATTTACAGATCACAATTCAGTCATACGAAATATGACATCTATATTAAAGACTATGTTCGTGGCCCATGGACCACATGGAAAGAGGTTGACTCAACTGGGCGTGAAGCATTATGGCAATACTTTAAGGTTTATAGTTACTTATCTTTCTATTTTAATAATTCATATCTTTTCTACAATGTTAAAGCTAATGATATAAATGATCTACATGTAGGGATTATACCAATGGCCACCGAGTGCTGAATCACTAGTTTACACAGCATGGGAGAATAGCTACAAGAAACGTTTTTCTGGCATAATGCAAAGTGCACATGAATATTCACTTCAACAAACCTTGGATGCAAATGTCAAAGCCTCACTACAAGGCGATTTATCGTTGCTAAAACAATTTAATCCAAAATGGATAAAGAAGAAAGATTGGGTATATATGATTGACAAAGTCTCGAACACATCAAAATGGAAATATAGGTCCGAATATGGAAAACAAAACATAAATAAAATGGAAGATGGCTCAGTTTCCAAACATTGTGGTGGTTCCATTTCAATTCCTCAACATAAAGCCAGACTCGTAAGATATTATCTATAAAATGTTTTTAAATTATTTTTCTATATATGATTAGATGTTATGCGTCTGATTACTTCTAAATTTTTTTGCAAGCAAATATGAAAAGGCCTCCTAATGGGCTTGAACTTTATGCAAGGTTACACACTAACAAGTTAACTCAAGAGTACATTACACCAAAAGCTGAGAAAATTGCGGTAGTTTTTTTGATTTTTTGGAAAAGTGGTCAAGTAAAAAGTAAGTTGTAATTATTTTTGCTATGAACTGATAGTAGTTTATAGGGTTTCACTATAATAGGACGCGTATCAAAAAGCTATGGTGGATAAGTTTGGAGATGATCCTAATTGTCATCCCCTATGGGATACTGAATTGTGGTGTGATGTTAGTGGAGGCATAAAAAAAGGAAGAATATCTATATGGGGTTCTGTATCTGAGTCCCATAGATTGTTGGTGGGGTCTTCAGTAGCCCAAAGTACAGGAACATCTCCAGAGAACATGGAGGTTTGTTTTGTTTATTGTAGCATCCTGCTTTACAACAGAAACTATATTATACAATTGATAAAAGTTTATTTGATCAAATATGTTATTAGAAAATTTTGACAAGTCTGATAAAATACGAACGAGATTTAGGTTCTGAATCTGATTATTTTTTATTTTAGTAAATTTGGTTATGATTCAAAAAGTATTAGTAAAGGTCAAAATTATACAAAATTCAAGGACAATTTCTATTATTTACACTATAAATAGTTGAATGTCACTTTTTACGCTTGGGGAGGACGAACGACAGTGATGAGTTGTTTGGTAATTCCAAAAATAGCAACCTCAAAATTTATTTGGTGTTGTTTCTAACTCAAATAGGAATGTGTTAAAAGATTGACAAGTTCTTCAATTTCACAAAATTTATCAGGTGAATCTACTTTCCAATTTACCTGATGCAGTTTTCCAAAATTCTTTTTGAAGCATAATGATCCATTGTAGTGGAATATTTTAATCCTAAATCCTAAAATAATAATAAAGTTATTGGCTATGTACTTTCATTTTTTATTATTAAGCCGTTGTACTTTGAAGTATCTACCAAGTTATAGCATTGCACCTTAACCTCATTGTTCATTATATCATTCTACTTTCATTTTATGGAAATTGAAAGTAAGAACTAAATTAGAATTTATTAAAGAAATAAAAATACAGTAATAGCATTGCATTTAGTCATTATAGCATCCTACTTTCATTTTTTTATATTACAACATAGTTAGAGTTTTTCTTAATAAGGAATTGCACTTAGAAAAAATCTACCACATATATTAATGTTGTTACTGCAGGTTATATATGAACGTGTGCGTGAGGAAATGCGTGAGGAAATGGAGGCACAACGTCAACAACTTGATGCACAAGCTGCGGAAATTGAGGCCAGACGTCAAGAAATGCGTGTGGAAATGGATGCAAAAATTCAGGAAATAGAGGCCACACGTCAAGATATAACTGCCAAACAAAGACACATTGATGCCAGATATGAAGAAATGCAGAAGATGATCACAACATTGCAAAATAGGAAGGGAGGAAATTGAAAATATTAAACTTTTGTCAATGTGGTTCTTTTTTACTTTTAAAATTGAATGTAAATGTGCAACGTTGACAATTTTGGTATTTGAATGGTAATGTTTCGTTATCTATTAATTAATTTTATGCATGTAGAATATATAATATGTGGGAATTTATAAGTTTGCAACGGATACTGATGGAAACACAGATATCAAAGTTCCAACATAACTCTGATTGAAATGTCCATTGCTAATTTCCTTGTTCGGTTTGGTCGTCCATTTGACCTTACCCCATAGGAACTTGTTACATGATCCCTACAACAATGTGGGTTAGGATTAAGGACTTTGATAAACACAAGCATAATAATAAAGACACCTAATAATAAAGAACACAATACTTTAATGAGGTTCATGTAATCAAAGTAATCTAGCTACATTCATAAATGAACTCGAGAAATTTTAATGATAATCTTAATACAAGTTTTTTACATTATGATTATAATCTTATTGACATATCAAATCTTTTTTGGATAGGGACCTATAGCCTTATGACATCACCGACATGAGCTAGCACATGATAACAAACTTGGTCCCCAAGTTACTTGGTCAAACCGAAGTTCAAAGTCTAGGACTACTTCTGATTAAAGTCCAAAGCATGATGTACACCGAATGCGAAGCTCATGTGATGAACTTTGCTCTCCACGGCTAAGCTTAGGTTTTTGTGTTTGGCTTTAATCCAATTCTTCATACTTAGCCTCTTAACTTCATCAAAAGCTTTACCTTTTTGATGCTAACCTCTTTTGTTGTATATATCTTTGCTCTTGAAGCTTCACCCACTCAACAACTTTGCCAAGCGGTTTCACCTTTACAATCGAAGCTTTGTAGTAGCAGATTCACCTGAATCCTTGGATTCTACGATACAAACTGCTCCAAGATAATTGTATTCGCGGGCATTGCCCTCAACCCCCCAAAAGGGCCAACTCCCATTGACCTCCACCCACTCTTTTAAGAGAAGGACCCATGGTTGGTCTACGTGCCAACAATGAGGTCAAATGGAGAATCATATTCCACAACTCAATAATCTTTCACTTGAAGGTTGATCAATCAATCTGATTCCACCCAAGTTGTGTAACATCCATCTCTTTCCTAATGGTCACTTCTTTAGTAAACATGTTTGTTGGGTTCTTCGTACCATGATCTTCTTTGGATTTAGAGTATAATCACTTTTCAATTCTATGATAAAGTGGTACCCAATCTTGATGTATTTTGTTCGATCTTACGTGAAACACTACATTATTCACCAAGTGTACTGCACTTGTTTATCATAATGTACGACACAATCTTCTTATTTCATGCCCAAATTTGAGGGGAAGTTTTTCAAGCAAATGAGCTCCTCTCTAGCTTATGATATAGTTATATACTATACTTTGGTGGTTAAAAGATCAACTCTCTTTTATAATTTGGTTATCCAACCGATGGTTATTACCCTTATTGCAAAGGCATAACATGTTGTGCTCTTTCCAGAATCCACACAACCTAATAAGACAGCCTCATTGAAACCTTCTACGACAACCTCCCGCATTTCGAAACATAAGGCAACATCTGAAGTTCCTTTCAAGTATAATAGAAACCACTTGACTCGTTCTCAATGCTCCTTCCCCATATTTGACATAAATCTACTAACAAATCTCATTGTGTGATCAATGTCTAGTCTAGTTCATACCATCGCATACATTAAAATACTAATTGTTAAGGCGTAGTCAACCTTAGCTAATTTTGTTGTCTTTTTCCGTCTTCAGATATTACTTTTTGGAGAGTTTCAAATAACCCCTATGAGGTGTAATTTTCATCTTAGCAACTGCCATGCTAAACTTCTTTAATAATTTTTTAATGTAATTATGTTGGGAAAGTTTTAGAGTACCTATAGCCTTATCCCAGATGATATTCATGCCAAGAATCTTCTTAGCAACTTCTAAGTCTTTCATCTCAAATTCTCTAGACAACCATTTCTTCAACTTGTCGATCTACTTCATGTTAGGTCCAACCACCAACATGTCATCAACATATAGTAAGAGGATGATGTAATAAAATTTGAACTTCAGGTCGCAACAATGATCATTCTCACATCTCATTTACAAATTCCTCTTCATGAAATCATCAAACATCCAACTACCATTGTCTTAATGCTTGCTTCAATCAATACATGTTTTTATTCAACTTCCACACCAACTTTTCTTCTTCAGAAATCTAAAAACCTTATAATTGTTCCATATAGTTATCTTCATCAAGGACACCATCGAAAAGAAATATGTCGTCATGTCCAACTAATCTAGATGTAAATCTTATGTAGCGACAATTCCAATAACCATTCAGATTGTGTTCATCTTCACAAATGGTTAGAAAATTTCATTGTAATCAATTCCTGCCTTTTGGGGACCCTTTTACTTATACATCTTACTCCCATCAATCTCATCATTGGCCCTGAACATGCATTTGTTCTAAAGTGCCTTCTTCCTAGTTAGTCACTTGACCAAGGATCAAGTCTTGTTCTTGTCAAGTGAGCTCAACTCAACCTTTATATCTCTATTCCACTATATGGAGTCTTTCATCTATAAGGATTCCTGATAAGTTTATGGTTCTCCATTTTTAGACAGTAATAAGAAATTTGTTGATGGAGAATATATATGAGTGTATATCTCTTTTCTTAAGGTGATCTTCAGGGAGTTCTTGAGGATGTGTTTTTAGTGGCTTTGCTTCTACTATCTTCGGCTTTGCTCCCACTCACTCCAGATGCTCCAACCATATATGAGCTTCTACCAGGTGTAGAACCTTCGCATACTTTGAGGTACTAGAAGGCTTTACAATGTCTTTTTCCGAAATCACATATGACATCACTTGATCTCTATCTCCAGATTTCTTGCTTCTAATTAATGAAGTCAGTAGTGAGAGATTATCTTTATAAAGTGCATTGTCATTTAATTTCACATCCCAAATTCTATTAGGAATCAACAAAACAAGTTGAGCAACTTCAAACAATTGATAAACGATTTCAGTAAAATACACAAAATAAACTTCTAAAAATAGTACTCGAAAAACTGTAAAAACTGAACATAATATTTAACGTTGTTCGGTTAATGTCATTTTATTAAACTTTCAAGAAAAATTACAACCAATCACAAAAGGTCGCACCTCACTTAAGCACAATCTCTTTTGCTGACAAACTACTCTAAATGATAGGTCATCAACCTCACAATGATTGCTCTCTTGAAATATGTCCACTCATACATGTACGTATCTAGCACAAATGTTGATGGAGATAGGAATGATTATTTATAGACAAGCATAAGGATATAATTCTGGTGGTCCATGCACATCCATAGCTAGGCCCTAAATGGAACAATCCAATCATGGGACGTTATAGAATTTTCAACCTTGAGGAATGTGCATGGCCACCTGCCATGCACCTTGGCATATTCAAAAACTCCCCCAAAAGGACATACCAACGCATTTAGGATAAACGAGTGCATTTTCTAGGACTTTGAGCTCATTTAGAAGCAAGCAACATATTTACAAGGCCAGGGACACATTTACCTTGAGTTGGAGCGCATGCATGAAGCTTCATCGCATTATCCAATAAGAGAAGCATATTCAACAATAGTTGTAGCACATTTAGGAGGGCTACAACACATTCTCATTAGGAGGAGTGCAAGCTCCAAGTGTGGAGTGCATGCTCCAAGTGCTCGATCACTTTGCGAAGTGTCAGTTGCACATTGCCAAGTGCCTTAGTAGGGGTTGGCATTTGGACCTGTGGACCACACCGAACCAGTGAACCAGACCGCACCATTTATTGGGACCCACAGACCGGTTCTCGTTTCTAGGATTTGAGCAAAGCGTTCCAGTTTTTTTACCGGTCCGGTCCAGTTGATTCCGAGTAAAAACCGGTTTTACACCGGCTTCTTTTAAAAAAATTTGTATTCTGTGAAATTCTTTAAACAAACATATATCATTCATTTTAAATTGGATTGGCATGCAGTTTTTTTCGACATGTAATTTAGAGTTTGTAGATGATTTTAGACTATAATTTTCTTGTTTTTTGTGTTATATTTGATGAGTTACAATCCTTCCAAATGAGATATCAAAGCTAAAATATTTCAGCTTTTCATCAAGAAATTTACACTTTTATATTTTGTGAATTTATTTAAACACACATATCTCATTCGTTTTAAGTCGGATTGATATGCAGTTTTTTCCAATGTGTAATTTAGAGTTTATAGATGATTTTAGACTATAATTATGTGGTTTTTGGTGATATATTCAATGAGTTACAATCTTCAAATATGAGATATCAAAGATGAAATATTTTAGTTTTTCAGCAAGAAATTTAAACTTTTGTATTCTATGAAATTCTTTAAACAAACATATCTCTTTCGTTTTAAGTAGGATTGACATGTGGTTTTTTCCAACGTGTGATTTAGAGTTTGTAGATGATTTTAGACTACAATTTTGTTGTTTTGGTGTTATATTCAATGAGTTACATGCCTTTCGAGATGAGATGTCAAAGCTGAAATATTTCAGATTTTCGACAAGAAATTTAAATTATTGTATTATGTGAAATTCTTTAAACAATATGTAAGACTCGATTTCATATTGCTTCATTATTCGGGGCTGTGGCCCAATCATCAGCTATCATGAGGCTTAGGGCTTTGGGGAAGAAAAGATTTGGCCCTTTTCGGATGTGGGTGTTATGGTTTAAGTGATCCAAGTGTTTGATGGTGTTTTGGAGCCTAAGGGTATAATTCTAATTTTTTAACTCGGTCCTTTATGAATTTTGGGTTTTTGTTCGAGAAGTTTTAAGGCGAGGGTGAGTTGATAGAAGCGTAGGGCTTCTCGTCACCTTCCTGTGGATATAGAGTTCGTTGGAAACGGACTTAGGACGAAGGATTTAGGGCCGAGTGAAGTTCTAATTGTTAGAAGTTCATCTAGTATGTGGGGCGTACTAGATGTGTATGTGGGGCGTAGTGGGTCAAGTGGTCATAGATGAGACTTGAGTACGCCGGGCGTACTAAGGGGTACGTGGGGCGTACTCCCTTCAGAGAAAAACACTAATTTTGGGGTTCCTACCCTATATAAACATCATTATGGTCTTCTTTTGGGTCTTTTAAGTCAGTCTACATCTCCTTTCATCTACCTTGAAACCCTACCCTAGAGTGCCTAAGTGAGTCTTGGAGATGGGAAGAGTGTTTGTGGTGGCTTGTGCAAGAGAAGGAGAAGGTTGAAGACTCACTATCTTGAAAGGAGATTAGAGATCCAGAAGTCACATCATCATTTCGTGATCTTGAATGTATAAAGTCTCTATATTGCTCACTCTTTGGTTAGAGCTTCTTTTGGGTTTGTTCTTAGTCATTTTACCCTCTTTTAGTGGTTCTTGTGAGATATAGTTGTTTCATAGGTTTGATCTTGTGGATCTAGACGTTTTAGCTGTCCCAAAGGCATAAAAATGTGATCTGTATGGTTTCTTTGAACTCATGCATGTGTTAAGAACTTTAATTAAGCTCTTTTGAGCTCTAAAAACATATCTCATTTGTTTTATGTCGGATTGACATGCGGTTTTTTCTAACATGTAATTTAGAGTTTGTACGGATTGACATGCGATTTTAGACTATAATTTTGTTGTTTTTTGTGTTATATTGAATGAGTTACAATCTTTCAAACAAATGATATAAAGTATAAACAATCAAAGTTTGACTGGTCCAAATGACACAAGAACATAAACATATTCATTTTTACGAGTTGTAACGTATCAAACCCAAAAAATTATTCATTTTAACGAGTTGTAACGTATCAAACCCAACAACATAATTATTTTGATGAGTTGTATCAAACCTAAAAACACATTTTAACAAGTTGTACTGTATGCATGTAAAGTTGTATCGGTCCAAATGGGTCCAAGAACCGAAAAACCCGAACTTGGACCCGGACATGGACCTGTACCCGGTAAGTCTCATCTGATCCGATCCACGACCCACAATATTCTCCGAAACTGATCTGGTCCAAGAGTCGGTCCGGTCCGGTCCAAATGCTCGCCCCTACCTATTAGTGCTTGGATTCCACATTTTATGATATATGGGTTTTTTAAAAAAATTTTCTCCTAAACAATAGTGCTTTGGAGATTTATTCGACAAGTTGCAAAGAAGATATCATGAATACGAGTTTTCCAGCTAGACTACAAGGGAATGGGGTAATGAAAGGACACGATGTGGGGAAAGATATAAGGGAATGTGGTGGGGCCATTTATATTTTAAAAATTATTAATATAGGGAAAACAAGAAAACCATCAAACAATAGTAAAAGAGTCATTTTAAAAAGTGTTTTGATAAATTAACTTATAGTTTATTAATTTATAACGGTGTGAAAAAACAGTTTTTGCAAAAGTGTTTGGATTATAAATAAGTTATAAGCTATAACAAGGGGTGGGGGGTTGCTTTTTAAAATTAGTGTAATTAACGTATCCCACCACAATAAACTGATTTTTAATATTTTATATCCAAATATTTAAACTTAACTTATAACGATAAAGATAATCAATAAGCTATAAGCAATCTCTTTTTCCCCTATCCAAACACCCTCTAAATTGATTAAATTGATTAGAGACCAAAAGTGTAATAAAATAATATCGTAAAGATTATCCGAGTTAAATACTATTATTAGAGACGAAACTTGCGCATTACCCCTAAAACACTAGTACTAAATAGTAAAAAAAATTAAATTCTATGCTAATAGGGGTTACTGGTAGCCTTATGTGTAGGAGTGTGGGTCACAAAGTCCGGAGTTCAATTTCTTGCTGTTAATTACTATATATTTCAGAATTCAGATTGTCTAGATTGAGCGTGAAGGGGCTGAAAAGAGGGTAACAAAACGCAAAGATAAAAGAGAAATGGATTTCTAAATTTATTATTAAACCATCTTAAGACATCCCAAAAATGGAAAATATAGTGTAATCAGTAATGGAACGCGAAGCCGACAAAATACAACTCAAAAAAAGACACTGTATTAGTATATAAGTATTTTCATGGAAGAGATCATTTGAACTTCTAGGAAAATGTAACGTTTTCATGGAAGAGATCATTTGAACTTCTAGGAACTGTAGCCCTACTCCATGCCCCTTCATTCACTTCTCTAATTAAGAATTCAGGAACGAAGGTGTGGCTCTTCAATACCAATAATATAATCGTCTCCTATGCGTGTGTGGGTTTTCTAGCACCAAGAACTGTGGAAGCCTGAGGTATACACGAATTTCTCTAAAGGGTCAGCTTGCACTCTTTGATCTTTATCTTGTTTTCTTTGTTGTTTGGGTTTGCACTAGAAACATGCATATTTCTGCATATTCTGATTAAAAGACGAATCGCATGCATACAGCCTTAGTTTCCAATATTCACTTATAGTTTCTTGGTTACTTACATTGTTTATACCTGCTTGTGTATTACTACTTGTTCTTTGAAGAATCTAAGGCATACAACGAAGTGTGAAAAGGATCATGGCCACAGATACCGATAAGAAGAAACCTGAAAACAAGGGTGGAAATTTGATTCATGAGGTGTTTTCTTGGTCACTTGACGATGTGCTTAACAAAAATCTCTACAAAAGCAAGGTTTGTAAAAAAAAAAATCTCATAAGCTACTCAATCTCACAGTTTAGATGACTGAACTTCTTTAAACAGTTAAAAACACGTTCTTTATAAGTTTGAACATCCAAGTCATAAAAAAAATCTTTTGTTTCTTATTATTGTTCGAATATCCTTGCATTACATGCACATCACTGAACTTCCATGAATTGAACAGGTAGCAGAGATTCCGAAGACGTTTCCATCTGTAAGCGACTATACCAAGTCATTTGTCTATCCTCTTTATGAGGAGACACATGCGGACTTGTTGTCAAAGATGCTAGGAGTCAACCGTTCTCCCACAGCGGAAATAATTAAAGTTAAAAAGTCTAAAGATTTTAGGCTACCTAAAGCCTTATTCTACACCATTGTGCTAAAGAGACATCAAGGATTCTATTCACCTGAGGTTGGAGATCTTATTGCTTTGACTGATGTGAAACCAAAATGTGTTGATGATCTTAAGAGGCCAAACAAGCCTTACCTCATTGCTTTAGTGCAAAGCATGAAGGCCAACAAATCGCATTATCAACTTTGTATTTTATCATCGAAACCAATAATTCCAGAAGTTGTTGAAATGGATATTCGGAAAGATGTAACAAGTTATAGTAGAATGAATGTAATCCATTTTGTTGTTTATCTTACAAACTTGACAACAAATATCCGTATTTCTCAAGCCCTTCATGCGGAGGTAGAAGGGGAGAGAAAGAAGATCATTGAAAAACTGCTGCGAGCTGATTCTTCTTCTGTAAGAATGAAACTCAAACAAGATTTTACTTTGTATGGGGTTACCACGTACTCTAAGTCTAAGCACTTACTTTTTGTAACAGGTTGAAGAAAGTCACCTTGAATTTTCGATTGATACAACTGAAGACTTGACTTTATTGAAGATTAAAAAAATTCTCAAATCATTTCAGCTTGATAGTTCACAAGAAGCTGCTGTTTTGAGCTGCATTGCTGCAAGAAAACATGGTGATCAAAATACAATTAAGTTAATATGGGGGCCTCCTGGAACTGGAAAGACAAAAACTATTGGTTCTTTATTGTTTATGTTTCTGATGATGAAATGCAGAACCCTCACTTGTGCTCCTACGAATATTGCAGTTGTAGGTGTTACAAAAAGAATTATGAGCTTAGTGAGAGACTTTTTGAGATATGGGACTTATGGTTTAGGAGATATAGTTTTATTTGGGAATGGAGAAAGAATGAAGATCGATGATTGCAAAGACCTTTCAGAAATATTCTTAGAGTTTCGTGTCAAGATTCTTGCTGATTGTTTAGCTCCACGTTCAGGATGGAAAGGTAGCAGTGAGTGGATGATTAGTTTCCTTGAAGATCCTGAGCAACAGTATCGCATGTACTTGAGGGAAAAGGTACAATGTGATGAAATGGAGAGTGATAGTAGTGATACTGATGAGAAAGCTCATAGCGAAGAAGATGAAGATGAGGAATATTTGATTCCTGATCAAAAAGAGAAATCAGAGGACGCAATGTTAAAGAAAGCACTGAAAAAGAATAACTGGAAGACCCTCATTGTAAGTACCTTGAAAGGGAACAAGAAATTGTCAAATAGTGAGGCCACACAAGAGGATGCAAGTGAGGTTCCTTCAAAGCAAAAATCAGACAAGAAGAATTTTCAAGAAAATATTTTAACTTTCGAGCAGTTTGTGACAAATGGGTTCACTTTTCTTGGAAATCATATTATACATTGTGTTGAAAGCTTATACACATATGCCGACATCTATTATTTCCCTTGATGAAGCAAAACAAATGGTAGAACTTGTTAGTTCTCTTCAGAGTCTTGGAGAATCACTGAAACAAACAATTGCTTCTAATGTAGACCTACGAGAAGCCTTGAATGGTTTAGATGATATTAGGACAGAAAGCATACATGCTTGCAGGATTGCAAGTCTTCAAATACTCAAATGCCTTCAAAACACCCTATGTTTTCCAGACTTGAAGGATGAATTTGAAACTCGAAGATTTTGTATGGCGAATTCTTGTTTAATATTTTGCACAGCATCAAGCTCCATCAACTTGCATACAGAAGGAATGAGTCCTTTGGAATTTCTTGTGATTGATGAAGCTGCTCAATTAAAGGAATGTGAATCTCTTATACCATTGCATCTTGTTGGTGCTCGACATGCAATCCTTGTTGGGGATGAAAGACAACTCCCTGCCATGGTGCAAAGCAAGGTTGAAAAATGTTATGCATTCTGTATATTTATGTGTTGGTGTGCTATTTTAATTACAAATAATTTGTTGCACTGTTTTTACAGATAAGTGAGGAGGCTGAATTCGGAAGGAGCTTATTCGAGAGGCTTGTATCACTAGGGCATAAGTAACACCTTCTTAATGTTCAATACAGGATGCATCCTTCCATAAGCCAGTTCCCAAATAAGAAGTTTTATGCAAAACAAATCTTGGATGGCATGAATGTGAAGAGGAGCACTTATGGGAAGAGTTTTTTGCAAGGAAGTATATACGGGTCCTACTCTTTTATAAATGTAACTTCTGCCAAAGAGGAGTTTGATAAGAGTCATATATAGCATGAAAAATCTCATGGAAGTGGCTATAATTTCTGAAATTATTTCAAGGCTCTATAAAGGTATACATGTTTCTCTCTTTTTTATCTCTCATCCTTAGTGAATAACTGAACTTTCATCGATATCATCACAGAATCTGTTGCAAGAAAACGAAGGGTAAGTGTATAAGGCTCAAGTAAATGCAATACTTGAAAAACTTGGCAATAAGTATATGGACTCTGAAGATTACTTCTCTGTAAATGTCCGATCTGTTGATGGATTTCAAGGGAGTGAGGAGGATGTAATTATTATATCCACAGTGAGATGTAATGGTAGAGGGTCTGTTGGTTTTCTTTCAAATCATCAAAGAACAAATGTGGCATTAACTCGAGCCAGGTAACAAACTGATTAACTTATCTGATGTATCTTTTAATTTGTTATCTTCATTTCTCCATAGTTGCATGATCGATCTTTTCATGTATCACATATGAGCTTTATACAGATACTGCCTCTGGATTTTGGGGAATGGATCAACCTTGCTAAATAGTGGCTCTATCTGGAGAGATTTGATTGTTGATGCTAAGGATCGTGGTTGTTTTCACAATGTTAGTGAAGACAAAAACTTGGCTCAAGCTGCCATGGGTGCTTTGATTGAGCTTCGTCAACTTGATAGCTTGTTCAATATGGATTCATTCCTTTTTAATGACACTAAATGGCAGGTATATTGTCACTAAGAATTGTGATTTGCTATTTACGGATTTTTCGTGCACATGGTAATATTGTTTTATTGATCGACTTTTGATAGGTAAAGTTTAATGACACGTTTTTGGAGACAATTGCAAGTTTTGGTGACGCTAAGATTTGTAAGGAAGTAGTTGCTATTCTGCTTAAGCTATCTAGTGGCTGGCGAAAAGATGGAAACAATAAAGTGAAACTAGAAGGAACAAGTATGCTTCTTGAGGTGTATGAAGTAACACAAAACATGTGTTTGATTTGGGCTGTAGACATTGTAGTAGAAAATTCACTTTGCATTCAGGTGATAAAGATTTGGGATGTTTTGCCAGACACCAAGATTGAACAATTGGCAAAGATGTTAGTGGAAAAGGTATATGGGAATTATACTGTAAACATGATGAACCGCTGCAAGGAAAAACGTGTTGAAGGGTATGTATGGATTCCACTTCTTTGTTTTTCCATAGATACTTTGGTCATAAGTTATGGTTAGAATACTATTTTGGAAACAGAACTTATTGTTTTGAAAACATGAATAGGAACCTTACGCTTCCTGTTACATGGCCTATGAATTCGGACACTGATCAAAGCTGGTCCTTGACAAATCAATTAGCGGCATTGAGCTTGAGGAACCAATCCAAGTCATCATCATCAAGAAGAGCTTCAAGTGTCTGGTTAGTTCTTGGACCATGTATTTGGTGGGTATATATATGCTAATATAAGTCTTTTTGTTTGGTAAACTAAGGGGGACTGTAATTGAAAATTCAACAGGGATGGTGATACAAGATCTCATGGAAGAGGAAGTAGGTGGTGAAGGTGAAAGAAATCTCTTGATTCTCCTCAGGAATTGAATCTAAAGAATGTGATCATTATATTGTCGCACTTTGGGTGATGGATATGGTTTTTTTAGAATCCTTGACAACACTTTTTTGCCGTAAAAGACGGGTTGGTTCATTTTATGTTGTTTGAATGTATGTTGATATTCTTGCATTTAGCCTTAAGAATCATATTAAAGTACTACTATGTGCCACTTTCTATGAAAGCTAGAGTACAATATTGTCGAAATATGCCTTCTAAATTGATAAGTTCTGCTTGGTTCGAAGGCTATATTGGCTTTCCAGAAATCCAGATCTAATTTGGTCACATCGGGTCTAAAAAGGGTACCAGGTCTAAATGGTTGTGTGAGGTCTAAAAAGGATTTGTTCTTGAATTGAATTTGCTTCATTGTTGAAGGCCAATCTTGGCAAATCTTTATTCCATTGTAGCTTAAAGTGAATTCCATTTTCAGGAAGAAGAATATCATATTAAAAAAAAAAAACTAAGACATATTTCTCTTCCATTTTTGGATCGACATTTCTACGGTTTTAACCATTTATCACCAAATCACCATTATAAGTCATTGTAATCTCTTTGATCAAGCTCTATAAACATTGCAATTTTTTAGTGGATTGGTTATCTTCTTCCTTCATTCGTGTAGTAAAACAAAATGGGTAAGGTTGCACTAAAACAAAAAAAACTCTAATGCATAAAACTACCTGGAATGCAAATCACAAGAACAATATTAGTTCAAGCAGAACAACACTAATATATCAAACAACAATTAACTACACGCAATGAAAATTACTAAGCAAAACAGTAAGTCCCAAAAAAAACCCATGAACGGATGAAACCGAGAACCAATCCACTAAAATATTGCAGTGTTTACAGAGTTTGATAAAAGAGATTACATTAGGATATAATGGTGATTTGGTGATAAAGGGTTGAAACCCTAGAAATGTCGATCAAAAAGGGAAGAGGAAGACGTCTTGACTTAGGTGACGTTTGTTTTTTGTCCGTAGATCTTCCTGGCCTCTTCTGTTTGTGCGGCGCAGATCACGTGCAGACATTAACCTTCGCAGACTGTTTGTTTTTCTAAAGACTACATACCTAAAAATGTCTGTGCGTCCTCTTCTTGGCGCAGATGTGGGTCAGAGTCTTCTAACATCTTCAGACATCTCCTAGGCTAAAAAACACATATACTTTATTTTTTTTATAGTTTTTTTGAATTTATATTTATTCCAATCTTATTAGTAGTGATAAACAATTTGAAAAAAAAAAGTTAGAACACTTACAAAAAGTTCGACCACACAAAAATGATAATTTTGACAAATTTATAAATAAAAGTTTATTTTAATAATGGTTGTTGAAATTGCTTATATAAATATGAAAAAAATAATATATTCTTAGATTTTTGTGCCAAATTTTATAAAACATTATTTAATAAAGCATCGTCAGTTTCTTAGAAAAAAAAATATTTATGGCACGTTTTTAATTGATTTGATTGAAAAAATCGAAATTTATTTCCATTTATTTATATATCAAATTCTTTAATTCTTATTTACAATGTTTAGGCATAATTTTGCGACCATAATTGTTGGGTTTTATCAAATATATAAGTTAATTTGTACAATTTTTATTTTCAATTTTTATACAATAATATATAAAGGTTGATTTAGATTTGTTAATTATTTATAACAAAGTCATAAATATATTAAAAAAATCACTTTGAAGTTTAAAAAATCAGTTTATTTAAATTTTAGTTTATTTTTGTAGTCTGCAGATGTTAAAAATACAGTTTTCTTTTTTTAGAGTGCAGACGTTTTGTCCATCTCTTCTGCTGCAGAAATCTACAAATATGGTATGGTATGCAAACCGCAAACATTTTCCCTAAAAAAAAAAAAAAAACAAACAATAGCTTATTATCTAATATTTCTCTTGTAGAAAATGGCACGCTCCCTTTACACTACAAAGGAATAAAGGTTTGCCAAGATTGGCAAATATGACCCTTTAACAATGAAGCAATTATATTTCAGGAACAAATCCTTTTTAGACTTAATACACCCATATTTTAGACTTTGGTTCCCTTTTTAGTTCCAATGCAACTAAATGAGACATGATTGCTAGAAAGACAATATGACCCTTGAACTAAAGAGAACTTGTCAATTTGGAAGGTATTTCCACATATACATAAGAAAAATGAAAATAAAACGTTGTAGGCAGAACTAAATTGAGAAATAGCAACATATTTACATTTATTTGTATAGTACTTATTTCTATTACATTGGTAGACACCTGACCATTAATTTTTTGACCAAATGCCTCATATATTCATACACAAAGTTTTAAATACAATATGTTTACGATTTCATACCTTCGAATTACTTTCATAAACTTCAAATCATTGCAATAATGACCACCATAAGCGGAAACCGGTTTAACATATCCACCAATGGGTGAAACAAATTATAGTGTGTTACAAATATCAAAACTATAGGAATTGTAAGATATGAGTCCAAGTTTATCTCTCCATAAGATCCTTTAAGGAAAGAAAGAGGATTTCAACACATTTATTGGACTATGGATTTCAGGTATTACCTTATAAGTCAAAAATCCCTTTAGGGATGTCAAAAAAAACTCATGGAACCCTAAACATGTATAACCCTAAACATGTATGAGGTTATTTGCTTAAACAAAACCAAGGGCAGGGGTGGACAGTCCTATCCCGAAACCCCATTGCCCTCTTAAGATATTATATATATTTATATACATTATTTATATAAATATAATAAATAATAACCTAATTTGGAGCTGTAAAAATTCAATAAAAAATCATGTTTGTAAGTTTCTAATATAATGTTTTTGAGATGTCATAATATTTTTTATTTTAAAATGTAAAAGTTAGTAAACCTTTCATAATTAATTATATTAAACAATTAATCAGCTTTACTAAAGGAACTCATTTATTTATTCTAATAAATAAACTTTTTTATTTACTTTGCTTTATTTAATAAACAATAGATAAACCTTTTATTTATTTATTTACTTGTTTTTATTGGGTAAATAATAAATTTTTCATATACAAAAAACACCATCTTATACCCAAATACTTATTCTTTCAAATGACACCACGTGTGAGTTCTTTTTACGCATTTTGTGAAGGATAACATCATATGTTCAATTTTAATCTGAAATCATCATAACCAAAAGGAACAACTTACATCTTTAACATTTTATTGACATCAAATTTTCATGCTATTCCCGTAATCTTTCAATGGCAAATACACATATTAAAAAAAAAAAAAAAAAAAAAAAACTACAAACGATATGAATCAAGAAGAATTTTAAAACATTACTTATGAACAGCAAGATGCAGCACGAGCTCCTTCAGCTGGTCTGTCAACAAGAACCATTCCTGCGGGGTTTTGAGTAGGCTGAGCTCTAGGCAATCTCTTTGCTGTTTCAAACACAATAATTATTATCTCATAAATAATTTTTTTTATAATTTTAATTAAAATTTGCAAGTTATAAAACCTTACCAATTTCATGAAATACATCGTTAACATTAGCAGCAGTTTTAGCAGATGTCTCCATGAAAAAGAGACCATTCTCCTCAGCATATACACGTGCCTCCTGCATATCATAATTTGAGAATGTGATAATTAAATTATACATAATTACATATATACCCTTATATGTAAACAAAAGGCAAAGAAAAATCTAGTCATTATGTTTATAAATAAAGAAAAAAAATAAGGGAAAAGGGTACATACTTCTGCTGTTACTTTCCTCTTGTCTTCAAGATCAGCTTTATTTCCAGCAAGTGCCATTACCATGTTTGGATTACCTGCAACACCCACACACAATGAAATATGACTTCATTCAAGATTTTGAACAATGAAGAAAAAGAAGATAAAAAAATATATATAGAAGTGAACAAGATCAATTGGGAGAAAACCAAGAAAAGGGCTACTGGTTTTTGTATGGAAATAAAAGTTGAAAGATTGATGGAGGAAGTGAAACCCAAAGTGGTTGATGATAGCTGCTCACCTTGTTTTTGAAGTTCTTGAACCCACTTTTTAGCCCGTGTAAATGAATCCTAAACATAGTCAGGAAAACAGCAAGCGAAAGTTAGTAATTGCATTTAGAAATTCAAACATGATTCCATATCAAGTACTACTGTAAGAAAGAAAAAGATTTAACAGAAACATGCACTCTCATTCTATTGGAACTCAGTTAAGTGTTCTTAGTTAACAAACTATATCCTATCAGGTATCAAGTACTACAAACCACCACAATTCCAAGTTCAACAAGCCATATGAATGATCCACTGATAAGTTATGAAGATTCCACAGTTCAATTTCATAAAAAGGAAACCAGATATGAATAAGAATCTAGTAAACTTAAATTACCGCGCTAGTGATATCGTAGACAATGATTGCCGCTGCGGCGCCCCTGTAGTACATAGGAGCCAAACTATGATACCTTTCTTGACCCGCCGTATCCCAGATCTCGAATTTCACCGTTGCATCATTCACTGCTAGGGTTTGCGAAAAAAACGCCGCTCCGATCGTCGATTCCTATCACCACAACAACCAAAACAGATGAAATCAACAACCGAAAGTCCGAAACCATCACCAAGTTCAAACCCTAGAAAGTCAACGAAAAAAAGAGGAGAAAAGTCAGATAATAAAAAATCAAACCTGGAATTCTAGAAATTGGCCTTTGACGAATCGCAACACGAGACTTGATTTACCAGCTCCCATGTCCCCAAGCAAAACCTACAGATCATCGCGTAACTTGAAGCTTCAAACAAAAGATAAAAACAATAGAACAAATCAGGAATAGAACGAGTGATGATGATGGAGTTCAGTTACCAATTTTGCGTTGAGATTATTGTGTCCGATCGTCGCCATATTGATACGATCGAGGGAGAAAAGAGGTTTTTCTTTTGCAGCAAAGAGAAGCGATGTGTATTGTTGTTGGTTTGCTGATTGCTGAAACACGGAATTGGGTCGATATTAAAAATATGGAGTAAATGCAACAAAATTACGAATAAAACAAGTCTTTAAATACACACGCTTTAGTCTAGAACATTACCCATGTCATGTGATATTATTATAGATTTCTACTTTTTAAAGATCATCATTATTTTTTAATAAATTAACCTAGAGTCCTAGCTAATAATAAAAACCTTGATAAGGTTTTTAACGTGTCTCAGTTTATTACTATTACTTTATATGCAATGTAATTTCAGGACTTTATTTACGTATTTTTTTTTTATAAATAATATACTTTTATTATGTAGTTATAGTTGTATATTATATGACATTTGAATCAAATTTTGTAGTATTATTAACAAAATATATGACCCTCGTTTGAAATTCAAATTTACTTGGATAACTCGTAATCCTTATCAAACAATTGGATAAATTAACTTGAAGCACATAACTGTTTTCATCAAGATAAGTCTACATAAAATTCAAATACTATATATATGCGAATATTACATAAAATTCAAATACTATATTTATTAAAACATGTATTGATTACAAAATTAAAAATATAAAATACAATAGCAAAGGTATATAATTTTATTATCTCTTCCCAACAATCAAATTCTAGCAATGATCATCACCAGTTTCTTAGATTCAGAAAACGTAATCATTTCTTCGTATAACTTAATCAGTTTATATGATGCTGATGCCACCATAGTGTACTATGAATGTATAACACAAGCTTACATTATCTTGATTTTTTTAGATGTTTAAAAAATGAACATTTTTTTACCTAATAATTATTTTTTCATATTGGATGAACAGACAACATTATTTGACCATATACTTCAGTTGATCATGGTAAATGGATTGCAGTTATCAAGAATGAGGTACTATTGAATTCCTCTTTGATTTCATATAATAAAATTAGTTTTGCATATTTTGGTTTTGGTATTTTTTTTAACTGTTTATATCACAGCTCATGTAGTCATGTGTATATTTTCATCCCTTTTAAGTTGGTATTTGAGTATTTGATTTCTTCATTGTATTACATTTGTAGGGGAGGTTGACATTGATGGGTCTTTAGTTGCTACAAAATATGTTGGAGTGGAAGACATTGTCACTTGTCATGTTTAATAATGGGTGTCTATGTTGCAAAGTCATGGGTGATCCTGTTAGAATGATAGGAGAGTTGTTAAATAAAAAGAAATGGAAATTTGACTATATTATCATAGAAACTACAAATATGTAGTAGCGACTTGAATTTCAATTGTGGGTATTTCTTTTACAAGTTTGATAGGATTGAACCATGTTACTTATCTTAAAAAAATAATAATAATAAAAAAATAAAAATAAAAAATAATAATAATAATTTCAAATGGTTCATGATATATTAACCACTAATTACTAATTACAAATTTTAGAAAAGGATATAAAAGTCTTGGCGACAATAGCCAAATAGAAATCAAAATTAAGAATGATTTTGGGAATTTTTTAACAAAAAAACTAAAACTGAAGTTGTGAGTAAACTATAGGTACCATATTTGTAATTTACTCTATTATTTATTGTTTGTGTACTGCAGGCAGGCATACTGAACCCAGACAAAAAAAAATGGGCTCGACTTTACCTTTTTTAAATAACCCAATAGCTACGGCCCAAATGAATTAAAGGTCGAATGATCTGATCAATAAAAAAAGTTATCCAAATTAGATCGGATAAACCATTATACTGGATCTTGTCAAAACCGGTTTTGACCAAATGGGATTGGATTAACCGTTATACTGGAAGGAAACCGGTTTGAGAATCCAGATTAGAAATCGGATCAGACCCTGAATCGTAAACCGGTTTGCCTAAAATCCGGACCAGATCCTGTTTGAATACGGGTTTTTTCCTGCCCATTGGAACGGGTAAAATTTGAATCTTTTTTGGAAAACGGCCAAAATGCTAGTTTAATTTTTCTTGACCCTTTTGCCAATCAACACATAGTATATAAATAGATGTTAGATGCTAGTTTTCAATAAGAGAAACATAAACACTTCTTTCTAATCCTTTAATACACTTTAAAAATGAGTTTTCTACCACTCAATATTTGAACGATGTTGTGATGAAAATCTTGCATACTCATCAAGCTAAGGGTGATTGGGAGCATTATGATTTGTGTGAAATATCTAGTGGCGAGGAAAAAACACTCAATTGCAAAAAGTATGGCTTGTTTATGGGCAAATCCGGCAATAGTATCTTGCAAACTCATGCTTTTAAAACTTCTCCAACTTTAAAAGTGGAAGCTGATCCAAATCAACAAAAATTTTACTCCCAATGGAGTGATCTTTATTTACGTGTAACGTCCTATCCTGAATCGTTTCCCATTTGGGTGTCGGTGACGTAATCTAGATGATCCGGGGTGTTCGGTTTGTGTTTTTGAGCCAAAGGGTATTTTGGTAAAGTGTCAGCTCGGGCTTTTATGGAAATTGGATTTTTTTTTCGGGACATCTTAAAGCATGTATGAGTTTATAAAAGCGTAGAGCATCTCGTTACCTTTTCGTGGATATAAGAATCGTCGAAATCGGATTTATAATGAAGAAGTAATGGCCTTCGGAGTATTTTAGGGTTTAGTACATAGGGAGTACGTGGGGCGTACTAGTGCAAAGTGCAATACGTGGGGCATACACTAGTATATGCTTAGCGTACCAAGAAGGAATGCATGTTCGCAAGGCTAAGGCCTCGTACATTGGGCGTACGAGGAGTACGTTGGGCGTACGTGGAGTGTAGGGAACCCTAATTTTAAGTGTGTTGTACCATATTTAAGGACCTTAAGTCCCTAGGTCTGACCTCTTTACCAACCCCTAAACCTCCTAAAATCCTAAATCAACCCTTGATCCTTCTTTATGGTGTTTTTAAGCTCTTGAGAAGATTTTGATGGTTATTTTTCCCTTTGTGAAGGAAGTAAGGAAGATTGAAGGTGTTTTGCTTGGTAAGGAACCTATATTGAAACATCCTAAAACTACAGTCCAAAAATTTCATTTATAATTATTAAATAAACCATAGTTATTAAAATCATTTCATCCAAAAACATAAGTCATCATATCGAATCAAAGTATCATATCAAAAAACATGTCAACATATCAGACTAAAACATCCCAGGCTAAACAAATGGTGTGTGCACTGCAGTCATCCTGAGATATTCCCCTTGATACCAGAAGTACCTGAAACTAAGCATGAAGCTTACTGAGTCTCCCCAAACTACCACATACCATACACATAATCAAATAATTACATAATAACATAACATGGGCCTTGCTCGCTACATCGGGCCCCGCACGACATCAAACTGAAATCCGGCATCGGGCCCAACTCGGTATGCATATAACATATCAACAATACATATAAATAAACACATAACATAAACATATAAACATTCCTCAGGCCCCGCCTGACATCGGACCGAAGTCTGGAAACATATAAACTTTCTTAGGGATTTCCCCAGCATCGGACTAAAGCCTAGAAACACATAAAACAAGAACATGCAAGAATCATGAAGACATCAGGCATACAAACATTCCTCGGGCTTTCCTCGGCATTATACCGAAGTTCGGAAACATATAAACCTACATCGGGCACCGTCGGGCATCGACCTTAGTCCGGAATATACCAACTTACATAAACGGGTCGACATTAGTGCCTTAGACCCGTTCCTATAGAAAGAAACTCACCTCGCAAAGCTAGATGCAAAATCTCACTGTAAGGAATCTCTAACGGCTGCTCCAACGGCTCCCCGAGTTGTCATTACCAACATAATGCTTAGTCAAAATCTAATAATCCCCTAGATATCATTCCATACCCAAAATCCCTTTACGAGTCAACCTTGGTCAAAGCCAAAGTCAAAGTCAACACCCTGGTCAAATTCAACATTCTGGTTAAAGTCAACATTCCAGGTTGACTCAACTCGCCGAGTTATCTCCTAACTCGTCGAGTTTCCATGCTTCTTAGAATCGTGATAAAATGAGTCAACTCGTTGGGTCCTTCCTCAGACTCGTCGAGTTCTGCCCTATACAGGATCGGGACAAATCATCCTAACTCTTTGATTTCCTTCATGACTCGTCGAGTTCTTCAGTTTGTTAAGCCCTTCTTAATGGATGAAGCTCCTATCCTTCAGATCTAAGCACCATACTTCATATTCACCCTGAAAATGTCCCTTTTAAGGGTAAAGTTTCCAACTTTACCCATTAATACCCTTCCTTAATGTATTTAACTCAAACCTTAACTCTTTAAGACCTATATCTTGATCTAAAAGTCATTAATACTTCAAGCTAAGGCATACAAACTGAGATCTAGACCTTATACACTACATGAACACGTAAAGTCTTTGACTTTCTCTCCATGCATGGCCTTTTGGAGCTTAAAAGGCCAAAACGACATCCTAAAGCTTGCATGGGGGTTCAATGGCCATAAAGTTTGCACTTTTATTGTTGGGTCAAAAATATGGTTTATAGTTTGATTTTCTAGGAAAATATATTTTTATAAAATGTTGTATGTGTTTGCGGTTTGTGTGTACGTCTGCACACCCTATGTACGGCCGTACACAGGGTGTGCGGCTGTACACATGTGTATGGCTAGAGGTCCATATAAATAGAGGAGTGCATGTGGGAGTGTGAGGCTGGAGAAGAGAGCATCTTGTAGAGAGAGAAAGTTAGAGAGAAGAAGTGTGTGTGAGTGAGAATCTATTGTAAGGAGCATAATTCATTTCATTAATACATCATAGATTCATCTTAATTCTTCTTCTCCTTCTCTTCTATATGATCTGACATCATCCAATTGATTGGGATTTCGCACCATCAATTGGATCTGATTGATACACAAGCAATTTTGGGGACTTACATTTATGCCATGAGAGCCCTTCAAAGTCCTAGATCTGGAAGTATACTCACTTGGGACGTCCATTTCCCAAGGACTAGCTACTTAGACCAAAACCTAATAAAAGTGAAAATGAAGAGATCTAACTAATCATTAAGCAAGTTTGAGACTTGCTTACCAATAAATGTTGGAAATGGAGTGAAGTTTCTAGATCTAAAAGCTTCCTCTTAGGCTCTCAAGCTTCTCCTTCTTCCACAAGCTTCAAATACACAAGATTTCTCTCAAGAATGACTCACAAGCTCGCACAAGGCATTAGGGTTTCGAGATTTAGGGTTTGAGACTTTGAGGCTGGAAATAAGGCCAACATGGGGGGTTTAAGATGCTTAAATAGGGTGTAAACCTAGGAAATTAGGGTTTCACCTCTACGAGTCTACTCGTCGATTTGATGGCTCTCAACTTGTCGAGTAAGTTCCTAAAATTATGCGGCCCAAACAGTCTCTACTCGACGAGTTTAGGGCTTCCAACTCGTCAAGTTACTCATATAATTTGAATAATTATTAAATTAAATATGTACCAGGAACCAGACGTTACATCTAGATACAGAATCATCACCCTCTTTGCATGAATTTTGAGGTATCAAGTTCATACATTGGCTTGTAGATGTTTAGATCTCTTTATGGTTTGATTTGTTATGTTTTGGTTCCTTTTTAGGTTGGTTGTTGAGTTAAGACGTTTGAAGGACCTATTCTTTTACACATGAGCTTATGCATAAAGGTGCTAATTTTATGCGGTACTGGATCTCATGCATGCATTAAGTCACATATTAAGTCCTTTTTAAGCTTAACAGCTTCATTTAGACATGCATGGATGTAAAGTTAGCAACATTACGTGATAATCCAGCTCATGGAAGTCAAATCTATGTTTTGGAGCAATGTCTTATTGGATTAGGGGTTAAAAGTAAGTTTTGGCTAAATGGGTGAGTACGTTGGTCGTACAAGTCTTTACATGTCGCCTATAAGCCATTTAACGTATATGCTTAGTGTATAGCTGAGTACACCCCGTGTACTCAGTATGATGGGCTTCATGTCTTTGGGTTTGAGTTTGGGCCATTCTATTGGGCTTAGATGATTGGGTTCTTGTTGGGCCTTCTGAATGCAAGTGTTTAGACTAGGAAAAATTGGTGGGCCTTGAGGTAAGTCCAATGTAAGGGTTTGGGCCTAGTTTGGAAAATTGTGCCATGTTTGGGCCTTGTTTGGTTATTTAGTAATTAGGCTTTTGGATTATAGGTTTGGGGCTAAGTTTTGGTCCAAACTAGGTAAGGGGTAAATTGATCATTTACCCTAATTATGGTCTGATATTTATGAATTGGAATCCAAATGGTAATTGGATGTTATTTGATATTGATAGCTTAGGGATTTGTTAGACCAACAGCCAGGGAGTTATCTGTGTGATTCAGTAATGTGAGGTGAGTTTTCTCACTATGACCATAAGGCACCAATGTTGACCCATTACTTGTTATGTGGAATGATAGTTGTCTCTGTGATACTTTCATTAAAGACCCTAGGGTAGCCACTGGAGCTTCCCACAATCTCTGGACAAGAGTCTTGAATGAGGCCTGCTGCTCGGCCCCCCAAGCAAAAGTAACACCCTTCCTAGTCAATCTGGTAAGAGGAACAACAATCTTGGAGAAATCCATGATAAATCTCCGGTAGTAGCTTGCCAAGCCAAGAAAACTTCTGATCTCGAATGGGGACCTCGACACCTCCCATCGCATAATTGCCTCAATCTTGGCCGGTTCGACCAAAATCCCATTCTGGTTGACGAGGTGACCTAAGAACTCGACCTCTCAGATTTAGAAATCACACTTGGAGAATTTGGCATAAAGCCTCTCCGTCCTCAATACTCGAAAAATCTCTCAAAGACGCTCCTTGTGCTACTCTCTGGACCTCAAGTTTACCAAAATGTCATTGATGAATGCAATCACTGACGTTCCAACATGGGCCTGCACACCCAGTTCATGAGATCCACGAATGCTGCCAGTGCCTTGGTGAGTCCGAAAGGCATCACCACAAACTCGTAGTGCCCATAACGAGTCCTAAAGGGCATCTTCTGGATATCCTCTTCCCAAACTCTCATCTGATGACACCTAGATCTAAAATCAATCTAGGAAAACCAAGACGCCCCCTGCAACTGATCGAATAAATCATCAATCCTTGGTAGTGGATAACGGTTCTTGACCGCCAGCATGTTCAACTCCCGGTAGTCGATACACATCCGGTGTGAACCATCCTTCTTCTTGACAAAAAGGATCGGCGCTCCCCACGGTGAGCTACTTGGTCTAATAAAACCCTTTCCCAGCAGATCCTGGACCTGTGAAGATAACTCCTACATCTTAAGCGGCACAAGGCGATAAGGTGCCTTGGTAATAGGCACCGCACCCGGAACCAAATCGATATAAAACTCTATCTTCCTCTCGGGAGGCACGACCAGTAACTTCTCGGGGAAAACATCTGGGAAGTCACACACAACCAGAACATCAAAAATAGAACTTGTCCTCTCAGTGGTAGCTCTCATATCCGTCACATATGCTAACCAGCCCATACATCCCTGTTGTAAACTCTGCCTTGCCCTGACCGCAGAGCAGAAACTGACCTATATATGGTCCCCTCGTCATACACGGTAAGCACTCCCCCACAAGGGTATCGTATCGTCACCATTTGACGCTCATAGTCAATCACAACTCCAAATCGGTTCAACCAATACATGCCACTGTGACATAGACATCACACATCGCTATCGGCACCAAATCTGTAGGGATCTCAACATCGAAAATCTCCAATACACATCCCCGAAATACATCGGTGGCAAAAACCGCATGCTCGTCGGCTATAGAAACCCTCAATGGCCAACTCAACACCTCATATCTGACACCAATGTGATTAATAAAGGATAGAGACATAAAATATCGACTCACACCCGAGTCAAATAATACCAAAGTCGGCACAAAACTCACAAGAAAAGTACCTATATACAACACAATATAAGCATAAACAAATCTCAAAATAATATAAATAAGGAGATACATACCAGAAACGACATCAGGCGCTGCATGGATCTCCTCTGCGGTCAACTAAAATGCTCTCCCACGAGCCCTCGGAGGCTCGGCCTTCCCCAGCCGACCATTAGTAACACGTAAAGTGGTAAGAGCAACAGTCTGGGCTGATCCCTGAGTCACCTGGGGACACTCGACTTTTCGATGGCCCATCTGGTTGCAATGAAAGTAAACCGAAAATCCCTCGGGGCCGTCCCTCGCCATATGCCCCTCCTTGCCACATTTGTTGCAAATCCCTGCTAGGCAAGACCCCTCGTGGCTCTTGCCGCACTTGCTACAAGTATGGCTCTTATGTCCTACAGCTCTCGAATCAGCGGGCTTAGGTCGCTTTGTCATTGGCTGCGACTGTACCGGTCTCCTATCTCTCCCCTACTGCTCTTCCTCCTCCCTGGTCTAAATCTCCAGCTCAATCTCTCTCCTCCTGGGATTGGTCTGGAGCTCAGCTAATGTCCGATAAGACGAGTTCGCCACGAACTCCCAAATATCTCTCCTCAAGATGCTCAAATACCGACTCACACATGCCTTCTCGGTGGACACGTGCTTAAGGCAGAACAATGCCCTCTCATGAAACATCCTCGTAATCTCTGTCATAAATATCTCATAATACAACATATAATGGTATTTTGGGAAATCACCGTTTGGGCTCTGGCTGATTGTACACACTACTCCATCTCATTTTCTCTTTAAAACTCATACTCATTTTAGGAAAATCGTTTATTTTTAGAAAAAAATTCTCAGATCCTTGGTTTGAGTCCAAACATACTTGAGAGTACATCCGAATCCCTCAAATCAAGGTTCCAATACCAACTTGTAACACTCTAAATTTTCAAACAAAATTTTCATTTTTAAATCACATAAAATCAGTATCACATTTTCTCAAAACCACAATGTATCAAATGTCAAAAACATGATTAAACAAAACAACCGATAATATCCCAGAATCCTCAACATAGTCTCAAACATGTGTGTACAATCAAGCCGACGCCTTCCCACGATCCTGAGAAGTACCTAAAACACATAACACACAAAACGGTATGCATGAAAGTTGGTGAGTTTCCCAAAATACCCCTTACTCAAATAATAAGCCTCTTATGGCTATAACTCAGCATGGACTCTCCTGTCTCATGCATCTCGGTGAGGACCCTCCAGTCTCACAGCTCGGTTTAGATCCTCCAATCATGTGTCTCAGTGAGGACCCTCCGGTCTTACCGCTCGAGTTGGACCCTCCAATCCTATATCTCAGTGAAGACCCTCTGGTCTCACAACTCGGTTTGGACCCTTCGGTCCTAACTCAGTAAAGCACAGAATAATATAGCATATGTCACAAAGACAAAATGCATAATATCACATAACTCAATATAAGCATATATGACCCTCTAGTTGATAACTCAATAAGACCCTTCGATCACACAATATTACCGCTCAGGTAACTATAGTGAGAAGACTCACCTCGAAATTAAGTAAGTAGACCTAGCACCCCAAGAATAGTCTAGACTCCGCCTACATAAGATAATTATCTCTTGTAAGCAATTTGTAATAACCATTCTACGATGCTAAGCTAACTCATCCATTGACCATTTTCCCCCTCCATGGTCTCTAAAGTCCACAGTTGACCAAACCCTAAAAGTCAACGAAAGTCATCTCTCAAGTCAACAATCCTTGTTGACTAAACTCATCGAGTGCATCTACATAGCTCATCAAGTTCCTTCGTTTTTCTCAGAAGTATCAGGAAAATTCAACTCAACTCGTCGAGTTGTCTCATCAACTCACCGAGTTGTAGCGCGTCCAGTCTATCGGGGAAAACCCTAGCTGAGTCGTTGAGCTGGCTCATGCACTCGTCGAGTCCCTCTAAACCAATATTCATTCAGACAATTCTAAGCAGAAATAATGTCGCAAACTCTAGATTTGGCCTCCCATAGACAAAATACCACATGAAGTTGTAAGCTTTACGCCCATGCATGGCATCTAGGGCTCGAAATGCCATAATAAGCTCTATATAGGGTTTAATGCATTGAAACTTGTCACCAACTTGATAAAGCTTAAATCTTTGGGCTCAAATGACTACATATGGTCCAAATCTGAAATCTTAACTCTATGGAAAACTCAAAATACTCTAGAACTCAAAAAAGGATGGAAAAAGTCCCTAAACGTTCTAGTAACAAGATCTAACTAAACAATGAGCAAGGTGGTGACTTTTTACCTTCAAATAGAAGCTAGGAATGAATGAACACCGGATCCAAAAGCTCCCTCTCATCTTAAGCCCTTTGTTCCTCAAATTTCCTTTAATGATGCACTAAACACACAATATTAGCCTCTCTTTCTCTCACACAAAGTTATAGCTCGATTAGGGTTTTTCACTGATTGTTAGGGTGATATGGGAGGTGGAAATGAAGGCTTAAGGTCCTTTAAATAGGACACAAACCCTGAAAATTAGGGTTTTCTCACTCAGCACCTACTCTTCGAGTTGGGGTCCACCAACTTGTCGAGTAGACTCTAAAAATCATACAGCCAATTAACTCCTCTACTCGGTGAGTTTGGGGTATTTTGATATGGGCATATTTAGTTATAAAATTTATGCATTATCTTAATATTGTATGTTGATTTTATCTCATTTAATGAAAAAAAGTGCTTAATTAGTTTATAATTTCATTTTTCAGCAACAATGAAATGCTCGGATGGAAAAGGAAGCAGATTTAGCAATTAGAAGCTTGGATCTTGGATTTTGAAGAAAGAAGGATGTTGCCGGACAGCTTGACCCCTCGTCAGTGTTTTGGCCATATCTCATGAACCATAACTTCGATTGGTGAGATTCAAAATATTCTGAAAACTAGACACAATTTCGGAAGACATTCTTGTTTTGAGAAAATGTTCATTCCAAACGGACTCGACGAGTTGGGCCTCAACTCGACGAGTTGATCAGAAAGTTCGTGATTCTCGACGCTGACTTTCCGTACACAGGATTTTAAGTGATGGACTCGCCGAGTCGCCCATGTTTTCAGAATTTATATATAGAAACACTTCTCATTCGAACCCTAATGAATGGGGAAAGTTTAGGACAATTTTTGGAGGCCATAAGGGTTCTTAGAAGCTGTGGTTTTCGAGATTTCAACATAACTATTAATTTGGAAGAAGATCAAACGCTATTAATAACACATTACTTTTATCTTAATCTTTTGCATGAACCATGTTTCAATCATTAGATTATGTTTTTAGTTTGTTATTTGATGTAGATATGAGCTAAAAACTCATAACTTCTGTTTAGGATGGATGATTTTATGAATATGGTTTGATTTTATGATTGGATTAATTTAATTTGGTGATTTTGTTTTGTTAAGCTTGTTAAAGAACCTTATGTGTTAATTACAACTATTTGATGTTAATTAACCAGTAATTAAGTTGCATGAACATCTTGTAGTTGTTAATCTCATATGATTTATGTGAAAACAATGTTATATGCCTAGGAATAGCGAATGTGAAACTAGGGTTAAATAGAAAATAGATATGTTAATGTGTGAGTCTGTGTGACGAACCATCACCAAGGAGTTAATTGAATTAGCATATTTGATTAACTCATTACAAGTCTTACATAACCCGAATCAACAAACTAGGAAATCTATTAGTTTAATCACTTGAAGACTGCTTGAATTAATTTGTTTTCTAAGGATTAGTAATAGCGAACGTGAACGTAATCACACTAATCGGTAGCCAAAGTCAATTAATCCATTACACTTACCATAAAATCAACCATAGGAATAAATGATTCAAACTGAAACAGAAGTCTCCTCCATTATTGAATCTAATTGTCTTTTGTTTCTCCTTAGTTGTTAATTGTCCTTTGTTAAAGAGTTTAAGTAGTTGCTTAAGTTTCTAGTCTTGTAAACTATAGAAAACCCCCTTTCTATTACTTTTTTATTTAGATAATATTATGATTTATTTTAATTGTTTACCGTTCCCTGTGTTCGATACCCTACTTACCTGAACTAAACTGCTAACTGATAGGTACACTGTCTTACGTGTGTTTGTCTTTGTATTTAAGTTAATAGTGTTAACCTAATAATATTTTGGTCTTTATTTTGTATTGGGTTTTATGATTGGGCCTTTTCGCTAGGAAACACTAATTAGCTTGTCTATATATTATATCTTTCATTTTCATTGTATTTGTACTTCTCTTTGATAATAATATGAAACCCTAGTCGTTATATGTATTTCATTTGTTAGTTTACATGGTATCAGAGCTCGGTTGATTATCTGTAGTTTTTTGTTTTTTTTTTTTTTTGGGGGGGGGGGGCGAGTACTGTTCATCGACACTGTTCATCAGCAATTACTGTTCATCGGAGTTACTGTTCATCGACACTGTTCACGGCTACTGTTCACGGGTACTGTTCATCACGACTACTGTTCACGGTTACTGTTCATCGCACTATTCATCGGTACTATTTACGTGCACTGTTCATTGTCACCATTTGCAATTTTGGGGTATGCCTTTTTTTCTCGTTTCTGTATTTGGTTTGGTTTGATTTGTTCGTTTTGTCGGTTTTGAGGGTTTCGTTTTCGTCTAGCTTTGTTGATTTCAAGATCTTGATCATTTTTTGCTGCTACTCGTATATACTATTTGACTGATATTGAAATATGGCCCCAAGAGATGATTCTCTTTAGTCCATTAGTATTCAATTTGATGGCAAAAACTATGCCTATTGGAGTTATGTTATGAAAAATTTATTGCGGGGCAAGACTATGTGGGGGATTGTTACAGGTGACAAGAAGAAACCAACAGACGAGAAGGCCGCTAATTATGAAACCTTACTGGATTCATGGGAGACTGATAACTCCAAGATCATTACTTGGATTAATAATTCTGCCATCCAGTCTATTGGTACTCAGTTGGCGAAGTATGACACAGAAAAGGAGGTTTGGGATCACTTGGCTAGGTTGTATACTCAGTCTAACTTTGTAAAGTAGTATCAGTTAGAGTTTGATATTCGAGCCCTCCAACAGAACAATCTTAGTGTTCAGGAATTTTATGCAGCTATGTCGTATTTGTGGGATCAGTTAGCTCTTACAGAACCGGATGTGTTGAAGGCTTTTAAGCCTTATATTAATAGAAGGGAAGAGCAACGTTTGGTTCAGTTCTTGATGGCATTACGTTCAGATTTTGAAGGTCTGCGTGGATCAATCTTGCATCGTACACCTCTTCTCACTGTTGATTCGGTTGTTCACGAGTTGATTGCTGAAGAAACTCGTATCAAGTCCCATGCTAACAAAGCTCTTAAGACAGCCACTCCTGTTGTCTTTGCTGTTTCACAACGACCCCAATCTTCAAACCAAAATCGTCCCAGAGTTGCATTTGATGAGTGTGCTTTCTGTAAGAAGAAAAACCATTAGAAGGCAAATTGTCCTTTACTGATAAGCAAGGGAAATCAACAGCAACAACAAACAAGATCACAAGCACACTCTTAGTCTTCACAGCAGAACAAGTCTTCTGGACAGTCACGTCCCTCTTTTTCATCTTTTAGGCCAGCACAGTACGTTGCTGCTACACCTTCAGTTGAGAATGAAATAGATTTCACACCACCATCAGCCTTGGATCCACAGATTGTTGAGTAGTTCAGACAATTCTTAGCTACCAATCCAACTACCATGTCAGCTTCCATGTCTCATTAAGGTCTGTCTTCATCCAACACGTCAGGTATTCCTTCATCCTTGGGGATATTGGATTCTGGTGCATCTCATCACATGTCACCACATTTTTCATCTTTTGCTTCATTATCTTCTTGTACACCTATCTCTGTTATGTCTGTTAGTGCTACACCCATGTCAGTAGAGGGTGTTGGTTCTATTGTCACTCCTTATATATCTTTAACAGATGTGTATTACATTCCTACACTTGCTTTGAATCTTGCATCGGTCAGTCAGTTGTGTAAATCTGGTTGTTGGGTCTTCATTTCTGATTCATTCTGCTGTGTACAGGACATTCGGTCTCGGAGGGTGATTAGGATAGGCCGTAGACTTGGGGAGCTTTATGTCTTGGAGCAGCTACATGTTGCTGATGTTGCTGCATCTAGTGTCGATTTGTCGTCTTTTCATTTAAACCCTTCATCCTCTCCTTTTTATCTTTGGCATTCTCGTTCGGGACATGTTTCAGCGTCTCGTTTACAGTTTTTGGTTTCCACTGGTGTGTTAGGCTCTTTGAAATTTGATGATATTTCTGATTGTTGTGGTTGTAAACTGGGAAAATTTTCTGCTTTACCGTTTAATAAAAGTGTCATTCATTCTGTTGCTCCCTTTGATATTGTGCATTCTGATGTGTGGGGTCCCTCTCCGATAACCTCCAAGTCAGGAGCTAACTATTATGTTTCATTCATTGATGATTACACTCGTTATACGTGGGTTTATTTTATGAAGCGCAGGTCTGACTTTTTCACCATATATAGTGAATTCATAGCTATTGTCAAGACTCAACACTCTGCTATCATAAAATGTTTTCGGTGTGATCTGGGAGGAGAATTTACCTCCAATGATTTTAAACAATTATTGGCATCTGATGGCACTCTCTGCTCAACTTCCCAATATGTTTTGGGGAGAAGCTGTTCATACCGCTACTTATGTTATTAATCGCATTCCTACTATGTACACTTCAGGGAAGTCTCCTTATGAAATGTTGTTTGGACAACTCCAAGATTATTCTTCATTACGAGTGTTTGGGTGTACATGTTTTGTCTTGAAGCCTCATGTAGAGAGAGATAAGTTGTCTTCAAAATCAGCTCTTTGTATTTTTCTAGGATATGGTATTGGTCAGAAAGGTTATCGGTGCTATGATCCTTCAAATCAGAAACTGTATGTATCTTGCAATGTCACCTTTTTGGAGCATATTCCATTCTATAGCATTCCTGTTCAATCACATGATGCAACCCGAGAGGAGCTCTGTACTATTGATCCGTTTAGCATTGACATTGATGATCTACCACATGTTACTGATCCACCACTTGCTGCTGATCCAGCACCTATCGTTGATCCTCTGCCTACAAATCATGAAGACCCCCCTCCATCGAGACCTTATCGTAATAAGAAGTCCACAAAGCTTCCTGAATTTGTCTATTCCTCTTACTCACCGGCTTTTGCCTCCTTTATTGCTGATGTACATTGTCTCTCTGAGCCAACATCCTATAAAGAGGCCATTTCTGATCCTCTTTGGCATACCACTATAGCTGAGGAACTTGCAGCTCTTTAACAGACTCATACATGGGATCTGGTTCCGCTTCCACCTGGAAAACACACGATTGATTGTCGTTGGGTTTATAAAATCAAAACAAAGTCTGATGGATCCATTGAGCGTTATAAAGCCAGACTTGTTGCGAAAGGGTACACGCAAAAGTATGGTATAGATTATGAGGAGGCGTTTGCTCTTGTTGCAAAAATGACGACTGTTCGCACCTTGATTGCAGTTTCTTCCATTCGTCAATGGAAGATTTATCAAATGGATGTCAAGAATGCTTTCTTGAATGGTGATCTTCATGAAGAAGTATACATGTCTCCTCCTCCTGGTATTGCTCACCGACCAGGTGAAGTTTGTCGACTTCGGAAGGCTCTATATGGCCTCAAACACGCCCCTCGTGCTTGGTTTGAGAAATTTTCTATGGTGATTACTTCTCTTCGTTTTTAACCAAGTAACCATGATTCAGCTCTATTTATTCGATGTACGAATGCAGTGCGGATTATTCTTTCCTTGTATGTCGATGACATGATTATTACTGGTGATGATCATGATGGTATAGAGTCTTTAAAGCGTGATTTGGCTCACCATTTTGCTATGAAAGACTTGGGATTACTTCGTTATTTCTTGGGGATTGAAGTTGCTTAATCTCCAAAGGGTTATCTTTTATCTCAAATGAAGTATATTTCAGATTTGTTTGAACGTGCATGACTCACGGATAATCGAACAGTTGATACGCCTATAGAGAGTAATGCAAAGTACTCTCCAACTGATGGTGTCCCATTATCAGATCCAAGTCTTTATCGTACCATTGTTGGGAGTTTGGTTTACCTGACTGTCACTAGACCGGATATTGCTCATGCAGTTAGCCAGTTTGTCACTGCTCCTACTACTGTTCATTAGGGAGCTGTTCTTCGTATTTTGAGATATTTACGCGGTACTCAATTTCGCACTCTTATGTTTCCTTCTTCATCCTCTCTTGAGTTGTGTGCCTATAGTGATGCAAATTGGGATAGTGATATTTATGATCGTAAGTCTACTACTGGGTATTGTGTTTTTCTTGGAGATTCATTGATATCATGGAAAAGCAAGAAACAAGATGTTGTTTCTTGATCTTCTACAGAATCTGAGTATCGATCCATGGCTATCACCACTTGTGAGATTGTTTGGTTGAGATGGCTTCTTGCAGATATGGGCGTTCACATCTCTCAGCCTACCCCTTTGTATTGTGATAACGAGAGTGCGATAATGATTGCCAAGAATTCAGTGTTTCATGAGCGCACAAAGCACATTGAGATTGACTGTCATTTCACACGTCATCATCTCCAGAAGGGCACTATCTCCCTTCCTTATGTTCCTTCCTCTTTGCAGATTGCTGATATTCTTACGAAGCCGTTGATTGCTCCTCGATTCCATTTTCTGTCTGACAAACTCTCAATGCTTATTGCTGTTGCATTGTATGTTTGAAGGGGGATGTTAACTAATAATATTTTGGGATTTATTTTGTATTGGGTTTTATGATTGGGCCTTTTCGCTAGGAAACCCTAATTAGCTTGTCTATATATTATGTCTTTCCTTTTCATTGTATTTGTACTTCTCTTTGATAATAATATGAAACCCTAGCCGTTATATGTATTTCATTTGGTAGTTTACAAGTAGGATTAAAACTAGTACATTTCACACACGTCAATAATCATTTGGATCCACCCTATGGTTCCTAAAAATATAATGGACATCTTATGCACTACTTTCATGCATCTTCAAATTATAAACAATATGTCCCTAATTGTGTATCCTGTCACGTGCTAGATTACATGGCTGTGGTTTCTTTGTAACATCCGGACTTCCAGGTATATCATTTATTTATGTTTTTGGGAAGGTCTATTGAGCGACTCGATGAGTTGGTGCTACAACTCGTCGAGTAGGGTTGTGATATGCCATGTGGATTAATGATCTACTCGACAAGTCCGAAGAGCCGACTCGCCGAGTAGACGTTGTGAAGAGAAACCCTAAATCCCCAGGTTTAGGGCCTATTTAAGGACACTTATAGTCTCATTTGCGGCTCACCAGCTGTTACCTTCACTGAGAGTAACCCCTAATCGGCCATTGAGCTTAAAAAGAGTATTTTGAGCTAATTTTGAGTGTTTGGTGCATCTTTTGAAGAGAAGGGAAGGATTCCAAGCCAAGGGAAGAGAATGAGCTGTTAGATCCGGGGTTATTTCACCTTAGAGCTTCTGGGAAATGTATAAAGCTTTCACCTTTCTCATTTTGTTGAGTAGATCTCATAATTTTGGGAGTTTAGGGATTTTTCCATCTAATATGAGGACCTTGAGAGTTTTGAATTCATATAGAGGTTTGGACTTCAGATCTGGACCATGTGAGGTCCCTAGAGTCCAAAATTCCCTGCTTTATTCAGCCATGATAATGCTCTTGAGTGAAAAACCCTTATTAAAGTATGTTTTTAGCATTTGAAGCCCTAAGTGCCATGCATAGACGTAAAGCTTGTGGCTTTACGTGGTAAACGAGCCTTAAGAGTGTAGATCTAGAGTTTGGGAATGTTTTTTTTGCTTTGGAATCATCTGAATGGGAAAAGAGTCTGAATGGACTCGCCGAGTCGAGGAGCCGACTCGACGAGTCGGTTAGGGTTTGTCCCGACGAGCTGGTCATGCTATGACTCGGCGAGTTAGGGGTTAACTCGACGAGATGAACCTTCACGAAGACTTCTGAGGGACGCCTGGACTCAACAAGTCACATGAGCGCACTCGGTGAGTTAGGTCAAACTTGGACTATTGACTAGAGTTTGACTTCTGTTAACTTTAAGGTTGGCCAACATGAGTAATGCGGACCATGGAGGGGTAAAATGGTCTTTTACCCGTTCCAAGAATTTGAGAGAAAGAGAGAACAACCTTGATGTAATTGAGTACGAATAGAGTATTAATTAGAGATGGTTATCCTATGTATTTGGTAGAGCCTAGTTCGAGATTTCTAAGCACGAGACTTGTACTTACTAACTTATGAGGTGAGCCTTCTCACTATACTTACCATGAGTGGTACCCTTGTGTGAGTGAGATGTATTATGTGCTTATTTATGTTATTGTGCTATCTTGCATGTTGTTCTTGTGATTTATGTTTATTGTTGTGAACTTATTGAGTTAGGGCTGGAGGGTCCTCCCGAGTGGCAGGACCGGAGGGTCTCCACTGGAACACATTGACCAGAGGGTCGTATTGAGTTAGCCTTGAGTGGCTAATGCGATATGTGTGGTATTTTGGGAAACTCACTAAGCTTTGTGCTTACCGTGTTATGTGTTTCAGGTACTTCGACGAATCACGGGAAGGTGCCGACTTGATTGTACACACATCAACGATTGGGTTATGATTAAGAGGATCCTGGAGTGTTGGAAATATGAACATTTTTTATATGGGAATTCAAAATTTGACATTATGACATTTTGTGTTTATTTATTGAGACAAATGTGTTTTTAAATTGAAAATTTTGGTTTGAATTTTCAGGTTGTTACATTCTTCTTAAACAGCTTACAAGGGAGACAAAATATTTTATCAAGATCCTTTACAAGCCAATCTCTATGATGCGTCTCTCCGGTTGGTAAGTACTTATTGTAAAATCTTAACAAAAACGTATGTTTCTTACATCTTTAGCACCTTTACCGGTTAACATATCTCTTTTATGACCATTTTTCACTAGTAAACTTATCTATTTACTATTTAGTATCAAGGGTGTCCCATTTTCTCGGATCATAGATATTCAATGGAATATCTTATTTGTCATCACCATTATTACCATTCAAGATGGCTTCTTCCACAATTTCATAAACTTCATCCATATTCAGTGTTACTTTTGCTCTATGTTCTGCCTTATTAACTTGAACGTTATCAAGATTGTAGTATTATCTTCGAAATACACTTTTATCCTAAAACCCAAGTTATAACATCCCTAAAATACGAAGGAAAATTTTCGTTTTTAAAGCATAAACACAACATTCATTTATCCTTTATTCAAACATTTAGAGTATTTCAAAGTAAAAACAATTATCAGAGTTCTTTCCCAAAATACTCCAAGATCCTTCACAATGGCTTAAATGCTCCAAGATAAGGGTTAGGGTCGACTTTTAGGGTTTGGGAAGCTTAGAGGTTGATAAACGATGAGGCTGATCATGAAAGAAATGAGGTTTAAATAGGGTCAAGGGTCACAATTTAGGGTTTCATGGCTGAAGGGAGTACGCCCCGCGTACCCCTTGGTATGCTCGGCGTACTCGAAGACCACCCGTGACTACTCTACTCAGTACGCCCTGCATACACATCTAGTACTCCCCGCGTAATAGATGGCCCTCCAAAACACTCAAACTTCATTCGGCCATACCTCCTTCGTCCCAAGTCCGTTTCCAACGAACTTTTTATCCATGGGAAGGTGACAAGAAGCTCTACGCTTCTAACAACTCACCATTGCCTTAAAACTTCCCCAATAAGAACCCAAAATTCATAAAGGCCCGAACTAATAACTTACGAGTATACTCTTGTGCTCCGAAATGCCGTTGAACACTCGGTTCACTTAAATCGTAGCACCTACATCCAAAAATGGCCAAATCCTTTCTTCCCCAAGGCCCTAAGCCTCGTGATAATTGATTATTGGGCCACAACCCCGAATAAGGAAGCAATCCGAAACCAAGTGTTACACAAGTTATATAAGATATTTTTTTCATTGTTAATACAACATGAATAAGATTAGTAGCACGAAACTATACTTTAACCAATGTATTATTATTTTTGTTTTCAAAATTTTTAGTAATAGAATATTAAAGGAAAAAAATTATAGGAAGAGGCTTTTTGCTACGACAGCACCTACACACCCTAGGTCAGCCATTGTCATCTTCTTATGAGACCTTTGGCACATGCTCCTCTTTTATTTTGATGCCTTTCTTGATTTTATGTTCATGCACCGGTAAAGAACTATATTGTGCATCTACCGATAATTCATCTATATTTTTGTACTCTTCAATTGTATAGTTAACTTAGGGCGTGTTTGGCTTAGCTTTTAAAAGTTCAAAAGTTCTTTTCCAAAAAGTTACAAAAAGTCAGGAAATCCTAACTTTTCCAAAAAGTTGTTTTTCCTTGTATTAAAACTCCAAAAGTTACTAACTTGCCAAACATCTTTTTGTTTTTTTTCTTTTACAAAAAGGACTTTTGGCTTTGAAAGGGTAAGTCAAACACCCCATTAATTCCATTGCTTGGTAAATGTTCGCAATATGTCTTGATGATCTTGATTACCTCCTTGGGTTCTCTACAAGTTCGCATTAGATAGACAATCAACATTACTCTTCCAAAGTAATTTGAAACAACCTTACAACTCTTCGTCATCAGAATTCCGAATGATTCTCCTCCACATGTTCATCTAAGCTCTCGTTCATAAAATCCCTAAATTGTTTGCTAGTATCCCTTCCTTCAATTATGTGTTGTTTATTGGAGCCTCTATTCCCACAATGTCCTACTACTCTTTAGAAAAGATTCTCCATCAAGAAACTCCATTGTTCATAATCCCTTTCAAACTTGGGGATGCTTGGTTTAGCAAAGTTTGTTACGTCCAAATTCATCTTTCCCTCACTATTAGTTCAATCACAAGATGATTTTACTACATGCAATGTTTCTCTATGTTGAAAAGTCATTTAGTCTCTCACACCAAATGTTTATCAAATTGCTGGAAACAAAGTAAACAACTAAATAAACCTTCAATTCATAAAACAATGACAACCCTATAAACCATGGTTTTATTCAACGGTCTACCAAGTAAGCAAACAAGCACATACACCAGGTAAACACTTATACACCTAAATAAACCTCCAATTCATACAACAATCACCATAAAAATTTACAAATGTCCATTGTTTCCATTTCCTACAAAGTGTGCATAAAGAGTACATCATATATCTACATGCCAATAATCTTCATAAGCACTCCATTTCTCGATGTTGGAGGAACAAGAGACTTAGCATAAGCAATAGGCAACTTAACTATCTTCTTTGCTTTACTCACATAAGCTCTTCGAGTGAAGTTATTATAGTCATTGGCTTCAATCTCATCCAAGATTTGTCGATACAATAAAAGTGATGCCCACACCTAATAACACCATTTCAAATTTAGTTAAAGATCTTCAATAAAAGTCTTTTTTTTTATATAAAAAATGTACATTTTTAGTACTTACAGGCCATCTACTAGCTGGACTTAGTTGTCTAGCACCTTCTTCTGCTTCATCAAAGAAGGATCTTGCCCTTTTGATTTGTTTTTTCATGAAACTTCTCCATTTATCGGTTACATTTCCAGCAAATATATCTTCATCTGATAATCCAGCTTGTGCTAATTCATCTTGTGGGAGATACACTCTTCCTCTTCTTGCACTATTCCAAAAGCAACCACATCAAGAAATAGCAATGTACTTTTGTTTATTTGTTTACTATAGCATCATACTTTTATGTTTGAGACTTCGGCCACAACTGTTTTGTATGTTGGCAGGTTTGGTCCCTATGTAGAAAAAAAATTACAAAAACCGTTTCTATAATCTACAGAAAAGGTCTTTGTGTACATTTTTTTTACAGAAACGGTCCATGCGTTTAAGACTTTCGTATGTTGACAGGTTTGGTCTCTGTGTAGAAAATAAATTACAAAAACTGTCCCTGTAAGAAAAGGTCCGTGTGCAGGTTTTTTTTACAGAAACGGTCCATATGTTTAAAAAAATTACAAAAATGGTCCCTACCTAATAGAAAATTTACAAATTACGACCCCACAAAGCGGGGGTAATAATGTAACATCACCCTAATCTTTACTATTTATCGTATTTCCTATAAATTTCAACATGGTATTCAAGATTTTCTTGTAAATGTTCGAACTTAGTATTTTCTTGGAAATTCTTGAATTATGAAATAGTTTGAGCACTTACTCTTCTCCCACATCTCTGAGAATATTGGTGAGTTGATTAGCAATACCCAAACTCAAAGCATCATTGTATACACTTTCTGTTGTTGCTTGTGATTCAGGATCAATTCCAGCTACAGGAACACTCATCAATCCAACTGTTCCAGCCACATAATAACAATACAAATAAAGCTCATCAAAAGTCTTGTATCTTGACTTTACAAGATCCATCCTCATTCCTTGAATCATATCCTTAAAAGGCTGAAAACACCAAAACCAAAAGACAAAAAAAACATCAAGAACTTATACAAAAGTATCATCATTTGAATTTATTTTTTGGTAGGCCAAACAAATAGGAATATTGTAACTCACAATGGGACCATTTTGTGAAAAGTATCAAAAAGGTGATCATCTTGATAAATGATGACTCGATCCATTTTGGTTATTTTTGTAATCATCCAAATTTTAATATATATTTAGTGATTTGTTAATTGTGACCTGAATATCAATTGGGAACTTGGAAACAGTATCTGATAAAGCAGCATCGAGCATATCAAAAGGGCGACCATTGAAAAGATCTTCAAGCCTTGATTCCCATCTATCTAAAGCTTTTGGAGTTATATGTGATGCATTAGGCCCATCAACAAGTTCATCTGTTCTTCTACACCACACTAAAGAAAATCGTTGAATCAGTCAAAGAAGTTTATTATTAAACTTTAATCTTGAATTTGTAACTAGTTATAGAAATTTCAAGAAATGGTTTGACCTCAAAAGTCAAAGTTTCTTGAAAATGAGTAGGAAAATATTATTAAAAAAAGAGTTCACATGTAACTAACCAGGAATCAAGGATCAAGAAGAAACACAGAAATGAGAAAAGTGTTCTTGCTAGTATAAAATCTCTTTTCTTGGATCGAAAATAGGAAATTTATACAGAAATCCCAAAAATCAAACATTAATGATTAATGATTATGATCGATGAAGATTTACGATTGAAGATCCTCACCATAAATCGCCCAGAAAGCTTTTTGTCTCTGGGGTGGCATTAGTCGTGTTCCTGTAAATATTATATTAAAAAGATTGAATTAAAAAAGCTAAATTTATCCGAATCGAATTCAAATCATAACATGAATATCGAAATTGCAAGTGGTGAACTTTAAACTTAAAAATTACATTTTTTTTTTTTTTTTTGGAGATTTTAATGAAAAGAAGACTAACCAACCTAAATAAAATGTCTTGGCATACTCTGCACAAACTTCGCCACATCTATCGTAAGCTTCATTCAACAAACTAAGTGTTCCAGGAAGAACAATATCAGGTTTCACCTCCAAATCTTCTCTAGCTCTTATATGTTCTTTAACCAAAGCTGCTTGTTTCAAAACGACATCGTACACCATCTGCTCCGATGAAACAGCCAATTCGCCGGTTGGGTTAGCCACCACAACCCTCGAAACCACATCGGATTTTCTTTTTCTCCCGTTTTTTAAATCCCGGAAATCCGATTCACCAAATGAGTCGAAATATGAGGAATTGCACTTGTGCTTCTTATAACCAACATTCTTGATTTTGTTACTCCGTGTGAATCTTGATGAATCGACGAGTTTTGTTGGTGTCTCGAAGAATCCCAATTTGCAGAGCTCATAATTAGGGGAAACGACGCGTATCAGGGCAACAGACATGGTAAGTATTTGAATGGAAAAAAAAAGATTAAAGCTTGGTGCTTTTTATAAAGATTGTCTGTTAGTTTTTCCCTTTGTGTTGAAAACACATAGTAGAGAGCAGAGAGTAGACGTCAGTCACTAGAAAACGTGTCGACTTTTTAAAACAAGAAACCCACTTCACGTTTAGTGGAAAGATGATGAATCCCACAAAGGTTTCAAATTCATTCAAGATTTGTACCAAATTTGGAGTTCTGTATGATTGAAAATGAAGGGTTCCTGTTGAATGCCAATTGGTCGAATGTTAATTGTTATAAACAACCGATATAGCAACAGTGGAGAGCAAACTGAAAGAGAAATATGGATCTGAATGGAATCATGGAGATTAATTATATGTGAATGAGGACAATAATTATAATAAAGGCAGGGAAAAAATCGAAAATTCTTTCTGCTTGGGGATGCTGCCTAAAAAATAAAAAATAAAAACTCAGTTTGGCCAGTTCGCGACATGTTAGGTTTAAAAGACAAAAAACTAAAATAAATAAAACAAAATCACTCGGGGTATATTCCAATAAAGAAATTAAGAAAATGAATTGGAACTTAAAGCATAAAAACATGGTTTATACTTTATACCTACAAAAAGTTGTGACTCGTGAAATTGTTTTATGGAAATTCCAAAAAAAAAAAAAAAAAAAAAAAAAAAAAAAAAAAAGAAGAAACCAACAATGGGTGTCAAATAAGAGTGACCCACAACAAGATTGACACGCTCTTTTCTTGTTTATTTTTGCTTTTTTTTTTTTGGCACTACAATTTTTTTTCCATTTGTGTGAAAATGGTTTTTTTCTTAGTTGCTTTCTATGGATTTGAACAATCTGGGCTTTGTTAGCTCCTTGCTTTGGACATCTATATTGTTTTGCTTTGATGTATTGAAGAGAGTTGGAGCATTTTGACAAAACTAGTTGGAAACAATAGTTTTTGTTTGTTATATAAACGTTTGATAAAAAAAAATAGAAAAGCTTTTGAAATATTTATAATTACATAAAAATACATCTTTGTAAAGTAAGGATCATGATGACAATAAAAATAAAATAAAATTGCAAAAATGGTCTCTATGTTACGTATTTTTTTGAGGTTTTAATCCAAACCACGAGTTTTTTTTATTGGTGGTCTTTTTGCACTAGTTTCTTTGCGTTTTTGGTCCCTCAATAAACTGAAAAGACTATTATGCCCTTCTAATATATATTTTTATGCTTTTTCTATTTAATTTAAATGAAAAATAAAATAGTTAACTAATTTGGGGCCTCTCTCTCTCTCTCTCTCTCTCTCTCTCTCTCTCTCTCTCTCTCTCTCTCTCTCTCTCTCTTACATCTTCTACTCCACCGTAGTCCCATTTTCCTTATTTTACATGGTCCAAATCAACGAAAAGATATCAAATTTTTGAATCTATAGCTCCAAAAGTCATGTTTCGCATCAGCGATTCCAAAGAAATGAACATCGGCAGGGTTATCGTTGAAAAAGGATTTTTATATGAAAAGGAAACGCATCTGACAGTTATGAAAACCTCTATGTTCTTTGTCGGCGATGGCTTTGTCGTCTACGATTCAAACAGCTAAATCGTCTTCCGTGTTGACTCATACGGTCATGACAATCGTAACGCAGGTGAACTCATTCTCATGGATTCCTTCGGCCGTTGCCTCCTCACCGTTCGCCGGAAGGTGTGCTAGATCTTAAATTGTTAATTGCGTGCTTTTGCTCCGATTAGATTTACTTTCCACATGGCAAGGATTTCAATAACCTATTGGTTAACAGAGACCAAGTCTACATCAACGGTGGGAGGGTTTTTTTAGGTGAAAGGATGGAAGGTGATAAGCCGATATTAGCATGAAGAGATCTTCGATCATCAGAAAGTCAAACATGACGGTGGAGATGTTCTGCGATCGTTCGGAGGAGTATCATATCGAAGGATGCTTCTCTTAGAGGAACTACACGATATATGATTCAACGAAGGAAATAATGGCGGAGATCAGACGCAAAGTGGATGCTTCGACTAATGTGATGCTTGGGAAAAATGTATTTTCTCTCACCCTGAAACATGTTCGAATTGAGAACCAATCTTCTTCTCTAAAATTGATTTACAGCCTTCAATTTTTGTGTATGTTTATGGTTGGGGAAGAAGAAGTGGGGGTGGGGTGTGTTTTTGATCTGCCTTCGAACCAATTCTTTTTCACTTTGGTTGCTGCCACCGGAAACGTAAATTAAACCCTTAGAGGGTCGTCGGAGATCGATCCCTCCCCCCTCCTTGCGATTCGATCAAACATCACCAGACCATTTTTTTGTTTCTGTTCGTCTTCTTCGATTTGCCATGGGAAAAAGTCCTTTCCCTTTATTTGTGTTAGAGAGAGGGGGGGGGGGGGGGTTATGTGGGCCCTTATTTTTATTATTATTATTATTATTATTATTATTATTATTATTATTATTATTATTATTATTATTATTATTATTATATATATATATATATATATATATATATATTTATAGGAAAAATGAAAAATGAAAAATAAATATAATAAGGGCATAATAGTCTTGTCAGTTTACTGAGGGACCAAAAACGCAAAGAAACTAGCTCAAAAGGACCACCAATCAAAAGAAGTCGTGGTTTGAACTAAAACCCAAAAAAAATACGTACCACAAGGACCATTTTTGCAATTTTGTCTAAAAATAAAGACAATTCTGAAAACTGATTCAAAAACTCAATTGTTTTTTTTAAACGCTGCGTAAAGTAGTTTTTAGCTTTTAAATTTTTTATTTAAACTAAAATTAAAAAATTTGTACCCAAAACAAAACTTTTTGTCAATCGGTTTTCCTGCTAATATATATATATATATATATATATATATATATATATATATATATATATATATATATATATATATATATATATATATATATATATATATATATATATATATACTAATTTTGAAGTGCCAGGTGAACAATATCTTTTTCTCATTGGTTGATTTTTTCTCTTTGTTTATTTATCTATTTTTAATCTCTATAATTGATTACATGTGTCACAACTATGTCTAATGTTACTGCCTACTCAGCTTCTTATTCTTCCACGTTTCTTTCTCAGTTGCTCACCGCCTTCCCTTTTATCTCTTTCTTTCTCTTTCATTCTGGATGGTGGGACCACCTGTGACAACCCAAAATTTATTCCGTCATGGTAAACCCATATTTCGCTAATAAAACTTGTTTTATTAAATTGTTCCGTTAACCTTTTTGGATTAGGTTAATTAAATTGAGACTTTTACTATAACTTCATGAGTGTTCAAAATGCAGTAGAAACACGTGAAAAGCCCTCGATACACTTTTTTTTAAGAATTTCTAATTCACGACCCTGTCGAGTTACAACCATCCAATCGGATGCGACCAAAAGCCCCGTTCAACGTTAGTATCGGGTAGATTTCCACCGAGCCACAAACTCAAAACCCTATATAAGGGTGACTGAACCTCATTTACACTTTTTTTCACTCTCTCTCTACTCTCTCTCTCTCTCTCTACAAGTTGCTTTCGATCCAAAAACACCCATTTCGAGCTTCATAATTGTAAGTAATCTATCCTACCTTATTGTTTAGCTTGATATACCTGCAAATTCGTGTTTAAATCACCCAAACCCCTCATAAACATGTGTTTACAGCCCAAGAACACTCTTGGACCGCAAACACTCATAAATGGGGTTTTGAAGCCCCAAAACCATTCCAAATCACTCCTAGGGCTTATATATGACTTGTGGACTTGCATGTATGAGCTTAGAACACCAAAGCCTTGTATATTGAGGGGTAAACAAGAGTTTACGGCCCAAGAACACTCTTGGACCGTAAACCCATCTTCTTGGGCCATGAACACCAATTAAAGTGTTAAATTTTCCCTTAAACACCTCCAAAGGTTTGGGTAAATGTCTAGAATCAACCACAAATGAAGTAGGGGCATTAAACATCAAAGAAACTAAGGACTTAGGAGTTTACGGCTGTAAACCCCCCAAGGATTGGTCCATGGGCCGTAAACTCCCTTAAGAAGGCCAAATGATGCCCTAACCTCCCCTTTTGGCTTGGAAAAATGCATAGAACCTTATACTCTTTCATTTAAGACCTTAAATCATGAGTGGACTATGTGAGAGTTTACGGTTGTAAACTTTATGTTTACAGCCGTGAACTCCCTTAAATGGTTCATTTGGAGCCTTAACCCCTTCATATGACCTAAATGTGAACCTAGCCTAATTCTACGAGTGATATAAGACCTTAAAACATCCAAGAACACACCACCCATGAGTTTACGGCTGTAAACTCATGGGGATATGGTCTTAGGGCCGAAATCTCCATAAAGAGTTTACTCTTGAAGAGTAAACTCCCTAATTAGGCCATACACTTCCTTATTGCAACCCAATAGCCTCCTAGCACTCGACCAAAGTGTTTTCCGCTCATTAGGATGCTTATACGTGTTTAAATAGTATTATAATCACTAATTGTATGTAAACATATGTCATCATATGTTACTAGGTCATTAAGTGTGTTCAAGTCTTCATTTGACATCGAGCACTCGACCGACACTTCCATCAGATCCACTTGCCACAGGTGAGTTCATACCCAGGGCCGGCCCAAGGGCAGGGCGAGCTGGACCACTGCCGAGGGCATCAAGTTGATATAGGGCATCATGTATTTGTCATACTATCATAGTTATACGCTTTATTTTGGCCCAAAATTAAGATCCATACTCAAATTAACTCTGTTTCTGCATTTTGAGGTCGGTTGAGAAGGGCATTTTGAGCGGTAAAGGAAAAACACGACACACCTTAATTTTTTGGCAACAGAATTCGCACACCAGCCACGCCTAATTGGAGGAGTCGGGGAAAATGAAGAAGGCGAGGAGACGGGAGATATTTACAAAAAAAAAATTATCATTTCTTATTTCAAAATTTTGATTCTCCTTCTCCCTAATCTATTTAATGCTTTACCCTACCGATCAACAATTTATCTAAAAATCTGAATCGATTCGAGAAACTGAGTAGTGAGTACAAAGCTTTACTGGTTCGAGAACTAGTGAAGCTTTTCTGTGTCTTTCCGACTCGAGAACAGTGAAAATTTTCTAATTTAAGAGCTAATGAATGTTTTTCTTTTGATTTATTGTGATTGGAATATTCAAGTCTTTCTCTTTGTGTCGCCTCCTTTTAATAGTTGTGTGGCTGTTTTACTGGATGTATTCAAGTATTGCTCTGCACTTGGGCTTTATTTGGCTTTTGGCTTGAATGGCGAATTTGCCCATAGTCTTAGAACCTATGGTGGTCGTTCATCTTTTCTTTGCCCAAATGTCTAATTTGTCCTTTATTTTCAAAGTTGAAATTCTTCAAATCTTTTTCATTGGACATAGTAGATAATTGACTTTTTATCTTTCCAGGTTACTTTGATTAAGTCTCTGTAAATTACATCTTGTAATTTTGTTAGTTCTTATTATTCTCAGTACTTTATTTTTACTATTTCTTAAACTTTTTTTTGACAATTTCATTGATGTTGGAACTGTTTTTTAGCATTATTGGCCAATAATGTCTTTTGGATTATTTTGTTAGTATCCACAAAATTATTCTTTAAAATGTAGTTGCTTTCATTGTTCATTTGTTTGTCTTGTCAAGTTGTTATCTATTAAGATTAAGTCTTTAGGATCCCATTAGGATTAAGAGTGTTTGAGACAAAAGTTGAATCTCCTGTAGCTTTTAGGAATTGGAAGTGTTTGAGAGAGAAAACTATCAATTTTGATAGGATACATGCTGTTTTTTTATTCAAATAATGTACATGCACATTGTTTTAGTTGGAGTTTGTATACGTTAGTCTAGATAAATATGAGATTTGAATAAAAAAAAGTTATGTTGCAATATTGCATTATGCATTTATAGGTTTAATGTATTTGTATGGTATTAAAATGGGGCATTATCAAGATTTTTCCGCCCTGGGCATGGAAAACCTTTGGACCGGCCCTGTTCATACCCCTGAATTAACCTTTTAAATGATTTTAACTGCTTTTATAGAGGGGGAATACAAGTTGAACTTTACAATTATTAGATAAATCGCATGTGATTAATAAATGTATAGCAAACTAGACTTTTACATGTTAACTGTTTTAATCAAATTAAGATTTTCAAATCATGTTTTCAAATCTTGTTAAAGTATGAATATCTCTTTTTAGATCATTAAAGATTATCCAAAGTTTTCCAAAGTGCGTTTGCTAAAGAGACATCTAGTTGTAATGACTTATTAAAGGTTTTCTTCACTAAAACTGTTTTATAAAAACCCTTTTCAAAGCTTGTTTTACAAAATGACATCAAGTATTAAATTTCTTAAGTATAAAGGTTTTACTAAAGTTTCTTCTATGTTTTTATTTCGTTAAATGCATGCCTATATTTGTATAATTATATAAATAATGTTTAAAGGACTTTTTTTTTTGGAAAGGAAACTTCCCTAACGAGGGTTTCCGGCCAGCTTTCGCGCACCGACTAATCCCCCGCTGCAAACATAAAGCTTTGCCTCATGCCCTGGAGTCACTGCAGGCGAACCTCCATGGCTACAAGGGCTGAGTGGTGCCAGGATTTGAACATGGGTCAATATGTTTAAAGGACTTAGGAAGATTAGTTCGCCCTATTTCCTTTTCCTCGTTGGGATGTGGTCTGGTGGGTATCGGGCATCCATCCGAAGGTCGTTTAAACATTAATTATATATCATGTATACATATATGGACATAACAACTCTCTCTCTCTCTCTCTCTCAGCTAGTTCATCGCCTTTGGGTAGTAAAGGCAACTTTCTATTATTCACGTTTCTAGAACCCTAGTAACTATTATAGGAATAGTGAGGAGACTCTATCTCTATCTCTATCTCTATCTCTATCTCTATCTCTATCTCTATCTCTATCTCTATCTCTATCTCTGTCTCTGTCTCTATCTCTATCTCCATCTCTATCTTTATCTTTATCTCTATCTCTATCTCACTCTCTATCTCTATCTTTATCTCTATCTCTCTCTCTCTCTATCTCTCTCTTTTTCTTTAGAATGTGACACACTATTTCCCTCTACGATGCTTCATTGCACCAATTCCATGTAACCAGAGTCTCCGGGAAAGAGAGCAAACATCATGTGTATAGATCTATACGGGACCGACACTCTCACACCCAGACTACTAGCTACATTCCGCGCCGGTAAGGCCCATGGGTGGCATAATGCCACTACCTCTACGTGTGACCTGGAGGGTCATCGGATACTCTATCATCGATCAGCATGGTTACATTCGAGTTCACATTCACCCTTTTGTTTAGATTTTGCAAGCTGTATCATTCCTTTGATACTTTCTGGATTTTTTGCTTCCTTTTATTAGACTGAACCAGGCATATCAGTTATTCGATACTCTCTTGGAGTCTATGTTTTCATTTGCTTTTAGTCAGCAATATTACTGCTGAAGTATATGTTATTTTCCCCTAGTATTTTTACTTGTATTTTCTCATATTTCCTTTAAAGTCAATACTGTATTTTGGTAATGATAGTATTTTGCGGAAAATTACTCTTTAAAACATAAACCTGTCAGGTCTTCGTAGAAGACTTCTTTTATTTAGAAAATATAGGATTTTCTGGAAAGGACGCTAATACACCGTAGATTCTAAACTACTATCTTTCATAAAGTTATTTTGAATAAAAATGTGTATTTATACAAATGACACTAAATACTTATGAACTCACCAGCATTATAAAAATGCTGATACTCGCTTTCAAAATAACTTGTATTCCCAGGTTATCGATAGATAGGTACATCCCGGGAGCAATTGCGGAGACAGCCTAGTACCGAGCTGCATCTATATTATTTCTTGTATTACTTTGATGTTGCTATGAAATGTAAACTACGTAAAACTATTACTATTAATGCAATGGTTGTTGTACTTTGATTACTATACTGCATATGTTGTGATACTTGACATGACGTCATCCACCCCAGAACGTTTCCGCCGTTCCGGTTTTGGGGTGTGACACCACCGGTATAATAGTCCCCGATTTTTGCCCCGTTTTGGAGCTTGACATTTCTTTCTTCCATCTGGATAATCACCTCCTCACCTTTTATTCCTCGTATTTTGTATGTCGTCGGGCGAATGGATTTGTAAGGGGCGACGAAGTGATCGACAAAGAAGTGAATCAAGTTCACTCTGCGGTAGTCGTTCCTCCACTTTTTATTTGCTTCTCTCACCGCACCCCCTAATTCTTCTTCTTCTCAACCAGTTAACAGGAAAACCATCGCTACCAAAGAAAGCCCTAAACTCATCAACAGTGGAAGGAATGGTGACCTCTTACTGTTTCTCATTTTATTTTCCCATCAGGAGAGATTAGAGGAAGAACGGTGGATCCAAATTGACGTCGGTTGCCGATTCCTTTTGTAGAGAACACCCAATTTTTCTCATTTTCTTCATTTCTTTTCCTCTCTCAAATCAACCCGATGAATCGCGACACCGATTGAGCAAACAACTCATTCTCATAAACACTTGTAGCAACACATCTATAGTTCGATCTATCTCTATCACTTGGATTCAAGTCCAATACCTTTTTCACGTTTCGACTTTGAGGTTCCATTTATGTTACCGTGAATTAAACCCAAAACCTTTTTAAAGAATCTTTATTCTGTTTCAGATTGAAGAAGAATAAGAAAAAAATCTGATTTCTTGGAAGTAAAGACGAATACCATTTATAGAATTTTTCTCATTATATGCTTTTCAATTGTTTTTTTCTCACTCTTTCATTTTAGGTCTTTTTGAAGAACTTTATTTGGGTTTAATGGATCTGGTGGAACAGTCATATACTCATATGTATAGATATTCTTAAATGAGCTTAACGAAAGCTTACTTTCTTATAGCCTCATGTAAGTTGAAGTTTTCTTTTATCAGCTCATGTTTACTCTTAGTTAACTGCATTTTCTGTGGTCGATTATTATGCCGACCAGTGATTGGACTTGAATTTATGTCTTAAATTTGAAACAATCTAATTGAAGGATTGTTGAGAATCAAAAGGTTTTCATATGACTGTAGAGCACTAGTAGAATAGAAACGAATCTTAATGTTTTTATTAAAATTGTGATTCTGTCAATTAAGCTTTATTTTTTGAAACAAGATTAGTGTTTCTGTTATGATTTGCTACTTTTGTATTAGACATTTAATAGGTAATACCTTTATGTCATGCAAGCTTCTTTATTGTTGTTATTTTTTTCTCCATTGAAAATGATTTTTCTTTCTAATTTTTTTAGGTGTGTTCATTAAATAACAACATATCATTAGTCTCATCTGACATTAAAGCTTGGCAAATTGGCCTCTTTGGAAGGTAAGCTCAGTATTTTACTTTTTTGTCCGTTCTTTTGCTAATATAGTCATGCTTAACTCTTTCAAACTCTATGGATTGAAAATTTACTTTTATGTTAAACTTTTTTGGTACCTATTCACATGAAAAGTAACAATCAATTTCTCCGGTAGATTACTTACATGTATTGTAAGTTGCAACCTAATGTTAAAGCCTTGAGTCTTTGGTACCTATTCACTGGGTAGCAGTAAATAAAACATCTTTTATAGCATTCTATTTTTTAGAAATTAGGTCCAGTTGCATAAAATTTATATAGGTTGATGATTGTTATTACTTTGATGTGGGTTTTTTCAATAAAAGCCATGCTTCTTCTGTTGGAACTTTAAGTCATGTTTGTAGGTTCCTGCTGTACTTGTGCTTTATTGAACATGCTTTAGTTGTTTTTATGAATTGTTCTACTTTCGTTTTCATTGTTTTCTAATTTTATTTTCAACAGAGTGGGTTACATGGTTGGCTTCCACATGTATCCTGCATTGGCTACGTCACTAAGAAAGATCAACTGTCAAATTTTGGCAGTCCCGATAGTAGTAAGCTCTCTGTTTTCAAAATCTTTATTTATAATTATGTTTTAATCTTTATTGTTTTTTAAAATAACAACTGATTAAACCGTTTTTTAGTGTTGTATATTTGTGGGTTATTCGATTTTATTAAGCTGAATGGCTAAATTTTGACTATTCGATTCTAAGCTAGTAGTTTATGTGCCAGTCTTTGCCCTTTGGCTTGGGAAATCAAATGGATAAATTTTCACATGCATTTTAGTTTTTTAGTTTTTTTCCACAAACTACTAACCAAAACTTTTTGAGGTAAATTCTAAGTTTTGTTTTTTAGTGATTATTTCTTACTTTTCCAATAAGAGGGAATTTCAACAAAAAAAGTATGAAAAGTGACTAACAACCCCTAATGCTCTAATTAAGCCCCATAATCAAAATTAATCAACACTAATTACGTTTCACACTACAAGATTTTAGCGTTTAGTTTAAACAAATGCTCAAAATCGAAAAGTAATCTCACATAGCGTTTAACAAAACGCTACCCGCTACCATCTACTTTTTTCAAAAACGCACAAGATCAATTTTAATCAAGAGCTGAAAATTGGTCTCCTTGTCTCAAAAAATAATCATGAAATCAAATATATATATATATATATATATATATATATATATATATATATATATATATATATATATATGTTCAGGTTCATTTGAGATAATTCTAATTTTGAGAGACTTTGAGACCAAATCTAAAAATAATTTTAAAATGCAAAATAAATAGAAAAATCCAAAAATTCTTTTTTTAAATATTATTTTCGGAACTTGAATTAACTAAAAAAATAAAAAAATAATAAAAAAAATCCCATTTTTTTTTTTGAAAAATATGTGAAATATTCTAATAGAATATTACACTAACATATTCTAAAAAATAATTTTAAAATGCAAAATAAATGGAAAAATCTAAAAATTCTTTTTTTAAATATTATTTTCGGAACTTGAATTAACTAAAAAAATTTAAAAAATTAAAAAAAAATTCCATTTTTTTTGAAAAATACGTGCAATATTCTAATAGAATATTACATTGTACATATTCTAAAAAATAAATTAAAAATGGAAAATAAATGGAAAAATCCAAAAATTATTTTTTTAAATATTATTTTGGGAACTTAAATTAACTAAAAAAATATAAAAATATAAAAAAATACGTCTCACGGTCTCACAAAATTAGATCGTCTCACATGAACCTAATTCTATATGTATATATATATATATATATATATATATATATATATATATATATATATATATGAAAAACTGAATATACCCTAGAAGATATATAAGCTTAAGTTCTAAAATCGACCATACTCTATGGTTTTGTATTATATATGCATTATAATGTTTTTAAACTTCAACCTCTAACTTGATTCAATTCAATAATTTTTGAAATTTCACTGTTATCTTTATCTTACAATACATCTTTCTGTCGAACATATATCAATTTATATAAATTATAGTTAAAAATGAAAATTATGTATGAATAAGATAATTGTGAAATTTTTAAAAATTTTAGAAGTAATCAAGTTAGAGGTTGAATTTTAAGAGTTTTGGAAAATTACAATGCATATATAATACAAAACTACGTAGTCTGATAAGTTTGGGGTACCAAACTGGAATAAGCGATCTAACTGAATTATCTAGATACTTTGGTTCAATTTTTAATTTCATTAAGATTTTTAGATTCATATTTTGAAAACTAATTTAAACTTATTTTATGATATCAAATCATCGAATTATACAAACATCCTTAATTATTGGTGCAAATTCTGTAATCTTTTACTATTTTCTAGAAGATAATTTTAAAAAAAGTATTTTAACAACCAAACGTATTTCCTTTTTCAACTAATTTTATTTTTAGCTTTTAGAATCTTATTTCTAACTTTTACAAGTCCCTATTATAATATATATTTTCTGGCAACTAACGCTATTTTGGTTTCTCTTTCATTTCTTTAGTAATAAATCTAAAATATGTTATTTTAATGAAAACTTATTGTTTAAAAATAAAAGAAAATAAAAATAGAAAAAATTTCAAAATTCGTTTCTATAGGTTCTAAAAAGAAGCACTTTCAAGTATATCTTTTGAATACGTTATATCGGTAGTCCTTATGGTTTCAAAATCATACACGGTTAGTCCTTTTGTATAACTTCGTTAAAAGATAATGGCTAAGTACGTCTGAAATGATTAATTTACCCATATCCGATCGTGTGATAATGAGGTATTGCAAAGCACCAGCAAGGCTGTGGTAAAGGGAGGTGTCAGATATTCGTTGTCCGGCGGTGGCACTAAGCTTGGAACCTGTGTCGACAGGGGTTGCACTTGGCTTGCAATTGTGCATGTTGGCACGGGTTAAGATGTCATTGACGTATTGAGCTTGAGAAAGGAATATACCACTATTTTGATGTTGAACTTGGATGCTTAGGAAGTGGTGAAGTTTGTCAAGGTCTCTCATTGCAAATTCTTTAGATAATAGATCAATGAAGTGCCGAAGAAGAGATGTGCATGAGGCAGTCAAGACGATGTCATTGACATAAAGTAAAAGATATGTCATTTGGTTTCCATGCTTGTAGACAAAAAGTGAAGGGTCACTGTTGGCGCTTTTAAAACCGCATGTTTGAATGAATGTGCAAACCGTTGGTACCAGGCTCGACGGGCTTGTTTGAGTCCGTATAGAGATTTTCGTAGGCGGCATACATGTGATGGGTTTTTGGAATCGACAAACCCATGTGGTTGGAGCATGTATACGGTTCCATTTAAATCCCCATGTAAGAAGGAATTCTTTACATCCAACTGATGAATAGGCCATGATCGTAATACAACAATGCTAAGCATGGTCCGTATCGTTGTGGGTTTAACCATTGGACTAAAAGTCTCGCCACAGTCAATGCCTACTTGTTGGAATTTACCTTTAATTACTAAGTGTGCTTTGTATCTTTCAAGTGTCCCTTCAACATGAAATTTGTGCCGAAACAACCACTTACATCGTATACCGTGAGCATTGTGTGGGCGATGCACTAGATCCTATGTGTGATTTTCTATTAAGGCCTTGTATTCATTGGTCATAGCTGAGTTCCAGTTAGGATCAGAAATAGCCATTTTATAGGATTTTGGTAGGGGTGAAATGTTTGGTTTTTTGGATGTGGTGTGAAGATTAAATGGGGTTTTTGGTTTAGTGATGTCTGCTCGGGAGCGGATGGTCATGCGGTGTGGTGGTGGGGGAGGGGGTTTGGTGGGTGAGGTGTTGATCTTCTGGAATATATGATGAGGGATAAAGTATTTGGTAAGGGTGGTGTTGGATTTGTGTGAGATGTGGGATCAGGAAAACTCAACCAACTCGTCGAGTTGGCTAAGCAACTCATCGAGTTTTCCTGTCTTAACATACTCAGCCCCTTCCAGTCGAATTCAAGGCCCCAAACAATAGATCTAGCCTCTTAGGACTGAGATACCACCTAAATTGGCTAACTTTACATGCATACAATGCATCAAATGGATTAAAACACTAAAACTAACCTTAATAAGAGATTTAGGGAATGGAAGAGGGCCAAGACTAGATAAAGTGGGCAACATTATATTCATGGAGGCCTAGAGGTGTCCAGATCTGAAACCACATCCTCTTGACAACCTCACATCCGAGAATGACTCCATTTTGCACCAAAAATGACCATATACTTTCATAAGAGGAGATCTAGACAATAAGAGGTCAAGGTATCAACTTTATACCTCAATATGGTTGCGAAAACAGAGTAGATGCCAGATCTATAGCCTCCTCCTTACTCCACTCTCTTCAATCTTCGTGTTTCCTTCCAAAAGAGCACCAAAAGTCACCTTCTAATCTTTCACGCACACACACACACACAACGAGATCTGATGCACAAAATAGGGTTTCTCTGGGCAATAAGGTGGTAAGGGAGGCTGGTGAGGCGAATTAAGGTCCTTTAAATTGGGTGCAATCCCTAAAAATTAGGGTTTTCATGGATGATTTTTCTTGAAATCATAAACCCTACGTGAATAAGCCACGATGATACGTGCGGCGATGAAATTGAGATCTGATAGTGCTTCTGTATAGAGATCAAGTGGCGGTGGTGGCATTTTAAGAGATAAGGTGGTGGCTCTTTAAAGGAGGACGACGGTTAGGTTAGAGAAGTTAAATGGGGTGAAGATGTAGGGTTTTAGGTGGTTGGGTGTGGAAGTGGGGCGGTAGGTGAGATATTTTTTATTTTAAATAATAAATATTAGAAAAGAAACCACTAAAATGACAAATATGCCCTCATACGAGGAACATGTGGCTAACTTAAATAGCAACAGTTAACTCAAGGGACCAAATCTACATAGAAGTTTCAATTTTAAATCATTGTACAAGGAAAACAAATTAACCTAAACTTTATTATATAGTAAACCATGTTGACCAAATTTATAATTTACTCTAAAAATATATTGATATGTTCACATTCATTGTCTTTAAAATCCTAACAAAGATGATAAACTTAAGGCTAATTAGAGTTTATTCTTATTATCGTGTTCTTATTTATTCAAGATTATTTATATATATATATATATATATATATATATATATATATATATATATATATATATATATAATTAAATATAATATAATCATAATAAAATACAGTATAACAAAATTAAATACAATTAAAAAATAATAAAACTTGAAATAAATAATTAAAAAATATGATATCAAAATAAAATAACTTAACTTTTAGTCAAGGTTATGAATAATATAAGATGGGATATGTTTTCGAATCCTAGTAGTAACAACCAACTCGGTTTTGTGCCTATCAGATTTTGAGTTCTTACATGATATAGTGTTAGGTTATTGTGTTCTAACTATCTATTGTGTGTATGTATAATTGATTTTGCACCAATCATTTTAGTTATTTTAAAAAAGTAATTAATGTATATTACATGTTGAAGATATAATGAATAATAATTAAATCTTCAACATTTAATATACATTAATTACTTTCTTAAAATAACTAAAATGATTGATCCATAATCAATCATAAATGTATACAATAGATAATATAAACATTTGAACCTAACTAACTAACTAACTAACTAACTAACTATATATATATATATATATATATATATATATATATATATATATATATATATATATATATATATATATAAAGAGCACCAAGACCAATTACAACTGCCCTAAACTGGAAAAGTATGTATTTTTTTATTCCAATTCCAAACTGAATTTTTTTTTTTTTTTTTGCAAAAGTTCTTAGTGTTGTTCGAGATGATGTCATTTTTTCAAGGTATAAAGAGATGAGCATAAATCTAGATATTGTTCCAGAATGATAAGAACTTGCTAAATATCCATGATCAACATTTTAATAATTGCTTGAATCTATTACATCAAAAAACCAAAGCAAGATCAGATTTTGTTGAACAACACAGTAGTTGAGTTTCTCCATTGGTGTTAATACATCAATATGCTGCAACCATAACCATTTCAACATATTTACAGGATGTCTCATTTTTACTAAATTTTAATGATTTAGGATCCTTTTCTTTTTAACTCAAAGAATCCAGACAGCTATTATGAATTTCTTTTTTACTTAATTTTAAAATGGATACAATGTACTAATAAGTTAAGTAAAAAAACTAGGATTAATGTATCAAGACACTAACCCTTTATATATATATATATATATATATATATATATATATATATATATATATATATATATATATATATATATATATATATATATATATATATAAAGAGCACCAAGACCAATTACAACTGCCCTAAACTGGAAAAGTATGTATTTTTTTATTCCAATTCCAAACTGAATTTTTTTTTTTTGCAAAAGTTCTTAGTGTTGTTCGAGATGATGTCATTTTTTCAAGGTATAAAGAGATGAGCATAAATCTAGATATTGTTCTAGAATGATAAGAACTTGCTAAATATCCATGATCAACATTTTAATAATTGCTTGAATCTATTACATCAAAAAACCAAAGCAAGATCAGATTTTGTTGAACAACATAGTAGTTGAGTTTCTCCATTGGTGTTAATACATCAATATGCTGCAACCATAACCATTTCAACATATTTACAGGATGTCTCATTTTTACTAAATTTTAATGATTTAGGATCCTTTTCTTTTTAACTCAAAGAATCCAGACAGCTATTATGAATTTCTTTTTTACTTAATTTTAAAATGGATACAATGTACTAATAAGTTAAGTAAAAAAACTAGGATTAATGTATCAAGACACTAACCCTTTAACATATTTGATGAATATCATGAAGATTTATCCAGTCATACAGCACTATAAAAAAACAATAACTCAAATTTCAGCCACTTTAAGTATAATGATATAGTTAGTACCTGTGTGATGGCTTTATTGGCAACAAGTTCATCGACATTACCGATGTTGACTTGGACAGAATCCTAAATTGGAATAGGTTCATCATTCATGAAGTCAAAGTGAAGTTAACATGTGATATTTCTCATTGAGACATTTCTTCGAACATGTTGAATGTAAACAAATATTTATATTTTTCAATAACACAGGTGTCTATTTTTATACCTACAATCAACACAAGGATTTAACTCTTTGTAAAAACATATTGACTCAACAAGTTCAACTTAACGATTAGGCAAAACCAATTCATAAAGGTCAAACAAAGGTGATGAGTCAACAATAGAAACATATGATACCTAAATTTTGATCGAAAATGGTCCATCTTCTTCATTCAGGTCTTCAATCCACAGTGGAGGCCGAGATGAAGTCCGATTATGGTGTACTCTGGGGAAAGAATTGATGGAGGATAAAACGACTCAAAATCAAAGCATCTTCACTCGAGTTTTTTCTATGAAGAACGTGAGATCAAGGAGTTCAACAACAATGAAACTTCGATCGTTGGGGGATTTCAGATTCCATATAGATTGATGATCGATGATGATAGTTTGATTGATTGGGATCTGGAAATCGACGACTAATGTGGTTCGCCGTTTATCTTCATGTATTCATGTGAGGAGAGGCAGTTTCAGAATCGAAAGCATGGAATTGGATGAAGGATTGGAGGCAATTCGACGGAGGTGAGTCGTCGGAGGATGGATCGTAGGTTTGAGCGAGAGAGGAAAACGGGGAGGAGAGAGAGAGAGAGAGAGAGAGAGAGATGAAAATTTATTTTATCAGATATTAGATTTAAGAAATCATTTAGTTATACTTTTATTCCTATAATACCCCTGACTGGATTAATTAAGATACCCTTCCTTTTTTTCTACTTATTTACAAAAACGCCATTTTGCATCTCGACCCTTCCTTTTTTTTATCCAACGTTCCACCTTTAGTTCTTAGGTTCGCCGTCTTACTAATAAGTTTTTCAATCCCATAATGTTTTAACGATATTACATCCTAACCGTCAAACCTGTAAAACCAATTGTCATCCAGTCGAGAGTTATGTGCGGGCTCACTGCCTGTTCTTGTCTGATTAAGGATTTGGGATTTGAAACACAACTCGAACACTTGATGGGGTCTAACAGACTAGGGTCGGAATCGTGTTAGTATTACTTGGTATTTTTATGGATTGTTTGAAAGACCATCAAGGAGCTCATGGCAATCACAGGAGCGTTGTAAGACTACGATCTGTCCCATAGCATTCACTTGCCTGAGATAGGCCGGCGTAGAAGTGTTTGTAATATTATAGGAGGACCACAACATCTACATAGGTTGAGTCATACCCATCATTGTTGTTTAGCCGCTCCTTGTTTTGGCATGAGGGTTGTTAGAGTTGTGTCGATGCTTAGGCTCGCGAAGCTTTTGATTATAGGGCGAGACCCATTGTTTATGTCCTCTTGGGTGAGTCTCATAGGCGAGAAATGTTTATATGTTTGTTAAAGTTTTGTTTATAGTCTCGTTTTATGTTAGTATGCGAGGTTGTTAACGACTGCAGTCCATCGTGGGTTTTGTATTTCAGCTTATTAGTAAGATGGCGTGGGACCGGGAAGATCTTCTTGGTCATATCGAATTTACGAATTTTCAGTCATCATGATTGATGTATAGGTTAGTGTGACATCCCCATTTTTACGGCCAGAAAATACCGATTTTTGAAAATCAGAGTAACATTTTACATAAAAGTGTTGCGGAATTTGTCCCCAAACAAAATATGATAAAGATTTATCAAAAGCATTTCCATAGAAATGTATTTCATTAAAATACTCGGGATGTCATGTTCGATACAGATCAAAAGCATAAACAATACAACATACGCCCTACTACATTATTTCATATTTACATGCCTATAATCCCCTATCTCTCATCCAAACATTTATGCTCATACGCCACTACCTGTAATACAAGAAACTGAGTGGATCAGACTTGGGAGCCTGGTGAGCACATAGGGTTTTCAACCCACAATAAATAGGTTTATTAACTTTATCAAACCAAACAAACCCGATTACCCATTCCCGTTATCCTCACTTTACATCCCTAAAACATCTAACACAAGGGACCTAATCTAAGGACTTTATCGGGGTGAAAACACATGCTTCGGGGATTCCTCAGCAATTCATGTAAAATAAGGCAATCATGTGGGGGATGGAGTACTGCTGGTGAGCACACAGTTCAAATAAACACCTACAGGTTGCAAATATGCTAGCGTTCCACTGGGCTATCTAGAATAGTCTTTGGCCATCATCTATACTCCGCTAGATGGTTGGATCATCAATAACATCTATAACGAGGCCTCTCATTATTTTATTTTATCACACAACAACTATTACATCTACCCATGTTTTACCCAACACATTTTGTAGATATAAAATACATATACAGTTTAAATCACTTAAAACATGTGTAAAATCGTTCATCCAGGATAGATAGCAAGTATACAGATAATATGCACACACAACACGTAATTTATATAAAATATTTCATATCTATGTGTAAGCTGAAAGTAACTATGCACTCACCTGGTAAGGTGGTGACTCGGTACTCGGACAACACTTCGTTATCTCAAAAAAAAAATCCCTTGACAAAACTTACTATCAATACCACTAGGGTTTAGTCTAACATTAACCGCGACTAATTAATGGTCTAGCTATTATTACTATTATATAAGCGTTAAACAACACTCTTATATAACTCATAATAATAGCCCAAATAATTATTTAAAGGTCCTAATATTGTTACTATAACTAATTAGAAGCTATATTAAAAGTAACGTAGACGTAGCTCACTTACAGCGGATTTTATAGAAAATCGGGTTTCTCTTGGAGCAGTGTTTCCGAACCGAAAGACCCTTTTTCTCAGGACTCCGGGAGCCTCGGGGCTTCCTTCGGGTGCTAGGGGTTCCCTAGGGTTTAGGGGGTTGGAATGGGTTAGAGAGAGAAAGAATTCAGAGAGAGAGAAGTGAGAAAGGTGTGAAAATCCAAGAGAATTCGCAACCTATTTATAGGGTCAGCAGCTTCGGACTACGCTGCGCGTTCAGCAGGTTACGCGGGGCGTAACTTCAGATAAGGACGACAGGTGGCAAAGGCTCGGTGGTGCGTCGTGTTCGCTTTTGGGGCGAGGAGACCAGCTGTACATTGCACGTACGAGATCTCAGACGTTGTGCGTAATGCGAGGGGTGGCGTGTCACAATCCGGAGTGAGCTCATCGGACGGCTGGGACTTAGGCCACGTCATCAATCCATTCACCAGCTTCACAAATTGCCCCCTTAACTTCTAAAATTCGTATCTTCCTCGTACGAGCTCCGTTTTCGAAGTTCTTTATATCCACGCGTAGGCGGGAACGTATTCTACAACTTTCTTTAGACTTTTTCGGCTAATTTTGACTTTATTTTAAAAATTATTATTAACAGTCCGGGACAGGATTGGTCCGTTAAAAAAATCATAACTTCTTCATCTGACGTCCTTTTTCATCTGTATTTTTATCGTTATGCTACTATTAACGAGATCTTCGATTCTCATTTAGGTTGTGTCAGCTAAAAACCGCTCGATCTAATATTCGAACTTTGGGTTGTACACCGCTAAGCCGAAACTTCGAAAAATCATAACTTCCTCATACGAAGTCAGACTTGGGCGTTATTTTTATGGACACTCTCGGATTAACATATTCTAAGACTTTCATTTAGATCTCTAAGGCTAAAAGTTGCTTTATTGTAAATTCACTATTTATGCTTCCCGGTGTCGCGCCGGTTCCGTCGCGAAACTTCGACGGGTCATAACTCCTTTGTTATAACTCGGATTTTGGCGTTCTTTATATGTACGGAAACCTTGTAACATATACTAAAGCTTGGTTAAGATTAGTCCTTCTAAATAATCTTCCATAAAAAACTCATTTTTTATGCTTATTGTCTCTAAATTGACTAGCCCAGATCTGCGGGCGTTACAGTTAGTGTAGTATTTATTTTTTGGAGCTCATGTTTGGATTCACCTTTGTATCTGATTGTGAGGTTGTCAGCATCGACGGTTGGACATAGAATCTATTTTTCCTTTATCAAGTAGATGGTGCGAGGTCAGGAAGGTCTCGATAGGACCAAATCTATGAGCTTTTAGTCCGAATGGGTGTCGTATAGGGTGGTTATGTCCACCTGGGAGTCAGGAATGACTTTGGAATCTTCAATATATGGGCATGGAAGTTACTTCTTGTTATGGGTTAGTGGGGGCATGTTGGTGCGGTCCTTCATCGGGTTGTGTATTTCTCGCTAAAGATTGATCTATCATCGGTGTCGGAAGGTGGTCGTTGGCTTAAGGTTTTAACCTAAGTGTTGCTTTGGCTGAGGGTTCGACATTTGGAAATTTACGTTAGTAATTAGGGGTTTGGTATGTCGAATAAATGATCATCAAGATTAGGTATGGTCTCTGTAGTAAGAATGATGGGTTCACGACCTTATGAAGTACAATGATTGAGTTGGTTTGTAGTTACAGTTATTAGAGTTTCCTGATTTGAGTGATTTTCGTTGAAAGTTCAGTCTTACAGTTAGGAAGAATGATAGTGTTGCAGAGGGCATTTTCAATTATAAGGTTGTTTGTTGATATTGCCATATTTATACTTATTTTTAGGCAATATTTAAGTACATTTTTATTAAAAAGTCGGTAATTTGTTTAGAATAATGGTACTTATGAGCTTAAATGTTGTTTACAGCCAAAAAAGAAGACATTTTGAAGAAAAGGGGACTGAAAATGTTAAAGAAAGAAACTTTGGGAATTAGAAGAGTAAAAGTGAAGTAAATATGGAGAAAAGGTTATTCACGACGTGAGAATTAAAGGATTCACGACGTGAATCATTGGTTCTAGAAGATATGTACGCGGGTGAAGAAATCCTTGATGGGCACGGTTAACTACGACTCACGACGTGAATTTATGATTATTCACGATGTGAATTTATGGATAACAGCAATTATATAGATCCTTGACCTTGACGAATGGAGAAACTTTTGGCAGAAGAAAAGGAGTTCCAGGAGACGTTTCAGAGAAAAAGAAAGGTCCTGGAAGGGGTATTTCAACACCAAAAGAAGTAAAGTTTTATATTTTAGTTAATTATGAACATGTCTTTCATTAGTTTTAGCTGTGTTAGTTTAATTACTATGATGAGCAGCTGAATCTAGCTACTCTTGCTTAGCTAGATGAAGCTTTGAACTTATGAATAGTTATATGTTTATGGATTAATTTGAGTTGGTAAAAAAGTGCTTGTGTTTGATTTGTATGACCTAGCATGTTATTATTTGTTTATCTAATTGCTTGATTGCATGTTCTGTGTAGTTTAGTGACCACGAAACTGCATGAACCTGTTTACCTAATAATTTAGTGAACATTGAATTGTTAGAGCTAGGATTGACCAATCTTAGTTAGTAATTAGACTGAGAATGTGAATTGTGACCATAATTGCGTTTATACAACAAATCTTACATAGCGTATTTACATTCATAATTAGTTCTGTGTTTAATTATGTGTGAACATACATGGTTTGACATGAATTATGTAACATCCCCCTCTGGCACGTATCACAATATTATCCGCTTTGGGCACTCGGCACGAGTACTTCCCAGGGGGTCACCCATCCTGGTACTACTCCCGCCCGAGCACGCTTAACTGCAGAGTTCTTATGGGATCTGCTGCCCTCACCGATTTAAAACGCGTTGTGATAGGGAAGGTATCCACACCCCTTATAAGGAATGCTTAGTTCTCCTTCCCAGCCAATGTGGGATCAGATCTAACCCACTTTCACCCCCCATTATAGGGTTCGATGTCCCCGTCGAACACATCGACCCATGCCCTAGCTCTGATACCATTTGTAACACCCCCCTCTAGCACGTATCACAATATTGTCCGCTTCGGGCCACTCGGCACGAGGACTTCCGAGGGGGTCACCCATCCTGGTACTACTCCCGCCCGAGCACGCTTAACTGCAGAGTTCTTATGGGATCTACTGCCCTCACGGCTATGTTACAAATTAGTTACTTATTGGTAAGATAGAACTAAATTACTAATATAACTAAAAACCAACTTAATAACCCGTGATCATTAGCTGCCATCAGGGAGAAGTGGATTCAACTAAGCAAGAGTTTGTTTTTATTGAATTTGATTTAAGTTCATCTGATCTTGTAAAACCAGATAAAAACTCTTATTAAACTTGTTAATAAATTAGGTTAATTTAATAGTAAGTAAATTAACTAGAACACCGTTCCTTGTGATCGACACCCGACTTATCTAAGCTATACTGTAATCTGACTAGGTACACTGCCTATAAGTGCATAGTTAGTCTAAGTTTGTTAGGTTATAAATATTAAAATTAGTGGGTACTTTTGTGCACATCATTTGTTGACTACTCATGAATGGTTTCGAATGGACCTGGGAACCCGAGGAGGAGTTGAGAGTGTGTTACTCTAAGTTGTGTGCAACATCGGATTTTGAGGATGAAATCTAATTCATGTGGAAGAGAGTTGTAACACCCGTTTTCAAGTAGGAATTTCACTTTGAAATTCTAAGATTTTTGGTTGGCCACAACGTGGTGGAGGGGTCACCACGACATTACATTCAACAAAAATAGTGTTTCATTTAAGGGCACCACGACGTGGTGATGGCTAATATGAAAACCCTGGATTCTGGGTTTTGGTGTACTATTTAAGGGAAGTGATGGCTAGGGTTTCCTCCACCCTTAGCCTGTATCACCTCCCAAAGCACTCTTGCTAAACCCTAGCCTCCTTTTGGAAGTTTTAACTCATTTTCGTGTTCTCTTGGTACACTTTGAAGGAAGAAGAAGAATGTTTTGGTGCAAGAATCAAGCAAGCAACTCATCTCTATCTTTGGAATCATCCTTTGGACCATTTGTAAGACTTCAAGTTCATATCTTGATGACTCCCTCTTTGTAGATCTAACTTTCCTTGGATGTTTTGGTTCATATTTGGAGTTTGTATGTTGGGATGAGATAAAGTTTGCAACTTTATGGCTTACCTAGGTCCCTTGAACCTTATATCCTTCAAATATAGGATTTGGTTGAGATTTGTGAGCTTTGCATGAGTCTTAGGCTATTTTCTTATCTTTCAACCTAGTTTGAGTGAAGGACATGCATGGGTCATGCATGTCCATAAAGGTTGGATTTTTAAAATCCTTTGGAATCCCTAGTAGCTTACTGGAAAGTAGGAGTTAAGGGCTTAATGGATTATATATATATATATATATATATATATATATATATATATATATATATATATAAAGAGAGAGAGAGAGAGAGAGAGAGAGAGAGAGAAAATGCGAGAACTAAAAGATTTGTGAGAACTTGCGAACTCATAATCAGCTGATCATTTTTCAAAATCATAAACACCAATCTTCTCCAAATGATGCGTCTAAGTCATATGTAGACTAAAAAAATATTTAAGGAACTTCTTTTTTTGTTTTTTTTTTGGAAATGTGGATTTATGCACAATCAACAATGCGTATAGATTGGGGACGTGCACAACCAACAGTCATATGGACTGCTGATGAGCATAATCAGCAGTCCATATAAGTGTTGATTGTGCATACATGAAAATTTCTAAAATGAATAAAAAAAATTGTCAAATCTTTTTTTTGAGCCAAGATATGGCTTAGATGCAGAATTTTGAGAATATTTGTGTTTTTGTTTTTGAAAAATTATGAGTTCGCAAGTTCTCATGTTTTTTTGGTTTGCACACTAACTCAGCCATATATATATATATATATATATATATATATATATATATATATATATATATATATATATATATATATATATATATATATATATATATATATATGGGAAAATGATTTAAAAAGGTAACGAATTTTCAAAAGTGTACTGTAACATCAGAAAAACACAACCAATTTAAAATTTTCAAAACAACCCGATTTTCATTAAAATGTTTACAAAAAGGTTTTCAATACAATTCATTTAAGTATTCCCAGAATCACGTCGTTACGAAATCATAAGGAGCGGTACGATCGCGCCTTCGCCTTGCCACAGTCTCCTGAAGAACCTGAAAAACATTAAACCACAACTGTAAGCCCGAGAGCTTAGTGAGATACCCCCAAGATACCAACCACGCATACGCCCTTCCAGGCTACGACCTTCCGGTCCAAAATATATAAATCATACATAACATAACAGAACATAGAACAACCATGCATATCGGGTCTAACGTGACTGGTCCGCCGTATCGGGCCTTCAGTCCTTCGGATCCATCCTCCGGGTCTAGTCATGTCCTTCGAGTCTACAGTGGGGTTGGTCCGCCCGCATCAGGCCTTCAACCCACCTGGTCCACTCTCTGAGTCTACAGTGTGACTGGTCCGCCCGCTTTGGGCCTACAGTCGGCCTGGTCCACTCTCCGAGCCTCGGCACGTCTGGTCCGCCCTCATGGGGCCTACAGCCTATCCGGACCGCTCGCTGGGCCTTCGGAACAACCGGTCCGCCCTGGGTATCTTGGCCTACAGCACAAAGCAGGACCCGCCTCAACCCATCTCCAGTCCAAACAACCATGTGCACAAAACATACATTCATATAACAGTCATGATCAACAAACCGAGTAAACAGATCACACAGCATATCATTACTCTAACCGGGCTACCGACCTACCCGTTCACTAGCATAGCATTACTCTGCATATCGAGGACTGACCTTTATAAGGTCCCCTTAGCATGTATCATCCTAACTACCAGGATGCAGACACAACCAACAACAACATGATAAACGTAACTGAATCTCAATACAAATAAGGGCCGGCCTTGGTGCCTTAGACCCTGTTGATATAGTGAGGATAACTCACCTCGAAACTGACGGCTGAAAAGATAAGATCCCGCTGCTTCGAGCTCTGACACAACTCCTCCACTGAACATCAGCAATGACCCAATAAATACCCATAATTACCGAAATACCCCTGGAAGACAACTGATCAACCCTGGACAAGTCAAAGTCAACCCCTGACAGACCCTACTCGCCGAGTCAACCCGATGACTCGCCGAGTCCTTATGCTCAGACTTCCCTCACTTAGTGACCCAACTCGCCGAGTCACCCCAAGACTCGTCGAGTGCAACAACTCTGAGTCCACTCGCACCCAACTCACCGAGTCATCCCTCGACTCACCGATTCGTCGACTCAACCAGGAATATTGGGACTTCCTTGACATGACTCGCCGAGTCCAACTGGACTCGCCTAGTCCAAGGCAATCTTCAACCTACTCGCCGAGTTGTTCTTCCAACTCGTCGAGTTCAAGGCCATCTTCAAGCAACTCGTCGAGTCCACCCATGTGACTCGCCGAGTTCCACCGGTCTGAATCCATACAGAAGCATCTCAGGCCATGCAATTGATCCAAAACATAGATCCAGCTTCCTACAATCCATCCATCACGTAAAGTAGCAAACTTTACGTGAATCAAACGAGATCTAGGCCACTTCCACCTTAAAACCAAGGTTTGGGACATGATAGCTTCACTCATAGCACAAAGGTTGGGACTTTAATGCACTCAATGACTTCACCACTCCAGATCTGAGGTGGCAACCTCAGATCCATCCTCCAACACCAAAATGCCACACAACCAAGCATCCCACACAACCCCAAATGATGAAACTAGGAATGCACAGCTCAAGGACGAAGATATTACCTCCAGAAGATGCCTCAATAACAGCTAAACACGAATCCAAGCAAAGCCCTTTGATCCAAACCACTTCTCCTTCAAGATTTCTCCAAGCAACACCTCTCCAAGCTCCAATTTGCTCCACCAATGCTCTTCTCCACGAGATTAGGGTTTCTGGAACTCAAAGGGGGAATAAGAGAGGCTGTGGAGGGGTATAATGTTCTTTATATAGGGCTCAACCCCGGAAACTAGGGTTTTCTCCATACAGCACCTACTCGCCGAGTCCATACTTGGGACTCGCCGAGTAGGCCACTTGGCACGCGACCATGACCGCGACCTGACTCGCCGAGTCTATCCATGGACTCGCCGAGTCATCCTCTAAAACTTACACTTTTAGCCCTTCAACTCTACCCTTGCGAATCCGGGATGTTACAATTCTCCCCCACTTAAATTAGGCTTCGTCCTCGAAGCCTTCGGCATCTCATCTTCAATTTACTTCCCACTATGCGCCACTTGACCTTGACCGAACCAAGTCCCTCAAAGTACAACCATAGAACCAGAAGCTCACTTTCTCCTTCCATACGGTGTTCCCACCACCTACTCAAACCGGCACCCCCTGTACCCTCCGATAACCACACTCAACAACCGAGAATTACCCATGATGCCTTACTGCTCCAATTCTCATCTTTCACTTGACTCACATGGCTATAGAGCCACAAACCCTCAGATCCCCGATCCGAATTCCACTCTACCCTTACCATGACGACCGAAAGACCCAATCGTCCATTCCGGAGCAACTCCCCCGAGTTCTCCTATCGCAATCACACATACATGCTGATCTAGCTCTGGCACCCTCAGGTGCGGATAACCTGATATACAGACGATATCCTCAACATCCTTCCAGAATAAACCACTGGCACATACCCAGAACCCTGATCATGATCCCACTGAGAGTCCAAGACTCCTGCTCTGTATCCCTTCCGAACTCCTCTCCCTGACTCCACGTCGCGATATTCCCTCTGCGCCCAAAGCAACATATCGAGTCGAATATGCTTATTTTCTGCCGCCGCAACACACTACTCAAAGACCATCGACGGACCACAGTGATCGCAACTCCACACTGCCGCTTTCACTTCCGTGAATTCGCTCTCCCTTTCCGGAGTTTCATTCCTCCCCTTTTCCTTACCAAGGAAACCACTCGTCTGCTTGTTCATCATGACAGGCACCATGGTGCTCAACCTACGCCACATTACCTCTTTACAGCGTACTCAACATCCATGCATTACCGCTACTCTGCCTCTCATCACAAGGACTCTCAAGCCCGTGCACTACTTTTACCGCTAAAGATCGCTCGCCGGGCCAGACCTCCCAATGTATTCCCACTGCAACATACGCAACCCATAACCTCCAACCGATCTAACATTACCCGCAGAGTCTTCAACATGACTGGACCGCCTCCCCGGGCCTTCAGCCAATCTGGACCACTCTCAGAACCTTCAGCCAATCTGACTGGACCATCCTCCGAGCCTTCGGCCTGACTGGTACGCCTACGGCCTTCAGTCTAACCGGACCGCTCAACAAGCACTCACTATTCCGAACTATCTCTTCAGGAAATCCTCCCGTGCATACCGTTCTAACCCTCTAGGGGTTCCGAACTCTACCTCCATCCTACATGCTCTAACCCGGCCTGCTCCCATGCCTTCCTTAATCAACTGCTCTAGGTCTGTATTCCGCCCCGCACGCCTGTTACTCACTCATACGAGCCTGCTCTCAACTAATAGAAATACCGCTGAATTTCCCAAGCAGCTAAACAACCTCTCAGGCCCAACGATTATCCGGAGAATTTCCAATTCTCCCCCACTTAAGACACTGACAGATAGTCACCGGTTGCCATCATCGATCTCCCCAAGCAACCTTGCAGGAATCAACACATGCACTCAAGATGTTTTTCACCAGCACCAACAACTTTCATACCATCATGTTCCCATGCTGCACAACCTGCTCGAAAGGAACCCAATCTTCAACTATCAATTCCTCAGACTACCGAATCTACCTGCCCCTCAAACCAACGCCGCATCCGCCACCAATTCTCACAAAGGTAATCAACGATAGCTCGAAGTACAAACCATAACGATCCCCAGGGAGCACAAGATATTAAAACCAAAATCTCGATCACAACTCGCCAAACCCTCAAGGAGCAATGAATACCACACGAAACCCGAAACGCAATTCCATAACCAACCAATGAAACCAACAGATATCAATACTCTACAACAATCATAAATAATCAAAACAGCAGAAAGAACATACCCGAAGCAGCAAGCTGAAAAACACGGCCCTAAGCCCTTGGGGGCTCTGCTCCACCCTGACCTCCACCTGTGATCCTCAACGTAGCCGGTGCTGGAGCCTGCACCGATCCCGCAGCAAGCTGTGGACAGTTGACCTTCAAATGTCCAACCTGATGACAATGATAGCATATCCTCAAATCCCGAACCGGCACTGACTGCCGACAATCCCTCGCGTAGTGTCCCTCCTTCCCGCACTTGCGGCATGCTCCACCGGACCGACAAACCCCGGCATGACCCCTTCCACACTTTCCACAGACGTGGCCACCCTGATCTCCCATCCTGGAATCAACGGTCTTAGACCGTTTCGTCGCCGGCTGCGACTGAACCGGAGCTTGCCTCAGCTCACGCATCTGTAACTCAATCTCTAACTCACGCCGCCTGGCGGCCTCCTGAAACTCCAGCAAAGTCTCGCACCTCTGCACAGACACAAACTGTCTGATATCCCTCTTTAGCATGCTCAGATATCGAGACATCTGAGCCTGCTCCAAAGCGAACTCAGGGCAAAACATCGCCCGCTCAGTAAACATCCTGGTGATTTCCGTCACCGATTCTGAATCCTGTTTCAGTTCCAAGAACTCCTGAGCCAACCTCTCCCTCTCGACCTGTGGAACATAACGAGTACTGAACATCTCCCTGAACCGATCCCATGAGATCGCAGCCCTCTGCGCATCCGAGTACGATCCCGTGGTCAATCTCCACCAATCCTTTGCTCCGAGCCTCAACAGGTTCAAAGCACACCTCACCCTCTGATCAGCAGGGCATGAACACGTGAAGAAACATCCCTCCACATCTGATAACCACCTCATAGCAACGATCGGATCCTGAACTCCATCAAAAGTGGGAGGCTTCGTATTATCGAAGTCCCGATACTGAAAACCTCTACTGGCTCCTCCTCCTGCCGCTGCTACTGCTGCGGTAGCCGCCGCGGCAGCCGTCTCCGTGAGAGCCGCATAACGCTCATCAAAATACTCCACCATGGCGGTCTTGATCGACCCAAACAACTCTGGCAGCTCAGCCCGAACCAATGCAGCAACCTCATCATGCAGAATCTCGCGAATCCTCGCATCCAACTCGTGCGTACTCATCTGACTGACAACCTCTGGCTGTGCAGACCCACTTGGAGCTCCCTCTCCTGCTCCTGATCCTGACCCGGATCCACTCCCAGCGTGCCCTGGAATCTCCATACTGAAAAGAAAACACCAATCTCAAACATATTCCACTATACCGGGAACCAGCTCACATCCCAACCCTAGAGGTCATGGTTTCCCTGATACGCGTATGAGTCCGTGCTTTCAGTAGTACGGGCCCATACTACCTTCCACACCAACCCATATTTGCATGAAGTACTCCCACCACACCCTAGCGACACACACGACAACGCTCTATCCTCACAACTAGAGGAACACTAGAAATCTCTCACAAGGAACCCTAGGCTAGCATGCATCATAAATCAGGCAACTTATCAATAAATCCTGAAGATCCCTAGCCTAACTCTAGCATGCTGTTCTATCAAAGCTCAATAAAACAATTGCCATGTATGGTATTTTGGGGTTACTTACTGGCTCCGGCTGATCGTACCTCCGCGTCCTCCTTTACTTATTTGAAAACCATTTTAATTTCTCTTTCTGAAAACTCTCCTCGATTTGAGACTGGAGTCACACAAGTGTTCCTCCAATTCACTCAAACCAAGGCTCTGATACCAACTTGTAACATCAGAAAAACACAACCAATTTAAAATTTTCAAAACAACCCGATTTTCATTAAAATGTTTACAAAAAGGTTTTCAATACAATTCATTTAAGTATTCCCAGAATCACGTCGTTACGAAATCATAAGGAGCGGTACGATCGCGCCTTCGCCTTGCCACAGTCTCCTGAAGAACCTGAAAAACATTAAACCACAACTGTAAGCCCGAGAGCTTAGTGAGATACCCCCAAGATACCAACCACGCATACGCCCTTCCAGGCTACGACCTTCCGGTCCAAAATATATAAATCATACATAACATAACAGAACATAGAACAACCATGCATATCGGGTCTAACGTGACTGGTCCGCCGTATCGGGCCTTCAGTCCTTCGGATCCATCCTCCGGGTCTAGTCATATCCTTCGAGTCTACAGTGGGGTTGGTCCGCCCGCATCAGGCCTTCAACCCACCTGGTCCACTCTCTGAGTCTACAGTGTGACTGGTCCGCCCGCTTTGGGCCTACAGTCGGCCTGGTCCACTCTCCGAGCCTCGGCACGTCTGGTCCGCCCTCATGGGGCCTACAGCCTATCCGGACCGCTCGCTGGGCCTTCGGAACAACCGGTCCGCCCTGGGTATCTTGGCCTACAGCACAAAGCAGGACCCGCCTCAACCCATCTCCAGTCCAAACAACCATGTGCACAAAACATACATTCATATAACAGTCATGATCAACAAACCGAGTAAACAGATCACACAGCATATCATTACTCTAACCGGGCTACCGACCTACCCGTTCACTAGCATAGCATTACTCTGCATATCGAGGACTGACCTTTATAAGGTCCCCTTAGCATGTATCATCCTAACTACCAGGATGCAGACACAACCAACAACAACATGATAAACGTAACTGAATCTCAATACAAATAAGGGCCGGCCTTGGTGCCTTAGACCCTGTTGATATAGTGAGGATAACTCACCTCGAAACTGACGGCTGAAAAGATAAGATCCCGCTGCTTCAAGCTCTGACACAACTCCTCCACTAAACATCAGCAATGACCCAATAAATACCCATAATTACCGAAATACCCCTGGAAGACAACTGATCAACCCTGGACAAGTCAAAGTCAACCCCTGACAGACCCTACTCGCCGAGTCAACCCGATGACTCGCCGAGTCCTTATGCTCAGACTTCCCTCACTTAGTGACCCAACTCGCCGAGTCACCCCAAGACTCGTCGAGTGCAACAACTCTGAGTCCACTCGCACCCAACTCACCGAGTCATCCCTCGACTCACCGATTCGTCGACTCAACCAGGAATATTGGGACTTCCTTGACATGACTCGCCGAGTCCAACTGGACTCGCCTAGTCCAAGGCAATCTTCAACCTACTCGCTGAGTTGTTCTTCCAACTCGTCGAGTTCAAGGCCATCTTCAAGCAACTCGTCGAGTCCACCCATGTGACTCGCCGAGTTCCACCGGTCTGAATCCATACAGAAGCATCTCATGCCATGCAATTGATCCAAAACATAGATCCAGCTTCCTACAATCCATCCATCACGTAAAGTAGCAAACTTTACGTGAATCAAACGAGATCTAGGCCACTTCCACCTTAAAACCAAGGTTTGGGACATGATAGCTTCACTCATAGCACAAAGGTTGGGACTTTAATGCACTCAATGACTTCACCACTCCAGATCTGAGGTGGCAACCTCAGATCCATCCTCCAACACCAAAATGCCACACAACCAAGCATCCCACACAACCCCAAATGATGAAACTAGGAATGCACAGCTCAAGGACGAAGATATTACCTCCAGAAGATGCCTCAATAACAGCTAAACACGAATCCAAGCAAAGCCCTTTGATCCAAACCACTTCTCCTTCAAGATTTCTCCAAGCAACACCTCTCCAAGCTCCAATTTGCTCCACCAATGCTCTTCTCCACGAGATTAGGGTTTCTGGAACTCAAAGGGGGAATAAGAGAGGCTGTGGAGGGGTATAATGTTCTTTATATAGGGCTCAACCCCGGAAACTAGGGTTTTCTCCATACAGCACCTACTCGCCGAGTCCATACTTGGGACTCGCCGAGTAGGCCACTTGGCACGCGACCATGACCGCGACCTGACTCGCCGAGTCTATCCATGGACTCGCCGAGTCATCCTCTAAAACTTACACTTTTAGCCCTTCAACTCTACCCTTGCGAATCCGGGATGTTACATGTACAAAAAAGATCATTGTTTTTTTTTTGTACACAAAATACCATTTTACCGGTTATTGTAAGTTATCCAGTTTCCAAATGTTCAAAAAATACCATTGTTGTTTTTTAGTACAAAAAATACCATTAATGTTATTATTTGTACACAGAATACCAACAAAATACACATGTGTTCAACTAAAACATTGTGGTAACCAGGTACTTCAGGTAAATGGGATGAGAAGAGGGTAATCAGAAAGTGCTTGTTTAATTTTTGTTGAAATTGTTGGAAAAGATCTTACTTCTACCGTATGATCTGCCGAACAAGATTACAGGTGACGCTTCGGCTGACAAATTTTTCTTCAAATCGATGATGAGAAGAGCATAATCAGCAAGTGTTTGTTCGACTGTTAGATAGGCTAAAGTAGAAGCGTTCTTGTATGCCTCTTTCTGGCTTCCATATGACATCGATTCACCATAATATCGATGCTAGATCAAATCACGCAGCTTTTGATAAAATTATATTATTAAAGGTCTGCAAGTGAAGAAATTAATGTAGAGTAGAGTGATTAGGGCTTTTACTTTAGGGAAGATGACCATGGCACCAAAACGAGGGGCGAGTTCCCAAACGAAGTCGGTGTTGGCAGCGAACCATTCGATGTCGCCTTCGTTGCCGCAATAAAGGAAGATTGGTCCCAAACGATTAGGGCATGGGCCCACCCAGTGATCGGAGTTGATGAGATAACGTTGTTGGAACTTGGGAAGATCATTGAAGCTGAAATGATCAAGAGTCTGATCAAAGTATCGTGTCTCATAAGTGTACTTCGGCTGAACAAGAATGTTTTGGGTTTTGAGAAGTCGTGGGGATTTGCCGAGAAACGGAGGTGGCCGGCAAGATTCCGGCGTTGATGAAAGTAGGCAGATGATTAGGAGGAAGAATAAGAAAAAGGGTTTTTCCATGGTGGTGGAGGTTGGAGATGAAGAACAGTAGTGGTCGAAGTAAAGTGGACGGTTCTTTATAAAAAGTAGTTAAATTTCCATTACATTCAAAGAAGGAAAAATGACTTAAAAAGGTAACGAAGTTTCAAAAATGTACAAAAAAGACCATTGTTTTTTATTGGTACACAAAATACCATTTTACCGGCTATTGTAGGTTACCCACAAGGTTTTATTTGAACACATATGTACTTCATTGGTATTTTGTGTATAAAAAATATACTTTAATGGTATTTTGAGTACCAAAAATAAAATAATGGTATTTTTTGTACATTTTTGAAACTTCATTACCTTTTTAAATCATTTCCCTATATATATATATATATATATATATATATATATATATATATATATATATATATATATATATATATAGGTAAAAGTTCAAATGAGAACAACTAAAGTTTAAGAACCATGTGAGAACCATTTCATTAAGGGTATTTTTGTCTATTTAACATAAACAATACAAAAACACACAAAAGCTTCATTTTAAAATCAGATCTATCTTTTCAAATGAAAAATCCTTTCAAACTCTCCCACCATTTTTGAAGAACACATATTCCCTATTACTACCACCACTTACCACCGCCGGCACCACCATTTCCAACCGCTTAACCTTCGTCGGAATGTTGATTCAGTCATCTTTTTTTTGCTTCAGATTTGGAACCACACAAAAAACGAAATCACCAAGGTGTTTCCACTTCAGATCTACCGTCGACCGCCACACCACCGCATATCATTCCGACGGCATAATTCTGATGGCTTTTTTGTGTTTTTTGCTCAGATCTAACCAAATATGAATGATTCTAGTAATTTTTTTCATCTCTGATCGTGTTCCTAGTCTAGATCTTTCGAGATTTGATCAGATCTAGAACCTCCATTATCTGATCTGCCATCAGTTTCGCCTTCACCTACAGATTTAACATTTTTTTATCACCGGAACACTAGATCTCCCACCAGATCTTCCATACCGTTGTCTAGATCTGCAAGATCTGGTCTAGGTTTACGATTTCTGCCGCCACCATGTCCAGATCTGTGACGTCCGACAATATTGAAAGAGTTCCGGCGAGATCTGGTGTCATGTTCTTCAAGTTGCACATTTGGTTTTCTGTTCTTCATCTTAGACCTCTGAAATTTGGTTTTTTTTCCTCTAAAGATCTAAATCATTTCTTGCTAACCTCTCCGGAGAAACAAACAATATCTCTTGACTTCATATATGATGAAAATCTTGTATATTTGGTCAGATCTGATGTTTTATGGTGTTTATTAGTCTGATGTAGCTGGTGCACACAAAGTGTTTGATTATATGCCTCAGGGAAATGTGGTAAGTCATTAAGATGTGAATATGTGTTTTCTATGTATTAATTTGTCTAAGTTATTAAGCTGTGAATGTGTATTTTTTTTTTTTGATGTACTAAGTGTTGAATTAGTGTTTAAAATGTTGAATTAAGTTGTGATTAGTGTTTGGAATGTTGTATTTAACCGTGAACTGATTTTTTTATCCAAATCTGATTTTACAGAGAAGGCTATTGGCGATGTTGGTACCTGTGGTTGGTGGTGGTGATGTTTGATAGCACTGTACGATAGTTGGCGGTGGTGATACTAGTTGTGGTGGTAGAGTAATGATATGCTTTATTTCTCACTCATCTTCTTCGTTGATTTCAGATAAGTTATTATCTTTTATGATTTATATATATATATATATATATATATATATATATATATATATATATATATATATATATATATATTATGTTTGCTTCTGAAATATGATATAATTTATTTATATATTATACAGTGAATGAGTTTTTTAATATATTAAAATATGAGATTATACTTGTATATGAGTTGTGAATGTATTGTATAAAACTGGGAATTTTGTGTATTACGTAGTGAATTTTATTCACGATTTAATATATTAAATTCACAGTTTAATACATAGAAATGCCTACATGTATTAACGTATAAATATAAGTTTTAATTTGAAAATATGGTTGTAAATATAATTTTTTTTGTCTTAAATTGTGATTTTATTATATTAAGTTGTAAATTTGGATACTAACCTGTGAATTGTGTATTACGTTGTGAATTTTATTCACGACTTAATATATTAAATTCACATTTTCATACATAGAAATATCTTAATATATTAACATATAAATATAAGTTTTAATTTGAAAATATGACTGTGAATATATTTTGTTTTTCTTAAATCGTGAATTTATTATATTAAGTTGTGAATTTCGTATACTAAACTGTGAATTGTCTATATTAGAGTTTCAAATTGATATTATGCTTGTGAATTTATAACTTTTGTATTAAACTGTAAATTTATTGTAATAAGTTGTGAATTTTATGTATTAAGCTGTGATTTTTTTATTTTAAACTTTGAATTTACTGCATTAAGTGTGAATATTTATTTAAATTGTGAAATTAATTATATTAAACTATGATTTTTGTGTTAAAAATGTAAATTGACTGCATTAAAATATTGGTTTTTCTATTTAACCTGTGAATTGATTGCATCTTGCTTTGAATTTTTTATAATTTGTGTTAAAATATGAGTGATTTATGTATAAATTTTTGTGTTAATTTTCTTTTCAATATAGGGAGCGGTTCAAATGAGAACTAAAAAAGATTAAGAACTCTAAGAACCCCAATTAATTAGTGTATATATATATATATATATATATATATATATATATATATATATATATATATATATATAAAAGTTCAGTTGAGAAAATAAAAAAGGTTGAGAATTGGGGAATCATTTTCAACCAATCATTTAATTAGCATCTTAGCATAAAATATACGGTGACAAACTTGTAAATATGATATATTAACATTCAATCACAGATACCATTTCTTTTGGATCGTTTATCTGTTCTTTATCAACAACATCTGTTATTCATTCATCTCGGTCGTTCCTCTGTGTTCTTCATCAACATTATATGTTCTTCATGAACATCATATGTTCTTCATTAACATCATATGTTCTACTACTTATTCGCTATCAAAGTCACATGTTCTTCAAAAAAAAAAAAAGACATCGACACTTCATAAAAACATCAATTCTTCATCAAAATCTTCGTTTATTCATCAAAATCTTCGTTTATTCATCAAAATGTTGTGATTAGTCATTAAAAAACATTTATTCATACTATTAAGTGTAAATCGTGATTCAATCTTGTCCAGTTTCGTTAACATCAAGCAAAATCATTAAAAATAATTCATATTTATCGATATCACATCATTTAGCGATCACCAATCATCGAAACTTCATCAAAGGAACCTTCACTAATATCAAACAACAGATAGCAATCGAAAGTTCATCAACATAACCATATATTTGAAGAATTTTTTTAAAATCATTTTTCAGGTTTGAAAAACTTCGTTTTTCATACATTTTTTCACAATTTTTTATCTAAACCTATTGATTATTGATCGATTTTGATTGGATTTGATTTGTTTTGTAATTATTGGCTTCAATTCTGAATTTTTTTAACATAGATATATAAGTTAATTTATTTTCACGTCAACTGTTCAATGAAATGCATAAACTAAATATATCACGTAATATTCATAAGTGAATATGTCTTTACACGAGAATCAATGTATGTCTTTTAAAAATACAGAGCAAGTAGTAATTCATATGTGAATAATATATAAAAAATATATTCACATGCGAATACATGTAATAGTCACAAATGAATACAGGTAGTATTCATAAATGATAACCTATTTTTTCGGGAAAAAAATACGTCATCTTAAGGTCCTAAGCAAGTTTGAAATTCATATGTGAATGACATATAATAATTATAACTACATGTGAACATATGTAATATTTACAAATGAATAAAACTGCTAATAAAACCGAGAACTATAAACTATATAAAATTAAAGATAAGAAAAGTATTTCATAAGAATATATATCTATTCACATACAACTAATCTTTTTAGGTTAATAAAATAGTACATATATATATATATATATATATATATATATATATATATATATATATATATATATATATATATATATATATATATATATATATATATATATATATATATATATAAAAGCATATATTTTTTATTAATGTTACATTCATTTGTGAATAAATGATAACTTTTTTTTTGAAAATTATAAAAATAGAAAAACGTAATTTTGAGGCCCTAAACAATCTCAAATGGCCAAAAAAACCGTACCTCATGACAAAGATGTGAGTTTTGTAAATCGCAACATTTTACATCAAATATGCGAATTTCGTCCAATTCCGAGACTAAACTTCATTGAGGCAAATTTTTTTGATGATGACACTAAATTTTTATTCCTACTACTGATGACATCATCATGACATGTTATTTATTCATATATGAATAAAGTTTAGAAATCATTATGACATATTTACTGATGATGTTACTAACTTCAGTTCGACTAGTAAAAACATGATTCTAATCTGTTATTTTTATTTATGTTAATAAACTATACATGTTGATTTATTTATTATGTGAATAAAACCTCCATATATAAAAATAAATAATAAACTATAAGAATTGGTTTGTAAATAGTTTTTTTTTTTTTTTTTTTTTTTTTTTTTTTTTTTTTTTTTTAATATTGTAACAATATTATTTTACATGTAAATTCAAAATTATACTAAGACAAACGACATTGTATTGGTTAATGAATATCATTCGCGTGTGAAGTTAACAAGATCAAGATGAAGAATATATTAAATTGTATAACATTTACACATGAATATAAAAATATATTGTCTTCGTCAATGACATCTTCTCAATTACGTCAACCATTGGGATATGAACCAACCATTGATTGAATTGTTATTCATTTATTGAGTTATATCCATACCTGAAAAATCATGTGAATACACATAAAAAATGATAAAAATTTATTGTTAGTTCATAATAATAGTGATTTACATAGTATATTCACATATGAATATTGTATAGTATATACACTTGTGAATATTAGATGATATATTCACTTATGAATATTAGATGGTATCTTTATATGTGAATATTTCATAGTATTACATGATATATCACATATGAATATTACATAATATATTCACTTGTAAATATTAAATTTAATATTCACTTATGAATATTAGATGGTATATTCATATGTGAATATTACACAGTATATTTACATATGAATATTAAAAAGTGTATTCACAAATATATATAATTTTTATATGTTACTCACATATAAATAACATACAGACTTGCATATTTGTTTTGTGTTTTAATAATCTTATACTAATTTAGATATGAAAACGTATTCATATGTGAATATAGCGTGATAATTTAGTTTATACATTTCATCAAACAATTGGAATGCATATAAGTTAGCTATTTTTAAAATGCTAAAAACATAATACTTTGACTATTTAAAACTTACAAAATTGTAGATTAATAGCGAATTATATGAAATTTTTCAAAAAAAAAAAATGATTTGATGTTTTTCTAATCTTAATTTCGAAGTTTCATTTGATAATCGATGTTGAATAGATGATATGAAGTGGAACTGTTGTTGATTATTGATGATGTTGATCTAATGACGTTGAGAGTATAATTAACTGTAGATGTTGAAGATATGCTCGTATTCAAGCAGAATTGAAGGTTGGATTGAAAGAACCAAAAACGAATTTTTGTTGTCTACTATTAAATGGTGTTGATAAACGTGTTACTTACGAATATCGATGATTGATTAACACTAGACGATGTTGATCGATGATTTAATTGAAGAAATCTAGATGATCGTTGAAGGTTGGAGAAGAAATTTGGAGGATGAACGATGGATTAGTAATATATTTGAACTATTATCTAATTATCCATAGTTACGTCTCTGTGATTGAAGGATATTATATCATATTTACTAGTTTGCCGCCGTGCATTTTATCTTGAGATGCTAATTAAATGATTCGATGAGAATGATTCTTCAATTCTCAACCTTTTCTCTCTCTCTCTCTCTCTCTCTCTCTATATATATATATATATATATATATATATATATATATATATATATATATATATATATGTGTGTGTGTGTGTGTGAATATACCCTTAAGGGTATATAAGCTTAGGTACCCAAACACATCATAATACGTCGTTTTGTCTGATATATTTATTATAATGTTGTTAGACATAAACCTCTAACTTGATTTACTGTCAAGGTTTTTGAAATTCACTATTATCTTTCTTTTATATCACATATTTTTGTCGAATACATATTAGACTACATATATTATAATTGAAAATGAAAATTATGTAAGATGAAGATAAATGTGTAATTTATAAAAATTATGAAAATAAATCAAATTAGAAGTTATATTATAAGAACATTAGACTATTAGAATGTATTATATAATACAAAACGACGTAGTATTGTGAGTTTGGATATGTAAGCTTATATACCCTTAAGGGTACATTCACTTTTCCCATATATAAATATCTATAATATAACGTAATATCGAAAATATGTCTTAGTTCAAACCCATTATATGGTGCACCTTTTATGACAATAACAGATTTTAACTCACAACCATTTCATGATACCAAAACACATTCTAGAGATCTCCACAGTAAGAAAGTTTTTCTATCAATTTATGTATAACAACAGTTTTTTTCTATCAAATTATTTATAACAACTAATTTTATTTATATTATATTATTATTTTTTAAAGAAGTTACAATTGATTGAGCATATGTAAAATCTAATACAATCCTCGAAAAATATAATGACAAATACTTCCAATGTATACATATTTTAAAAACTCCCAAGAAAATATTGTTGATGTGGACATAAAACCAATGTAAGAGGATCTGGATGGATACAGACACCGAGACACGTGGATGGGTATACGTTATACCAATGGGAATTGAGAGGAAGATAACCTTATCAAAATTGTGATCCCAAACACACTCCGGGTGGAATCAACCGGCAAAAAAATAAAAAAAGGACAAGATTGGACCCATGAAGAATAAGGTCAAAGTTTGTGTCCAAAAAGCGCAAAAGATGGACGGTGCTACATGTGATTTAATCTTAATTAATTAATATCATATATGAAGAATTATTATATACTAAAAAAGATAACAAGATAACAATGATTTTTATTTGGGAAAATGACTTTTGACGGTAATTAACTTTTGCATTTGTACTCATTTGGTCAATTTTCTATTTTTGTATTCAATATACCATCGAACTTGTTGTTTGTGTTCACCATAACCCTTTTGATCGGCTTTTGACCTGTGATAGCTGGTCAAAGGGTTATTGTGAACACAAACAACAAGTTTGATGGTATATTGAGTACAAAAAAAAGGAAAGGGACCAAATGAGAACAAACTCAACAGTTGGTTACCCTCCTGAGTCATTTTCCCTTTACTCATTTACAACAAATCTCACGTCATCTAATATTGATATTAATGACTTTATGAGATTCATTCTTACTTCTCTTCAAAACATAACCCACGAAAGAACACTATTTAGACATGTATAACTTTATAATGCACTTGAATAATTATTAGGGGAATCTTGACCAAGCAAACGCATTTCATGACTACATTTACATTTCCAATCAAATGGTTTATTGTATCATGGATTCTAGACAAAACTATAAACGAGTGGAATCACAAGTGCTGTGATTTTTGAGTTTACTTAGCTTTAAGATCGAATTCATGGGATGAGATACAACATCAATATGTATAATATCATGTTGCTTTTGCAGACACATCACCATAATATACCTTAAGGTAAACGTTTATGTTGATAAATATACCTCTCATACGCAATCATATCCTTTTGAAATGGACCAAATGAATACAAACGCAAAAGTTAATTACCCTCAAGAGTCATTTTCCATTTTTATTGCCATAGAGGGGTGAAGGAAACTATACATAACAACTTTTATATGGTGTTTAACTAAAATTTATTTTTAAAACTAATATTAAAATTAGAAATAAAATATATGTTTATCAGGGGCGGAACACATATACTAGAAGCAAGGGGGCCGAAACCAAACTTTAACACAAAACCATTTATTTCGGTTAAAAGTCATGACAAGTCAATAATTTATACAAAACAAATAATAGACTAATAACCGATTGTTTTTAATGTTAGTTTACATCATAACACAACTAATTAACAAAGAAAAACAACAATTAACAGCGAAACTTTAACAAACAAATAATCATTTTAAAGAAAAACTACATCCTAAATTAAATGTTTTTTGTGAATCTTAAAGTTTATAGATCAAAGATTTAACATGAAAACTGATGTTGTCACATAAAATGAATCGTAGTCATATACATTATACAACCAATTTACTATGTACTTTTTATAAAAATTAAACATTATAGGAATGATACTAGTAAAATACAAATAACTAACACATTAATGTTTAGTGTACTTTTAGTTATAATAATAATAATAATAATAATAATAATAATAATAATAATGTCATTTATATATGACATCCTAGAGACATGTAAAAGGTATTTACATAGCCACATCTTATCATTTAATAGCCAAACAAATGTCTTACTTACACTTACACTTGAATCAAGTTTCATGCCAAAATCTTATTATTGTTTTCGTTATCAAAGAGAGAAAGAAAAGAGCAATAAGAAAAATAAAGGGAAAAATAGTGAGATTGTATGAACATGGGGAATACATACATACATACAACAAGAACTGCATAGGTTGAGTTGAAGTTGAAGAAGTAAGATAGGCAGTGACCAGACAGCAAGAGGCGGAGAGGATGAAACGACTACATGATTACTGGCGGAAAGAAGGAGACCAGTAGCTTGGAACCGGAGACAATGGCGGCTTCCGGTGGTTACTAGGGTTCTTGATTTTTCTCTGTTCTACGTTTTCTTCTTAATTATACAGCCTTATGCGATTCTGTCTCATTAACTGTTGGTATCTTCCCATCATTTAAGCAAATCTTCCTCTTTTTTAGGCATAAACGCCTGCTTCCTCTTTTTTCGATTTTGTTATATTTTGATGGGCAATCACCAAGCAGTAGAGTAAATATTTTTTTTTTCTAAATAATATCTTGATTATAGAAAAACTAGTACTTAGCAGACAAAAAAATAGGGGGGGGGGGGGGGGGGGGCTATAATGTAAATATGTGTGTCATTTTGCAATCAAACAATTGTAACCCAATTATGTAACCGGCTCCTTCGAGCCTATAAATAGGGCCTTCGTCCATAAGAAATAAATAAGTTAAGTTTGAGTATTTAAGACTTGAGTTGATCTCAAAGTTCTTCTCTGTCGAAATAGTTTGTCTATTTCTGAATAGCAGAGCCCTATCCAAACTATCCACATAAACATTCAATTATTCACTGATGTTTATAATTAAATAAATAAGTTGATTTTTTAAAATAATAACTTAACTTTGAAAGTGGAATTTTTAGATGTTAATCAAATTAATTATCTATATATAAACTTATTATTATTATTTTTAAAATGGCGGAAGATTTTATTAAAAAACTAACAAGAAGCTAGAAAAAGAAAACAACAATTACATCAAAATAGAAGCTAGAACCGAATTATAAAGGCACGAAGTCCATTCGATCCTAGATTTGCTAGACCTATTAGAAATCCAAAAAAATGCTCTCTCTACAATAGCATTAAAGAGGTCGGATTTCCTAGGAATAGTCGGGCCAAAAACAAAATTATTTCTAAAATTCCAAAGACACCAAAAAGCCGAGATAATCACCGCATCAAAAGCTTTTCTTTGGTCAGCCCTCAAACTTGTAGAATCAGCTCACCTCATGATATCATCAATAACAAACATATCCGGAAGACGAACATCCCACCAAATAGCAATACGACTCCAAATCTCCAACAATTCTCTACATCCAACAAAAAGGTGATCAATGGTCTCCATTGCAGCACTGCATAACAGACACATGATTGATTACACCTCCATACCACGATGAGATAATCTTTCCCTAATTGGAATACCACCAAGTTTGATCCTCCACATCAGGATATTAAGTTTATTGGAACCCAATTGTCCCAACAAGTATCACATTGAATATCAATATCAACAAGAGTAGCATAATCAATAAAGATATTGGCGGAGGAGACATAAAACATATCCGACACATCGACGGGCCAACCCAATCTATCAAATCTATCAAGTAGATGAACATTCTGAATCACTTCTATAAACGCATCCCATTGACTCTGCTCAATACCAACCCCCCCCCCCCCCCCCACACACACACACACGAAAAAAAAAAAGAAATTAGCTCTCATTACTTCCAACATGTAAGGAACGGTAACCGGAGTAGAAAACACATACATAAGGTAACTTCCCACCGAGCCAAGAAGAGACTTAATCAAAGTAAACCGACCCCCAAAAGAAAGAGATTTGGCTTTCCACATCGCAAGTTTAGAACGAAATCTATCAATAATGGTTGACCAAGCCTTCACCCGACCCATATTATCACCCATCGGAACTCCAAGATGGACAAAAGGAAGGATATCCGCCCCACACCCCACAGATCTAGCCACATCCATAACCATCAAATAGTTTAACATTATAAATAGGATGGATACTCGAACCATGTATATAAACTTATTAAATAAACAATTTAATATTATCTTAAAAAGTTTATTGAGCAAGTATATGTTTGACATTATAAAAAGCAAAACAAGCCGTTATTTCCGTTGAAAAGAAGAAATATGAAAGCAAAATAAGGGTTATGTCTAGATAACAAAAGACACAAACAATATGCAGATAGTGATCTCTAAAATATTGTCATGGGTGGCCTCTTTGTTACAACCCACTCCACCAAAATAAAAGCTTTGGAGGAACTCCTCGCAAATGTTGACCCAAAATCTATTCTTCTGGAGAAACATTTACTTATCTACACAATCAATGGATTATCAAACAAATTTGATTCGGTGGAAAACATCACATGATATGGATCTCCTCTCCCCATCTTCTTGGAGACTCCACTAATGTTCATCATAGAAGATCAACATATGTCTCATCTTTGCTCATCGACTTTAGGAAGTTACATGGAAGATTCCTCGTCGCCCACAATTCTTCATGCTGGAAATAACAATCGTTATGACCGAATCTATGTTCCGCCACCAAGCAACAGATAAAAACTACGACAACAATAGATGTTGTCATGGAAACAACAAGTTGATGGGCTACTCGACTCCCCTCATCGGTTGTAGGAGCATGTATCATATTTTATCATTCTTGTGTTTTGGACAGCATCCTGTTATGAAATCGCATGTCCACCTCGCCAAGTCTTATCCTTTTGGTCCATATATAACCACCGATGCTTCAAGTTCTTGGGCCTGGTCCTGAATTATCCTATTTCTCTACAAATTTGTTTAATACCATGTCGTTAAATGATCTGGCGCAAAGAACAACTGGTTGATGAACAGTGGGGAAACCAGATATTTCCACACCAAAAAATGTATATTAACTATTGCCCTTAACAATCGAGATATATATTTTGTCTTAATTGGTAATGGTTCTCACATTTATGTTGTCACGACCACATTTTCCTTTTAAACTTTTATATCGTCCTTTACACCTCAAATATATTTTTATCCCCCTTATTACTAATAAAAAAAATATGATTTATGTTCCGTTTAATTAAAATTTGAAGTGACAATGATGAACCCCTTTATCCATCTATCTTGTCCACTCCACAAGTGTTCATATCTTCAAGTTTTTGGGAAAATGACTTAGGAAGGTAACTACCTTTTATCCGTGTTCACATATTGGCAATTTCTTCTTTTTTGTACATAATAAAGCAACTAACTTGTTTTAACTGTTTAAATTACACCAATATTACTGGCTAAAACCTGTTTTAACCGGTAACTCAAAGGGGGAAATGACTTAGGAGGGTAACTACCTCTTATATGTGTTCACATATTGGCAACTTCTTATTTTTTGTACATAAGAAAACAGCTAACTTGTTTTAACTGTGTAACATCCCAAAAATCATGATCAAAAAATTTCATTTTTAATTTAATACTAAAACCATAATTGTCAAACAATGAATTTAATACTCCGGCATTGGGCCTCGCCCGACATCAGGCCCCGCCTGACATCGAGCCCCGTTCGATATACAAATATGTCTCTCTTAGGTCCCGCTTGTCTCCGGGCCCCGCCCGCTAAACATATACAATCATATAACATGATAACACATAAAGAAACATACTCTACTGTATCCCTGTCCTAAGAAACATACTCTGCTAATAATGAGATACGAAACTTCGTCCGTACTCAGCTAGTTCCAACCAGTGCTTCAACAGTGCAAGGTGAGTCTTCTCACTGTGTGAATGGGCCTAAGGCCACAATGCCAGCCCATGTAGTATATGAGTAGGAAGACCCAGTGGTTAGCCCTAGGCATTGTATGCTAGTATGTTATTCCAGACCAAGGTATGATTTCGGGCGGGTGCCCGAGGAATGTTTGCATGTTAGATTATACTTGTTGTTTGTGTGATACAATAGAGTATGTTTCTTTATGTGTTAACATGTTATATGATTGTATGTGTTTAGCAGGCGAGGCCTGGAGACAGGCGGGGCCTAAGAGAGATATATCTGTATACCGAGCGTGGCTCAATGCCAGGTGGGACCTGATGCCGGGCAGGGCCCAATGCCGGAGTATTAAATTAATGGTTTGAAAATTATGGTTTTAGTATTAAATTAAAAAAAAATTGGTCATGATTTTTTGGATGTTACACAGTTAAAACAAGTTAGTTGTTTTCTTATGTACAAAAAATAAGAAGTTACCAATATGTGAACACGGATAAGAGGTAGTTACCCTCCTAAGTCATTTTCCCTTTGAGTTACCGGTTAAAACATGTATTAGCCGGTAATATTGGTGTAATTTAAACAGTTAAAACAAGTTAGTTGCTTTATTATGTACAAAAAAAAAAGAAGTTGCTAATATGTGAACACGGATAAAAGGTAGTTACCCTCCTAAGTCTTTTCCCCCAAGTTATTCCACATTACATCAACGATTAGGCCACTCAGCGGTCATGTGTTGAAGTCTTTAGCGATATATATATATATATATATATATATATATATATATATATATATATGTGGGAAAAGTGAATATACTCTTAAGGGTATATAAGCTTAAGTACCCAAACCCATTATAATACGTCATTTTATTTAATATATTCATTATAATGTTCTTAAACTTCAACCCTTGATTTGATTTACTTTCAAAACTTTCGAAATTTCATTATTATTTTCCTCTTACATCACATCTTTTTGCCGAACACCTACTTGGCTATATATATTATAGTTGAAAATGAAAATTATGTAAAAGGAATATAAATGTGAAATTGATAAAAATCTTGTAAGAAAATTAAGTTAGAAGTCAAATGTTTCTAACAACTATTATATGCTTGTATGCATAAATCTGGACCAACAGATGAAATATAATCAATGATCATGATCTGAGGGTCTATGATTCTAATATGGTAACATGTACCATATAATCATACAAATTTTAGCATAAGGGTATTTTAGTCAATTAACCTATATTAAAAAAGGAAATTTTTCGTATTTTAAGGATAATTAATTGCCATTTTTTTTAAATATGAATTTTGATTTTAAATAATTCGAATTTAATTTTAATATAATTCTTAATAAAAAAATCGATTTTATTCTATCAGAATGACAAAAAGTCAACCATAAATTAGTAAATATATTTTTGATTTTATTTTTGAAGAATATAGCTACCTTCAATATATATATATATATATATATATATATATATATATATATATATATATATATATATATATATAACATGCTTAAAGGCTTATACAACATATTATCAATAATAATATTTTCTAAATAATACATATTTTATTCTTTAAGAATCACTAATTACATTAATTCGTAAAGAATAAGACTATAAACAATTATTACATTCATTTGGAAAAAAAAATCTAACCTATAATGGTTTAAGAAATACATTTAATCTTAAAGATTAAAACTAAACATGGTTACAAAAAAAATAATAAATAAATAAATAAATTCTAACAAAAACACTAATCCTTTCTGAAAGAATATTACTGTTAAGAAACTTTTTATACATTGTGGTAAAATACAATCTGGTAGAATATACTATTGTTCTTTATATTTTCTTCTTTAAGGGTATATTCATTTTTCCCATATATAGAAAAGTGAATATACCCTTAAATGTATATAAGCTTAGGTATTCAAACTCACCATACTACGTCGTTTTGTATCATATATGCATTGTAATGGTCCAAAGTTCTTAACATCCAATTCCTAACTTTATTTACTTCCAATATTTTTATATATTTCACAATTATCTTTTTCTTACATAATTTTCATTTTCAACTATAATATATATAGCCTAGTAGGTGTTCGACATAAAGATGTGATATAATGGAAAGATAATAATGAAATTTCGAAATTCTTGAAAGCAAATCAAGTTAGGGTTTAAAGTTTGAGAACATTGTAATGAATATATGATACAAAACGACATATTATGATGAATTTGAGTACCTAAGCTTATATACATTTAAGGGTATATTCACTTTTCCCATATATATATATATATATATATATATATATATATATATATATATATATATATATATATATATATATATATATATATATATATATATATATATATATTTCTTGTAATAATGACAATATTATAAAATTTGTCAATCATATAAACTCAGAAAGCGCACAAAGCTTCGTTGGTTCTTTTAAATTCCAATGTGTATCATGCATTTGAAATATTTCATTATGATATGTGGACTTCTTCTATTTTGAGTGTTAAGGGATTTTGATATTATGTAACCTTCGTAGATCACCATACTCACTATCTTTGGATCTTTCCTTTGAAACAAAAATTTGATGTTTTTGTTAAATTCCATGAATCATTTCAATATGTTGAAATTTAATTAAAAACAACAATTAAATCAATTCAATGCATAAAAAGGGTGGTATGAAAACAAGCAACCACAATTTCTTTTCTACCAATTGGATTCATTTTTGTTTTATCTTGTCATTGCACTTCTCAACAAAATGGGAATTTTGAACGCATGTTTCACGTTATTAATAAAATGGAGTACACTCTTAATTCCAATCCCATCTTCCGTCAATATAGTAGGTGGAAGCTCTTCACATTGGGGACCCGTCTCCTTAACATACTACAATCCACCTTGATCCAAAATGAAACCCTCACTCTCTCATGTTTCAAACACACACGATATAAACTCATCCTCATATCTTCGGATGCCTTTGATATCCTCATACCACTATATTTAACAAACTAGATCCACGTACCACTTCATGATTATTCTTACCATACCTTACTTATCATCGGAGATACTACTTCCTACACATGTCCTCTCTTAAATTCATCATATCTCGCTATGTCGTCTTTAATGAGTATGCCTTTCCTTTCGGCTCGGTCACATTGATTGGCACTCTTTACTACTTATTTTTAGATGATCACTCCAACTTGTCACTTCTCTACCATGATATCCTTGAGTCTCGACATCCATCCACCATACTTACTTCGTCATTATCTCTATCTAGTATTTAAGTCAACCTCTACAATTCCTCGAAATACACACTTAATGACAACTTGTGCTAGAAGCGGTAATTCCAAACTCATTAAGCATTTGAACCTTCCACATTATATATATATATATATATATATATATATATATATATATATATATATATATATATATATATATATATATATATATATATATATATATATATATATATATATATATATATATATATATATATCTCCTTTCCCATGGTTCTACCTACATGCATTATAGGACCCACACTACGAAAGGTCATACATAAGGAATATCATGCCCTTATATCAAATGTAAATTATGTTCTTGTTTTGAGACCTCTTGGGGTCAATACTGTGTGATACATGTGGATCTTTAGTCATAAATATGACACCAACAAATCTCTATCCAAATATAAGTCTCACCTTGTGTCTAATGGTCTCAAACACCAATATGGTATGGATTACGAAGAGACCTTTAACCCGGTTGTCAAACCGGATACCATTCATATAGTTTTCAACTTACCGATCTCTCATCATTGACATATCTAACAATTGGATGTGAAAAATGATTTTTTACACGAGAACCTCTTGATGAGACAGATTACATGCACCAACCCCTTAGCTTTCAAGATTCTTGATTTCCAGAAAATGTATGTCACTTACAACCATCTTTGTACAGCTTCAAGTAGGACCCGATGACATGGTATCGTAGATTTGCTTTGTATGTGATATGGGTGAAATTTCTAATTAAAATCTTACGTAGGATTTAGAGTAACATGTTCATCAAGATCTTTTCCAACATCTTGACCAATATTCTAGAGATCACTAACCCTCACATTTGTTCTTTATTTTATTTATCTATTTGATCCAGGTCCTAAATTTGTCAATAAATACCCGATCAAATCGAAATTATTATAGGAAACATAAAGAAAAAATGTGGTCTTTAGGAATTTCGGGATAAAGGAAAGTTGATCATCAAGAATCCTGAAGCATAAGTTTATGTTGAGATTTTAAGGATCCAGCTTATGGTCGTTAATGCCTTTATGTATAAATAGGAAGTAATAGTATCAAACATACACACATGAACACTCTCGTTTCTACTTGTACTATGCAACTATAAACATACTACTTGTACTAGTTTGATTCATTTAATAAAAATATCAAGATAGCCCGAATATTTCCAGCTCCCGATGTTTTGTGGTGGCAATCTAACCTAAGATCAAGGGCTTTCCGCGTAACTCTTGTGTTTTGCATCTAAGAATCTGGTTCTAAATACAACACCACAACCTTTACTAATTTGGTTGACACTTTCTTTGCAGATTTTTGACCAAAACAGTATAATTGTAGGATAGGTTTCCAACACAACTGCATATACTCATCATTATTTATCTACAACTTACAACATGTAATTGCATATCTACAACTATATATAGATTACATCATCCTCACAACATCTTCCATTAATTTTCTTTAGATGATTATCTATCAGCTCAGCTATGAGTTTTCCATGATCAAATTGTGTGACCTAAACTATTTTATGGGTATTAGGGTTGTTAGATCATCTTCGAGTATTTTTGTTTCACACCAAAATTATGTAATTGAGATTATTGAGTGGGTTAAAATTCTCTATGACAATCCATCTCGGACACCGGTTGAGTCGTCCACATGTTGGATTCTGTCGGTCCTCCGATGGATGACCCATTCTTATATTACAACCTAGTTGGGGATCTTCAATATCTTACTTTTAGTAGACTAGATATTGCTTTCGTTGTATAATAGATTTTCTTATAAATTCATGATCTGCAATAGCGTCATCTACATGCTCTTAAAAGTATTATTTGATACATATGTGAACCTATGGTGTATAGTTACATGTTTCCCATTCATCAGATCTCATCGCCTGCTCACATGTAGATTGGGGATGCCCAATCTCTTAGAGATCCACGTTAGGTTTTTTATACAAATTATTTTGTTATAAAGGACAACATTGTATTGTGGTCTTCTAATCATCAAGGTGTGATATCACATTATGGTGCGAAGGATGAGTATCACGGGGTGACTATAATAGTTGAAACTTGTTGGATCTATAACCTTCTTTGGGAACTCTAATGACTAATGCACAAGGTCAATATTGTGTATTGCGATAATCTTAATATCATTTATATGTCTACGAACCTGGTACAATGTCAGCATACCAAACATAGAGATCGATATCCATTTCGTCTAGGACAAAGTTGGTAGGACTTATTTGAGCTCTCCATGCCCCTTCCAACTTACAATATGCCTACATCTTCGCGAAGGGTCTCTATACATCATTGTTTCATGAATTCAAAGCCATTTTGAATGTCTGTCACCCTCCCAATCAAACTGCAAGGGGATATTAGTATGTATTTATTATGTATTTATTATTTGGGTTCTTTGTATTATATAAACCATAATTCATAGCTAAGTATACAACCCATGGCCTCATTTTATTTGTACTTTGTACATTCATTATTTTGAATCAAGAAAATATATTCTTCAATAGTTTTGGTCCATATTTATACATATTCTGTTGAACCAAAATCCTTTTTGTTCTAGATTATCTAGGAACCATTATTATGGTATATTGTAATAATAGGATAGAATAGAATGTAATGAAATAAGAAATGAGATAAAATGGTTAATTAATTATAATACATGATCATGTTTGGTTTTGGTGGGCATGTAGGATTGATCATTTTCATTTCATCAAACAAAGCATACTATTTTTTCATTAAAACGGAATCATCAGTTCCATTCCCCTACTGATTTCATCATACTGTACACTTGCTTATTTTCTACTATTTGTTTGAAAAGATCATAAAATGCTTCAGATTTTTTTTTCCAAAGTATAAACTTAAATTATAAACATGCAATATTCATAAGAAGCGTTGATAGAAGTAATAGGTACAGGGCCTAGAATAAGGTGACAAACTGAAAATAATCAATCAAGTAGAGAGAGCCATAGAAATGGGATCACATGGTTGGTGGCCTACCATCTCGTAGATAAGTGGGTTTACAAGCTAAAAATAGATAGAAATAGTCTTTGGTCATTTGTGCATTAAAGCATGACACAAGATAAATGGCATTGACGAGAAGCTTATTGCTAAGGTTTATCTTCCCGGTGTGTGGTATTTTGTTGCTAACATTAAAATTGATTTAAAGGAGTGGAATGTTAGCCTGAATTCACTTGGTAGGAGGAAGATAAGGTTGGGAAATGATACCTTTTTCTTGGAAAGATAGATGGATGGAGGGTCTTGTTCTTAAGTATGTATATATGTAGTTGTATCGAATTGAATCTAACAAGAACCCTAGAGTTATGGATAGGTTGTCTAGAAATGAGTCTAATGAGAGTGTGGAGTTGGTTTGTGGCTAGAGTCGGCAACCTAGAAAAGGGAGGGAGTTGGTTTCTTTATTTGAGCTAAATGGCAAAACTTGAAATATTTCCTTATCCTATGTCTCTAATTTCCAAAGTTGGGCATGTACTACTAATGGGAATTTCTTGACTCATTCCTTGAGGATGTGCATGATGGAGGTTGTATCTGGGGGAGTATCGAGTACTTTTGTTGGATTAGTTGAGTTTCTTTAAAAGTAAATTGTTTTGTTTGGAGGCTTATGCTTAATAGGATCCCTTTGGCGATTATTCTCTTGCGGAGGAGAGTGCACATTGATTATGTTTTATGCCATCACTGCTTGAGGGAAGTTGATGATGTTGAACATGTGTTCTTTAAGTGTGATTTTGTTGCTAGGGTGTGGCATGGTTGTGCTCCTGGTATGATTAATGTTGCTCCAAATTGCTTTTCATCTTTGATTTTGATAGCTAATACTTTGATGGGGGATAAGAGGATATGCATGTTGTTTCTGTCATTGTCCTACTAGGTTTTGTGGTGCTTATGGAAAGCTAGAAATGATCTTATTTTCAAGAAGAAGAAAGGTGATGGATAATGTGTAAATTTTGTCTTTTGACCGGTTAAAACATAAAGCAAGTTTTAATTTGTTAGGTTGGTTTGACCGGTACATTTCTCCTACTAATTTATGTAATTTGTAATGGTTTCTAGGCTTCTAGCGCATTGCTAGCTCGTTAATATTATCTCCTCCGTTCAAAAGAAAAAAAGAGAGCCATAAAATAACCAATACATTAAGTTGGTTTCGAATTATGATATATTTTGCTCAATCTTTTTAAAAAAATCATTGAGTTTTTAAACTTATTTCATACAATAAATTTTAGACTGTTTTGTTGTGAGGCAGTTAGGGTTGTTAAGATCAAACGTTATGATCAGAATCATGCCCGATATCCGAACAACCATTGGGACCGAACCTAGCTATAATGAACTTTTTGTATCTCTAATATATTATATATGCTAAATTCATTTTATAAAAAACTAAGAATCATTGATTACACATCGTTTATGTTCTGTGAGATTTACTATTAAGACGAAAAGATAGGGTCAGCACTATGGTTTTGATGTTTACGAAGAGTTAAATAGAAAAAATATATACATATACGAGAGAAAACCGTCGTCTCAAGAAGATAAAACATTACATTTGCTTTTCCTGTTTAGCATTATCCATTGTTTTAAAACATCTTATCAATTTTCTTAAATTCTTCAAAATACTATCACATCATGTAAGGCGAATTGCGTACGTCATTGCAAAAAGTTAACTAGGTTCCGTAATTATAGAATGGGAATATGACTTATCAAGGTAATTAACTTTTCGGTATGTTCACATCTAGGTAACTATCTTTTTTTTGTACATATGTAGGTAACAAACTTTTTGGAAGTGTTCACATATGATCATTATGACCTGCTATAGCAGGTTAAATCCTAGATGTGAACTCTTTCAACAAGTTTGTTACCTAGATGTGTACAAAAAAAATAGTTACCCAAATATGAACAAAATGAAAATTAAAAATTAAATTACATGAATGGTCCCTATGGTTTGGGGGAATTTGTGGTTTTTATCCTTAATTTATTTTTTTTAACTTAAATGGTCCCTACTATTTATTTTTGTTGCGCGTTTGGTCCCCGTCTTACCTTAAAATACTATTGTGCCCTTATTAATTTATTTTTTTAATTAATTTTCTTATCTATGTGTTTATTTTATACATATTTAAAAAAATTAATAGACCACACATATTTGTATCTCATCGGATGATCTCTACTGTTTATTTTGATTTTTTTTTTTTTTTTTTTTTTTTTTTTTTTTTTTTAACTTGGATGATCCTTACTGTTTATTTTTGTTATGCGTTTGGTCTTTGTCTTATCTAAAAATACTATTTTTCCCTTATTAATTTTTTAAATTAATTTTCTTATTTATGTATTTATTTTTTATAAAAAAATTAATATACCCCAAATATATGTATCTTATCACCGTAAATCTGAAACCACATTTGAGAAATTTAATTTGAGTCTTACCATTCACCATCTCATCTCTAATCCTCCCCATCTTCTATTTCTTTTCCATTTTTAGTAACATCAACGTCTTCACCGTCCTTTTTTTTTTGGTACTTCAACTCTGGAGAACCAACACCATAACCTACCGTCTCTTCATATTTAGTGGGTTGTAGTGTTGTTTCGACGGAGTTGAAGGACCGAAAAAAGAAGTGATGATGAAGACGTCGATATCACTAAAGATGAAAAATAAATAGAAGTTGAGAATGATGAAAGATGGGATGGTGAGGAGATACAGATATGTGAGGTCTACTAATTTTTCTTAGACATATAAAGCATAAGTACACAAACAAGAAAATTAATTAAAAAGATTAATAAGGGCACAATAGTCTTTTTAGGTAAGACAGGGACCAAGTTCGTAACAAAATTAAATAGTAGGGACCATCCGAGTTAAAAAATTAAATTAATTAAAAAATAGATAGTAGGGATCATCCGATGAGATACAAATATGTGTGGTATATTAATTTTTATAAATATGTAAAAAATAAACATAGATAAAAAAATTAATTAAAAAAATAAATTAATAAGGACACAATAGTATTTTTAGGTAATATGGGGACCAAACGCGCAACAAAAATAAACAATATGAACCATTTAAGTTTAAAAAAATAACTTAGAGATCAAAACCACAAAGTCCCCCAAACTACAGGGACCATTCATGTAATTTAATTTTTACTTTTCGTTTTGTTCATATTTGGGTAACTATTTTTTTGTACACATCTAGGTAACAAACTTGTTGAAAGCGTTCACATTTAGGATTTAACCTGCTATAGCAGGTCATAATGGTCATATGTGAACACTCCCAAAAAGTTTGTTACCTACATATGTACAAAAAAAAGATAGTTACCCAGATGTGAATATACCGAAAAGTTAATTACCTTGATAAGTCATATTTCCTTATAGAATTCCATATTATATTTGTAATGTTAGAGCAAAAATAGTCAAAAAGTAACTATTTTGTTTTTTCATATCAATAATATGTACCAAGGTGCGACGAATGAGATCCATGTGAGATGTGAATGCGGAATGTTGTCATCTAAGAATACGTTTTTAGACATGTATGGCTTACGAATTTAATATGAATATTTTAATGTGTACATGCATGCCTGCCGTCGTGTCGTGTCCATGAGTTCCCAACTAATAGCATGTTATGTTTTTAACAAATTCTAAAAATAGTTTTAGTAATAAATATGAAAGAGAGAAAAAAACTAAAAAGTAATCGAATTAAGAGCATGTATAATAAGGGTTTTTTTCCCAAATGAAAACAACTTTTAGAAAACAAATAAAGTATTTCGTAATAACTTTTAAATTTATAAGTTCTTTGGAGAGAGCTTTCTCAATTATTTTGGTAGGGGTACCTTTCAATCAATTGCTAAATAAACAACTTATATAAAAACAATAGATGATCGTATAAATGTTAATTAAGTTGTGGAAATTGATTCACCTTTCAACTTTATACCTAATTGTCAGACTAAACATGGAGACTCATTTTAAATTTGTCAAAGTTTTTGTCTATTGGCAGTTTTGGGTCAAATAACTAGCATATATATTCTCTGAATTCGTACAACCTAATGTATTAGAAATTCATTCCGTAGAAAACACACACACACACTCTCTCTCTCTCTCTCTCTCTCTTGTGTTTGATGTGGATGTAGTCGACTTGATTATGACTTCTATTTTCGTTTTGCATTAATACTTTGTTTGAGAAACCATTTATCAGATTGTTGAAGTGCTTATACTCTAACGACTAGTACACAACTATGATGAGAATGTTAAGATCAACATGTTTGAAGGTCACGATTCGGGTACTAGAGAATGCAAATTGAAGATTACCTATATCAGAAGAAGGCACGCGAACCTTTGACCAAAAAACACCTAAAGCGATGAGGTAGGAGGTGTAACACCCTATTTCAATACATTTTAAGCTACTATTTATAAAATTCCATTACATATAGTCATATTAAAATTGAGTTAAACAAAAACTTTTTTGTTCAACTATAAATACACTTGGGTGTTACCAAATTCATACTAACAAAACTATAACAAGCAATTCAAGATTTACATGATATTAAAATAAGAGTCTATAAAAGCTCCACTACATCTAACTTTAAATCACTTTTAGCATTCCACATATGAGAACTATATCTTGGAGCTTAAACATGAGATACATCACATTAAACAAGTATACATATGATGAAAACGCCTCATGAGCTACATGAGTTTAGACACAAAAATACTACCAATATATTTTAAAACTCTTTTCTTTACCTTTAAAAAGTTTACATATAATTCTCTACTATTCTTTCAAAAAAATTTACAAATCTTTTACTATATTTAAAATCCTTTACAAACACTTTACTATACTTTCAAAGTCCTTTATCAAAACATTAACTTCTACTTTGAAAGTCATGCACGTATATGTATGCAACATGTATGAAATGCATGATCTATTTCTATTGCTCAATTAGATATGACACCCCATAGGTCGGGTTCATCCCCGACATCTTCAATATAGTATTTAATTATCTCAGATCGATTCTTTACCAACTATCACATTATAGTGATGCTCCAAGTTTGGACTAAATTACGAGAAACGAATTAACTTACATTTATCTTTGTGATTATTGCATGTGTTTATGTGTTTGTATGTATACCGGGTGAGGCCTGATGAATGTGATATGGCGGGGCCCATCTCATATTACTGATATATCTGTTTTGAGCGGGGCTCGACGTCGGGCTGGGCTCGATGACGGGCATAGCCTATTATATGTTTGATATATATGGTATGTGGTGTTTTGGAGAACTCACCATGTTTCGTGCTTATGGTTTTCAATTTATGTTTGAGTTACTTCTGGATCCAAGGGGAAGAGCTTGGGGTTATCGCATTGCACACACCATATCGCTCTACTTTTTATTTGACTTTAATGTATTTGGAATTTTTGATCATACTCTGATTCTTCTCATGGTTAATGAATATGTGATGAATGATGGTTTTATTATTTTAAAATTGAAATTTTTGGTCTTATGTTTTGGGTTGATATATATATATATATATATATATATATATATATATATATATATATATATATATATATAAACTTAAAAAATATGTATTTTCTATATATTCTTATGTGTTATTTTGTTATGTATGACATATTTATATGTACTTTTACGTATTTATATATATTTAAAAGTTTTTATATAAATGTTTGTGTATTTTAAATGTATAACCGTATTATTATTACATATTTATGTAGTTTTATTTCTAGTCGTTTTCACCATTTCATCTAACGACCACACATGTTTTTACGTATTTAAGTATTTTTTAAAACTTTTTTATATAGATGTTTTTATATATATATATATATATATATATATATATATATATATATATATATATATATATATATATAATATTATATGTATTTAAAATGTATAAACATATTTTTTTATGTACTACGTGTGTATATATATATATATATATATATAAGTATTTTTGTATTTTTTAAAGTTTTTTATATAGATATTTATGTATTTTTTTTGTATTTTAAATGTATAAATATATTTATTTACACACACACACACATATATATATATATATATATATATATATATATATATATATAATTTTATGTATGACAAATTTATATGTACTTTGATGTATTTATGTATTTTTATAAAGCTTTTTATATAGGTGTTCATGTATTTTTATGTATTTTAATTGTAAAACCGTATTATTTTTTACTTATGTTTTACTTCAAATCGTCTGTACCATTTCATTTAATTCTGATAGCTTCTTCGAATATGTTTAGATGGTTTTCCAGCATACCCATTTATTTTTAGCTTTTCCATTTTTTTTATCTTGAAATTAAAGATCGAATTAAAAAACAAAATAATAATTTATGCACATACACAAACTTTACTAGTTTCATGTGGTCTTAAGGAAATCCCAACTTTTTGTTTGTTCATATTTTTATTTTTCATTTTTTTTATTTCCATGTTTAGTTTTATGAAAAAAGAATGATAAAAGCTTGAAATATATTAGTATGCAAGAAGACTATCCAAACATACTCAAATATTTATATAAAATCTTTAAACATGCAAGAAGCTGTGAAATTAATGTGATTATACATTTAAAATACATAAATATCTATATAAAATCTTTAAAAAATTACGTAGGTAGCAAAAATAAATATAAATACGTAATATATAAAAAAAACACATAAAATACATGTAAAATACCTAAAAATACATATAAATATGTAAAAAAAAATATATTTATATATTTAATATGAATGAAAAACATAAACATCTATATAAAAAACCTAAAAAAGATATAAATACGTAATACATAAAAAAATAACACATAGAGATATATAAAAAAAAATATGTAAAATACTAATAAATACATATAAATACGTAAAAAACATTTATATATTTAAAATACCTAAAAAGTACGTAAACTTATATATATATATATATATATATATATATATATATATATATATATATATATATATATATATATATATATATATATATATAAACTTAGAAAAATCTTAAATATGTAAAATTACATATAAATACATAAAAATACGTTTATATATTTTTTACCAATTTTGAAAAAACCTGCAAAAAAGATTCAATTATTTTGGGATCATTAATGATTTGTCTCATGATTTTCTGAACATATCAGAAAAAACTAAAACAAATAAATTAAGTGGTTTCTTAGATGTTTCTGTTAGATAATTAAACCTTTTCTTTTTTAAAGAAAAAAAAGACACCAAGCATTTGTTAAATTTTTTTCTAAAATAATGATATTTTATTGTGGTAGAAAACCCAAGCCAAAATTATGAAAAACTATAGAGACTATTTTTTTTTTTTAGATTTGTCTTTTATTAATCTCTAATATCGAAGGCCCATCTCTGATTTCGGTTCTTTGGGGACCTGTTTCATGTTTGTCGGATCGAATTTATTCTATTTTCCAAAACCCGGAGTATATTTAGTATCTACTCAATATTGGGTCTATTGGCCCACGTTGGCTTAAGTACACTGGGCCTATCGAGTGTTAGCTTTTCTGGAGATTTCGTTTAGGCTGTTTGGTGGTTTTAGGACTGTCAAATTGGGCCGTCGTGTCGTGTTTTTGTGTCGTGTCGTGTTTTTGTCTGACACGACACGACACGACAAAGTTTTTTATAACACGAACACGACACGACACGATGTCGTATTTTCTTTTCACTAACACGAAAACGAACCAATTAAAAAACGACAACACGACACGACACGACAAAAATAATATCACATAACTATTATTTTATTTAATTCATATTTAATCATATATAACACGATAAAAACGACAAACACGAAAACACGACAAATACATGTTCAATCGTGTGGATTTGTAAACACGAACACGACACGACACGACATCGTGTTTTTTAAACTTGACACGAACACGACACGAAAACGAATTCGAATTTTGATTTCGTCCCGATTTCGTTTCGTGTCTTGTATTTTTGTCATGTCCCGTCATAAATTGACACCTAGGTGGTTGTCTTGTCTGGTTGATCCGGTAGCCGGTGGCCGAGCAACGGAGATGGAAGAAGCAGCGAAACTGGAACACTTCATGGATTGGGCAACTACACTCGGAGTTTCAGATTCTCCAGACGACAACCAGAACCCCAATCATCTTCATTCGCCTTGTTGCTTGGGAAAATCTCTCACCATATCCTATTTCCCTAACGCCGGAGGGTAACATAAAATCTCTCAATCCATTTACACTTTTGTATCTGTGTTTTTTTATTTTGATTATATCGTAACTTTCAGGAGAGGATTATGTGCAGTGCGTGATCTTCAAAAAGGTCAATTGATACTCAGAGTTCCAAAATCAGCTCTCATGACCTCCCAAACCCTAATGATGAATGATCATAAGCTCTCCATTTCAATTTCTAAGTTTTCTCTGTCTTCGACTCAGGTATTGCTCGATTAATCGCCTGAAACTGTATTTTGTTTTCCGTATAACGAATGATGAGTTTGGGGGCAGATATTGACAGTGGCATTGCTGAATGAACTGGGAAAGGGAAAGTGTTCTTCGTGGTATCCATACTTGACACAATTTCCTTCAAATTATGATATATTAGCAAGTTTTGATCAATTTGAGATTCAAGCTTTGCAAGTGAGAATATACTTATTATCCAATTTACTACATGTATGCGTTTTAGTATATAAAAAATGTTATTCTGAAGTGTTTTGAAGTAACTGGCAGTTAGATGATGCTATTTGGGCTGCGGAAAAGGCATTGGAGAAGACGAAAATGGAGTGGGAAAGTGCTACTGTGATAATGGAAGAACTTTTGTTTAAGCCACATTACATGAGCTTGAAGGCATGGATATGGGCTTCTGGATCTGTAAGTTTATTTGGTATTTAAATGTGTAAAACTTGATCGAGATATAATAATACATGATTAGGGTTTTGTTGAATGAAGATATCTTCACGCACAATGCATGTTCCATGGGATGCTGCTGGTTGTTTTTGCCCGATTGGGGATTTTTTCAATTATGCTGCACCCGAGGAGGAACAAGTTGTGTCTGAAGATTTCAGGGATGATGATGGAGAGCAGATGGATGGTATCTCAGCTAGGTTGACAGATGGTGTGTTTGAAGATGAATATGATGCATACTGCTTCTATGCTAGAACAAACTACAAAAAAGGAGATCAGGTATAATAGATGTTGGTAAAATGGTCTCAAAGATCACCAACAATCCTCCCAATGACAAATAATAGAAAAAATTTGAACACAAGAATATACGTGGAAAACTCTAAAACCGGAGACAATACACTACCAATCCAATATATGATAAATTGTTACAATCACATAAACTAATCTCTCAAAATATACCCATAATCTCCAAAGATGTGGAAAACTCTAAAATCGGAGAAAAAACACCAATCGTGTCTTTGATAAATTGTTACAATCACATAGACTAATATCTCAAAATACACCTATACTCTCCAAAGATTTAACCCATACTTTTCTATACTCTAAAACAAGAGAAGAAAAGAAAATAATAAATTACTCAAAATCTATTTGATTGGGGGACTTCGACACCAATGTGTGTAGATCATTCTACATTTCCTTATTCCATCGATGTCGGACGAAATCTTAGTCTTTTATTTTAATCAAATATCAACAATGGATAATCACATGTCTATGTTAAATATCGTATTAAGTCATCAATTTTTTTTTTTTTTTTTTTCATCTTCAAGGTTCTATTAAGCTATGGAACATACACAAACTTAGAGCTTCTGGAACACTATGGTTTCATTCTAAATTCAAATCCAAATGACAAGGCATACATCCCTTTACCTCCTGACCTACACTCTCTACATTCATGGCCAAAAGACTCCCTATACATTCACCATAACGGGACCCCCTCTTTTGCCTTGTTGGCATCAATGCGATTATGGGCAACACCAACACATTTACAAAAATCAATTCGATACATTGCGTATTCTGGGTCTTCTATTTCAACTGAAAATGAGATCATTGTTATGGAGTGGTTAGTAAAGAAATGTAATCAAGTGTTGAAGAATTTATCAACGTCTATTGAGGAAGATGAGTTATTGTTGTCTGTTATGGAAAAAGAGTTTGAGTCGGTAATGGAGGTCAAGAATGTGTTGTTGGGTTTGACTGGTGAGAGTTGTGAGTTTGTGAAAGTCAACGGTTTAGTGGGTGATGGAATTGGTGGTGAGATGGGTTTAACCAAAAAGACAAAAAGGTCCCTGGAGAAATGGAAGTTGGCGATTTCGTGGAGGGTTAAGTATAAAAGGATGTTACATGATTGTATTTTATATTGTACAAAGGTAATAAATGATCTTTCAGAATAACAATGTATACAGAGGTGTTATATTAATTCTGTGATATTTTTTGTAGTTCGTTTTGGTTTATAGGAAATTATATTGATGTTTTAAAATTGTACATTGTTCATCGAAGGAAACTGGATTTTTCCATTGTGTTTGACTTGAACTTTTAACGAGTTTGAATATTCACTGTTATCTGAAATCAAGGTTATCAAAGATCAGAATCTTCTTACGTATGATTGTTTTTATTTCATTAAATCGGATCTAGATCGAAAGATTCTACCATAATTACCTATTTTCTTTCATCTTTAATCAAGCATCAACATATATGAACAAGCCATGAAATAGATGTTGCTAGAAAGGATTTAAGAAAATAACAAAACTCACAAACATAAGTAAATGTAAAGAAACGTAAACCAACATAAATATACATAAACAAACTAAAATAGATTGAACATAAACAACATTAATGAAAAAATATAAATGAATGAAAAAGATTGTTGGTAGGGTTCATTCATCTAACTAAATGAACATAAAATCTTGTTCATATTCATTTATTTATTAAATAAACAAACTTTACAAAGAACAATTTGTTAGACGTTTGATTCATTTATAATTTTACTAAAATGAAAAATGATACATTAGTATAAATGTACAAGTATAATTTTCCATTGTAAATTAAAATTAATTGAAATGTTGCTTTAAAATAAAAAAGAGCTTCAATGAAAAAGAAAATACCTAAATATTAGTTATTGTTTTTCATCAAGATGTAAATCATTTCAAAATGTTTCCTTAGATAGAATAAAATCCGAATAAAAAGGATAATATCAGCATATTATTTTATGAGTAAATTACATGAATGATCCTTATGGTTTAGTATAATTTGTACAGTTAGTCCTTAATTTTTATTTTTAACTCGAAAGATCCTATTGTAAGTTTTTATTGGACGTCTAGTCCTTGGTTGATATAGCAAAACTATATTACCTTATTAATTTCCTTTAATAATTTCTGTGGTTAATATTTGTTTATTCCGATGTGGTAGTGTAGCATCGATAATCTCATTTAGGAAGAAATGGAGACACATGAAAACAAAAATGAGAAGGTAGAAGGAAAGGGGTTGGTGTGGTTGCTGATTATTGTTTACTTGTATTTTTTATTTTTTAACTTTAAAAAAACAGAAAATAGAAAATTAAGAGAGTAAAATAGTTTATTTATTTATTTTTATTTTTACGTTTGGTGGGACCAAATATGCAATAAAATATATTATAAGGACTGTCCGAGTTAAAAAGAAAAGTCAGAGACTAAACGCGCAAGTTATATCAAACCATAAAGACCATTCATGTAATTTACTTTTATTTTATTGATGATTTATCTAAAGTTTAATATTCTAAATAGTATTAATAATCATATTCATGACCCTATGCAAAATCTTAGGATTTTGTGCAATCCTACCTATGATCGATCATAGACGAATCCACTAAGGTGTATGGAGTAGCCTTTGATATCCATCAAATTCCGTCCAACATATAAAAGTTTTTAGAAATTTTATTTGTATTGTGGTGATACGTTTTATTTGTATTGTCAAATTCCGTCCAACATATAAAAGTTTTTAGAAATTTTATTTGTATTGTGGTGATACGTTTTATTTGTATTGTGGTGATACGTCGAAAAAAATATGGGTTACCCTTAATTTATAAATTGAAATTGTTTAAAGTTCAAATTTAAAGTAGCCCAAAGTGTTTAAGCCAAAAATTAATATCCCAATTCTTAACAATTTATTAAAAAAAAAAAAACGGGAATGATGGGCAATCTTGGTTATGGTTCAGTAGAGAGGCTTCAATCCTTCATGTATAAAAAGGAGACGAGTGACTAGTGACTAACAACTCTACAAAATGACTTAACACATCAAAGATTTGAAACTATATATTTTCTAAAAGATATTAATACATCAATATTTTCTAAAAGATTTGAAACAACAATCAAAGATTTGTAAAGCGCCATTCCCTATTGAGCGAGAGTAAGCATACATGTTTATATGAGAAATATAATATTATTACGTAATAATCTTCATAGTTTAAAAAAAGTTATTTATTTATTATTTTTATGGGAGCTCTTGATTTTGAAATGTTTTACTAAAAATTGAAAAGTTCAAAATAAAACTATAAATAACAAAAATTCGTCTCCTAAATTAGGACATCATTATTAAAAATACCAGATTTTACATATTTGGTATTAGAACCGAAGAGTAATTTACAAAATTGGTTCCTATTTTAACTTAAGTCCAAAATTTGAAGTCATTTTGTATGAATTTAGGACTGAACTTGAGATTTCTAATAAAATACAGACACCTAACTTGTAATTTACTCAAAATTAAATAAAATAAGAAAGCAAGATTCAATAACAGAAGTTATGTCCTCGCCACGAAACTAAGAATCAAACTTCTCCCCTAAACCAAAAATTCTTTTCTTTTCACAATCTGCCTCACATTTTATTTGACTCTCCTTACACATTTCTAGATACCATCCATTCCCAACATTTCCAAAGGGTTGACAACACTATAAGCAAAGTAATCTCCTAAAATCTTCCTATAAATTCTACAAACTCTCTTCACAATTCATTGATTCAATAACACCAAGACTTTCCTTGTGTTATTTGTCACACTCTTCAACATATCAAAAACTCATCAATGGCTTCTTCAAGTTCCATTATGAAAAGATCAGAATCAATAGTCGATAACATGCCAGAAGCCTTGAGACAAAGCCGGTATCACATGAAGAAATGCTTTCTAAAATACTTAGAAAAAGGTAAAAGAATGATGAAACTCCACCATTTGATGCAAGAAATGGAGAGTGTCATTGAGGACAAAGATGAAAAAGCTCAAGTCTTGGAAGGCTTACTCGGCTACATCTTGTGCACTACTCAGGTTTATATTAATCGACTTTTTTACATATATTTTCTAAAATAAAAAAAAGTAAATAAAAAAAATATTATATTACATGTAGATTTAAGGTTTAACCATCAATATTTTTCTAAACTAAACATTACTAATTTTCAAAACTAAGCATTATGACCAGCTAAATAATGTAATAACGGTTAAAGAAATATCTGAAATTCTTATGGTTTGATTTGAAAAAAAATATATTTAAATCAATAAACATCAAAATATAACAAAATAGAATGGTTTTATATATTTTTTTCAAGCAGAAATTAAGATTTAATTTTTAAATCTTACAGGAAGCTGCCATTGTTCCTCCTTATATCGCCTTCGCTATACGCCCAAATCCTGGATTCTGGGAGTTTGTTAAAGTCAATTCCAACGATCTATCAGTCGAAGGGATCACTGCTACTGATTATTTGAAGTTCAAGGAATCAATCGTTGATGAAACTTGGTATGCAATATGTTAAAATAGGGTTTACCAATGAAAAAGGGCTAATAAAGTTCAAATTTTTAGGGCTAATGACGAAAACGCATTGGAGCTTGATTTTGGATCAATGGATTTCAAATCGCCTACCATGAGCTTATCTTCTTCAATTGGACATGGAGTTAATTTCGCATCAAAGTTTATTACTTCGAAGCTTTATGCTCAATCTGGAAGCCAACAGCTGCTCGTTGATTACTTACTATCGCTGGATCATCAAGGAGAAGTATGAATATACAAAAAAGAAACATATTTTTGTTCTAATTAGTGTTGTAATTAACCCATTTTAAATCAAATATGCAGAACCTCATGGTGAATGAAACACTGAATACAGTTTCAAAACTTCAAGCAGCTCTAATTGTAGCTCATGCCGCCCTTTCCTCTTTGCCTAATGATACGCCATATCAAAGCTTTGAGCTTAGGTAAGCTTTCTTTTTAGAGTTTTAAAGTAATTACAAAAATGGTCCCTATTTTGAAGTGAAAATTACAAGTTTGGTCTTCGTGGTTTATTTTATTATGGTTTTAGTCACAAAATGTAAAGGTGAATATGGGTTTATTGTGTTTTTCTATATTTTTAACATAAACACATACATGCCTTTAATTTATATTGGAATATAATACATGTTAACTATTTTTACTTGTAAAATATTAATCCAATAAAACTTATATGTAAAACGACGTTATTTTTGGTATCTTCGGTTCATTTTTTTTCTTTAATATAAAAAACCAAATTAAACCAAAAAAAATTGATTTATTAAAAAACTAAGAATCAAATTGTCTGGTTTTTTCTATAAGTTTGGCTTTGATATATTTTGTCGAGACAAAATAACAAAAAGATAAAAAGATAAAATAGTCACTTATGATGGGGCTAAAACCCAAAGAAATGAATTCATGATGACCAAAATGGCTAACAAATTCCACATTGGACTGAAACTGTAATTTTAAGTAAATCAGTTAGTTGTATTTGAATTCCGGGAAATTCAAAAATTAGAATGTGTACAGGTTTAAACAATGGGGTTTTGAGAAGGGATGGGGAGACAATGCAGAAAGAGTGAGGGAAACAATCGGGTTTCTGCTGGAGGTTTTTCAAGCCCCCGATCCCGTAAACCTCGAGAAATTTTTTAGCAGAGTTCCAAGCATCTTCAATGTCGTGTTATTCTCAATCCATGGCTATTTTGGTCAATCTAACGTTCTCGGCTTACCTGATACCGGAGGTCAAGTAGTTTATGTTCTCGATCAAGTTGTTGCTTTAGAAGAAGAATTACTCCTCAGGATTAAGCAACAAGGACTCAGTTTCAAGCCTCAGATTATCGTGGTAAGCATAATACTCTTTCGTTTTTTGTTTTTAGAAACGTATTCGATCGATGTTTGTAATTCTGAGAATTTCGTTGAATGTTGGTCCAAATTAGGTGACTCGTCTTCTTCCTGATGCGAAGGGGACGAAATGTAATCAGGTGCTGGAACCAGTTATGAACGCGAAGCATTCGCATATCGTTAGGGTTCCATTTAGGACTGAAAAGGGTATTCTTCGTAAATGGGTGTCTCGATTTGATATTTATCCGTACCTTGAGAAGTTCACTCAGGTATGCTTCTTTTTGGTTAATTAGTGTTTAGTTTGTGCGATGTTAGATTAATCATTCGAACTGAAATCAACAGGATGCAAGTGCGAAAGTTCTTGAAATGATGGAAGGAAAACCAGATCTTATAATTGGAAATTACACCGATGGAAACCTTGTTGCATCTCTCATGGCCAACAAACTTGGGACGACATTGGTATGTCTACGTTCATAAACCCTAGAAAATTTCTATCCATAAATGATCAAATTGAGCATAACTTTAAACGAATTTTTACAGGGAACAATCGCACATGCTTTAGAGAAGACAAAATACGAAGATTCTGACATGAAATGGAAGCAATTGGACCCAAAATATCACTTTTCCTGCCAATTCACAGCTGACATGATTGCAATGAATTCAGCCGATTTCATCATCACCAGTACTTTTCAAGAAATAGCCGGAAGGTTCGAATCGATTTCATACCATAACACAACCAAATTACTTAAATCTTATCAATAAAATCATGATTTTGACCTTTTTGATTCAAATTGCAGTAAAGATAGGCCTGGTCAATATGAAAGCCATGAGGCCTTTACACTTCCAGGATTATACAGAGTTGTTTCAGGCATCAATGTCTTCGATCCTAAATTCAACATCGCATCTCCAGGAGCCGATCAAACAGTCTATTTCCCTTACACTGAAACACAAAAACGATTCACTTCTTTTCAACCCGCCATTGAAGAACTACTGTTTAGTAAAGTTGAAAACGACGAACACATGTAAGTTAAAAACAAAAGAATAGTGTAAATTACATATTTGGTCCCTTAGTATACCCGAAGTTTTCAGTTTTAGTCCCGAAATTTTTTCTTTTACAGTTTTGGTCCCTGAGTAAAACCAATTATTATATACCCACCAATATTTTATTCAAACTTTATATTATATGCATTTAATTTAATTTAATCATCAACAATTAAACAGCGGATACTTAGAAGACAAAACGAAACCAATCATCTTCTCAATGGCAAGACTCGACACAGTGAAAAACATAACCGGACTCACCGAGTGGTTCGGACAAAACAAGCGACTCAGATCCCTGGTCAACCTCGTAATTGTAGCCGGTTTTTTTGACCCTTCAAAGTCAAAAGACAGAGAAGAAATGGCAGAAATTAAAAACATGCATTTATTAATTGAAAAATACGAATTAAAAGGTCAAATAAGATGGATAGCTGCACAAACGGATCGAAACAGAAACAGTGAATTGTACAGGATTATTGCTGACTCAAAAGGCGCGTTTGTTCAACCCGCTTTATATGAAGCTTTTGGGTTAACAGTTATTGAGGCTATGAATTGTGGGTTGCCTACTTTTGCAACTAATCAAGGTGGGCCCGCTGAGATTATTGTTGATGGGGTTTCTGGATTTCAAATTGATCCGAATAATGGCGATGAATCTAGCAACAAGATTGCTGATTTTTTTCAGAAATGTAAAGAGGATGATGGATATTGGAGTAGAATTTCTGATGGTGGATTGCAACGTATATATGAATGGTAATAGTGTTTTTTTATCGAGTTAAGGGTAAAATGGTCATTTGGTATTAATTACTATTATTTTTTTCAGCTACACGTGGAAGATTTATGCGAATAAAGTGTTGAATATGGGGAACGTTTATGGATTCTGGAAGCGGATAAATAAGGAACAGAAAGAAGCGAAACAGAGATACATTGAATTATTTTACAATCTGCATTACAAGAATTTGGTACATATATATTTGCCTATAATTGATGGCATTTTATTTATTTATTATTATTTTTTAATATTCGATATAATGTCACAGGTTAGGACTGTGCCTATTGCTACTGATGAGGTTCAATCTGCACCATTGCCAAAAGGAAAGCTTACAACAACGCCAACTACGAGGCATGTCATCTAAATATATACATTTTTAATTATAATTTATAAAATTTGGTTTTCAGACAAATAGTTAATTTTTATTTATTTATTTGTTTTGTCTAGCAGACGTTCGCAATCCACTCTTCAAAGGTAAGAAAAAGACCGGGTTTATAATAATTATTGAGTCCTGTTTTGGGACGACAAAAATGTGTTAATTAATTTCTTGCTTTATTTCAGGCTGTTTGGAGCATAAAGGTTTGATGACAATGCACCTACTTCAAGATCCATATGACTTCATAACTTCCTGTTCTTCCAAGAAAATATAATTGAAAGAAAACAAGATTCCAATAAAATACAGATGAATTATTGTAAAGAGCGAGAGCTAACATGTATGAAGAAAGATAATAAAGAAATTCACATTCTTTGTCTACATTGTGTTTTTATGTAGAAATTACATCGTCAACCTTGTTTGAAAATGAATTATTTCATACAATCGACAACAGATCAAAAGGAAAAAGGAAAAATTAGATAATAGGGTAAATACGGTCGACTCGACTATCCTGATTTTAAGCCGCTATATCTATTTGAAAAGCACGATCGATAACATTTAACCATAAAAAAAGGAACAAATTTTACATATTTAAATTGAAAATCGAGTCAAAGTTCAAACCATTGTAAAGCTTCGATGTATTAAGATCTTTAGTAACATTAAAATACCGAATCACATCAAGCCATTGATCCCATCTTTTGAGCTTATGAACAGCTATTGTTTCAGGAATAAGCTCATGTGAACACCTTCCATTCATGCCAGGATAATCATACATAGCAGGCTTATTAGAAACCCGATTTCTTGCTTTTTTCCCAAGATTTAACCATTTTCCAACCAGTTTATCCTCTGGGCCAATTGTATCATTCCTAGGAATATCCGAATTTGCAATCCATTCCACTAAATCCCATGATAAAACAAACCCCATTCCGGACATATACGACACAAACGGATTCATACTTTGGCATGGAATCACAAACCCATAGTACAAATCTGATCTTGGAAGTGGTTGGAGAGATGATGCGAGTGGTAAAAGACGAAAATAGACATCATCATCTGCTTTCATGACATAATCATAAGGGTGAGATAGAATATTTGGAAGTGAAGAGAAGTATGTGTAGGTTTTCCCATCGTTCATGTTTTCTGAACAGTTGAGAATGATAATGTCATTGAATTTTAAGATCTCGAGGGAGATTAGCACTCTTTGTTCTTGTTTTGTGAGGTTGCAGAATACAAATTTAAGATCTATTTGAGCTAAGGGAGAGGATTGGATTCCATAGATGAGGCGAAGGAAATGGCGGTGTTCATGTTTATCTGCTCGAGTTAGGATCCCTATTAGGAGGCTGAATTGCTTTGTTGAAGGGTAGTTTTGGACATTTGATGAATGTTGAAATGGGTTTTTTATGTAGAGGTTGAAGATGATGAAGATGACCATGAGGACAGCAGACGCCATTAGAGGTAACTTGGTGAAAAGGAAGCGTTTATGGTTCATTTTCAACATGGGTTTTTCAGAACTCACCATGTATGAAGAATGTATGGATACTTTGAGGTTCATGGAAGAAATCAAGTAGATTGTATGAAATTCTTGAAGAAGTTTTACTGTTCATGGGTTTCATGCGTTGTGCATTGGGGAAATGTGTTTAAGGGAGGTTCTTTTGGCGAAAAGTTAACACTCTAAGTGGTTTTTCTCATGTTGCCACATTCTCCTTGCATATTCGTGTGAAGGTTGCAACACTCGTGAAGGGAAGTGTGAAAATTACGTTAACTACCTCCATGTTAATATAAAATGCAGAAAGTACCCTTGAGAGTCCTTGCTATACATAAAATAACCCATGTTATTGAAATGAAACCAATGTTGACAATTATATCTTCTTATCCATTCTAGTTTCTATCACTTATCTTCATTTAGATAATTAAAGGATTAGATTAAGAATAACTATCATACAACATGCAATCTATGCAATACATGTGTTTGCAATTTTATGAAAGAAGACTACATTACCAAATGATTGAATAAACACCACCATTGAATCTATTAAATAAAATTGCTTTGAAATGGTTAGCGTACACATGAATAAGAAAGATTAATGACATTCTAACTAACGAGGTAAAAGTTTTATTTATACACACTAGGCTCTTAACACTAGTACAAAAATGACCTATGATCACACTTTTGTCAAAACCGCCAAATCACACTTTTGATTAAAACTGTGTCTAAAGGTTATTGCTGAAATTCTGCCATTGTTTTAGTGACATTTTAATTTGTATTTCATGACCATTAGTAATATAGTTGAAACCTTTAGACACGTTTAAACATAACAAATGTGACAATTATTAGCTACAATGGAACAATGAGGCCAAATGTCACCATCCGCCACATGTTTGTTAGATATATGGAAAAACTTTGTGATGGTTTTAATAAGAGACAATAGATTATTATATGGTCATATGAAGCAAATGTTTATGTAGCTGTATCATGGAACAAATATTGACATTTGAATGCAACGTAACTAAAAGGCAATATATGGTCACATTAATTATTTGTGTGTCCATACGGTAACATTTATTATACACTGATTAAGAGCAACCAAACAAGTAACTATAAGTATTTTATGGTCATGTTTAATGTATTATGTGTGTCTAAAAACGAACATTTGTCATGATAAAAGAAAAAAAATGTATAACTATAAGTATGATATAGTCATAGTTAAACATGTTATATGTGTGATTAAAAGGTAAATCACATTCATGAAAAAAGGAAATACTTGTAACTATACATAATTTTTTGTTACTTTTTATAATTTTGTGTATGTATAAAAGTAAAAGATACTCATCATTAAAGAAAAAAAAATAATTGTAAGTATTTAATGGCCACTCATTAAATTATTAGGTGTGTAAAAGGAAAAAAAAAACAAAAACTATGATTAAATATAAAACATGTGACTATGAGTATTTTATTGCCCAATTTTTAAAACACATAATCATGATTTAATCTCTTATGCATGTTTAATAGTTAATAATAGTCATGATACAAGAAAGAAAATATATGACTGTTATTACTTTGTGGACATTTATTAATTTCATACGTATGGTTATAAATAAAAAAATATTAATAATCATAAAAAACATGTGACTTTTAGTATTCTACTGCCATGTTTTAAGGGAACATAACAATAACTATAAGTATTATATGGTTACTATCTAATGAAAAAAGAACTTTGAACTACAAGTGTTGTATGGTTACGGTTTAATTTTCACGTGCGACTAAAAGTAAACAATTGTTATCAAAAAAGAAGAAACACATGACTATTAGTATTTCATGGTTACGGTTTAATTCTTGTGTATGTCAAAAATGAAGAATTTTCATGATAAAAGAATTTAAAACTTTTGCGTATAAGTATTCTTATACCGCCATGTTCTACTCTATAGGGTGTCGAAAAGTGAATATTTTGTTATGATAACACAAAAAAAAACATGTGACCATAAGTATTTTTTTGCCACTGATACTCAATTTTTAATAGTTGAACTCTAAACATCTTTTGTAAAAATAGTCAAAGTAAATACAATGATATTTTAATTGATCATTAATGAAATAAAATATTATAAATTAATAGAAATTGAATAAAAACTAAATTATATTAAATTAAAATGCCAGCAAAGAACTGGGAATAGTACAATTATAAGAAAATTAAGAAAAATAAAGTACACTCTTATAATTAGAGTTCTCCATCATTAATCAATAATTTTGTTAAAAAATTAGTTTATCAATAAGGGTATTATTGTCAATTTTAGGTCAAAACACAAATGAGACAAATGAGTTCTAATTCTAATTAATCTACATCAACCAATTGACAATTTTTTTCAGGGAGACCAGTAGAAACTGCCAACAAGCATCGAGCAAATTTCGAAGAAACCTTTTATTCTCATCCAGAAAACTAACTTCAGGGTATTGAGCACCAGACAACAAAATGCAAATTATAACATTTAATGCATGGACTTTGAGAGGTTGTAGGGTATATGGAAGGAGGTTAGTGGGGCTATGAAGACTTGCATATGCAATAGGGGAAATCAGTAATTTAACACTAAAAACGATAAATGAGAAAAAACTTGAAATACCAAATTGTGAATAAGCAAATTACTATTTTTTTTATTTCTGTTTACCGGCTGATCATATCGAGAAAAATAACCCCAATGGTCATGTCGATGAACATGCCAAAAATTTGCCTAAATAGTCCGAAAAAGAAACTTTATACTAGAATCATAAAGTTTAAAAAAACCAAAATCCTGATTTTCTTTTTACTAAGCCGAATATAATGTGCAAATTGTCCATTTTGGTCATTTTGACCAACATGCCAAAAATGGACCTAAGACAAAATGACCTAAATGGTCCAAAATCTAAACTTTATACATGTAATGCCAAAGTTTCAAATATCTTAAATACTAAATATTTCATGTTTTACCATATAAACCTACCAAAATTGGACAAATGATCATTTTGAAGAAAATATCCAAAAGAGTTAAGTAGTCAAAATGACCAACAAGGTCCAACTTAATTTGGAACTGTAATGTGATAATGTTGATTACCTAAAGTATAAGTTCTATATGATTAAGCTGAATAAATTAAATGACCCCATGAAGATATTGAAATTCTTTAATTTGTAGGGTTAATGCGATAGTGAAATTACAGTCGTGCGTGGGTCAAATGTCAAAGTGTTAATTAGTATACTAAGTTGACTTTTTTGACCAAAGTGGTGTATTTAAAAAAGTCAAAAATAAGAATACGTAGATTTTTTTTAAAATAGTATTGGTAAAGCAATTTAATTTTACTTTGCTATAATTTATGCCTTCCGAATTTGTTATCCACCCAGAGCATCAAACAAAGCATCATTGCCATCTTATCTCCACTATATGAAATATATATTTTTCAATTTATTAAAATAAAATTCAATTGATATTGAAGCCCAATAAAAACGTAATGGATTTATATATGTAAATTGTGATAAATAATAGCAATTGTTTTTCTTAGGTATGGGCCCTAATCGCCTAGTTCCAATTTTTACATTTCAATATTTCATTTTGCCTTTGATGTTACCTACTTACCTAGCTGACAAGTTATTGATTGCAAACAAACAACCTATCCCTCAGAGTTGGTCAAGAAACATCTAAGAAGCGATGGGTTTTTAGGTAATTGAATTCCTTCCTGTGACCTTACTTTACTAGATATCAAATTTTAATTAGAAACATGTCACATGATTCCTTCAGTTTGTATAAATGTTAGTCTATGATTTTAATTTGATCCACATTTTGTAATGTTTTAAAGTCATTCTTCCTGGTCGATTGAAGAAGTTTACCATGTTAAATCCTATGCACATAAGGCATTTGATGATTTTTTTTTATTAATTTTTTTTATTTCAGTTATGATACATGACCACTTCGTACCTGCAAAACATAATTCTTAGCAGGGTTGGAAGTGATTTGGAGCCAGGGGTAGTCTCGTCCAACACCACAAAGTTGGTCAAGAAACATCCAAAGAGCGGTGTGTATGCAGGTAATTGAATCCCGTCATTTGATCTCACTTCTATGAAACATCCAAGTAACCTCACTTTAATCAATTCACAATTCATAGTCCATCACAGTTCAATTTTGTTATTATTCTGAGTAATTTTCAGTATAAATACGTTTACAATATTTATGTGGCTGAATAATTATCATAATGGTTTCTAGGTTGATGCACTTCTTGAAAACAGTAATAATAATCTTTTATGTTAAGTTTGTTTCTGTGATGTCATTTTACTTGCACTCTCCAGTTACCTCTTCACATGCTATACATAACATAACTCAAATTCCTAGAGGTTTGTTTATTATAAAATTCAGTCTAACTGTATACATATGTTTTGCTTGAATTTGATCAATATGAAAGAAGGTGAAGCAATTAGGATTTTATTTCAAAAAATGCAAGTCTTAAAGGTCTTCAATTTACTCATCATCTCTCTAGAATGACAGCACCACATGAGCTACATCTAAAGCCTGTTTGTTCTTCAAAGCATATGTCAGTATGCTCCCCTTTTGGAAAATTTTGAAAGGATTTGTTCGAAAATCATCATCACCATGATCATGAAGGTTGAGATTTCAACAATTCATATTGATGATGATTTTGTAACAAATTCTTTCAAACTTTGCCAAAAGGGGAGCATACTGACATATGCCTTTAAGAACAAACAAGCTTAGGATGTAGTTTATAAATTAAACACCTTTAAGACCCATTGTCCCACTGTAGAAGATATTTCCAAGGTAAAAGATATGCATACAAATTCCATCATAATATGTATTGATACCTAGTTCACATCCTAAATGTTTACATTGATGGTTTGGTCTTCATATTGCTATTTATTTTGTACTGTAGTACTAAAAAACTATAATTAATAAATTCAAGTCCTTAAGGTGATGACACGGGTTAGTTAAAGAATTTGTTCTAATTGTTTGCATATATTTTGCAGCATATGAGATGAAATCAGATGAAGACCTAAAGCAACTTTTATTTTATAGTTTCTGAAGGTAAAAAATACTTATAAGATCTGTTAATTTATTTTTTGGAAGCATATGTCGACAAAGATGATAAAAGCGCATTCTAATTCGAATTATAATCACCGGATGGGACGGGGAGGATATACGGCTGTCACACCCCCAAACCAGACGGCGAAAACGTCCTGGGGTGGAGGACTTCATTTGTAGTATTACAACAGATGCATCATAGTAATCAAAGTACAAACAACCATTGTATTTAAAAGCATAAGTATTTACATGTGTTTAATCATTGTATATTGAAACCAAAATAGTTATACAAAAGAAGAAGATATGACTCATAATGGCTCCATCTTCTCAAAAAGTTCGGGGAGTACCTGCTATTATTTCCCTGAGAATACAAGTAATTTGAAAAGAGAGTATCAACAATAAGTTGAGTGAGTACATAAGTCTTTATGTTTGAAAGGGTGTCTTTGTATCTTGATAATGCAAAATGTTCCAAAAAATCCCATATTTTCTGTTGTATATGAAAAGTAGTTTTATTCCCATAAAACCGTTCTATTTTGTAAACCAATGTTCTGTATTTGTAAAACTTGTAACTGAGAGTGTGCCTGGCTTCACCAGCTGTTATTCAAAACTGTAGTATACCATTGTACTTTGTATTTTGTAAACTGGTACTTTGAAGATGTACTTATGTTTAGTTGTTTATACACTAACGTGTTGTTAATATCTTTTTAATGAGTTATTATAACCATACTAAGACATGAACGCCTGAAACAAACGCCTTGTGGGCGTTTAAACTATTGATAACAATTTCCACTCATTGCGTGTATGCCTGACTGTAGCTAGCAGCCTGAGTGCGGGGTTGTTAATCCCGATATAGATCTACACACAACTTGTTTCGATCCCCGTGCTGGAGATTGTGGTCATAATGTTAGGACTTTACCTTGGTTGTCTAAATTGAATTAAACAACCTGAATTGAATGTCTCATAAAAAGCATATAAACGTTACATGTATATTAGATACGAAAACCCAATCATTCTAAAATAAATGATTGACAGTATGCTCTTGAATTAGTATTCCGAACATGTATTTGAGAACTGTAAACCCTTGTTTTGTTTTGAATCAAAACCCTTGTTTTATGTAAAACAGTGTATTCTAGTATACTTGAATCATGAATAATTGTTCTATATATCATAAATTATACCTATTATAAATTATATGTAATTTATGAATTGGCAAATAACTATTTTTTGCATGTAATCCTTTGCTCAACATGTTACAAAGGATAATTAAACTGATGAAATAACTTTTATATTTATATAAATATACAATTTTATATATAAGTAAAATTTAAACGACCTTCGAACAAATAACCGGTACTACAAGTCCACATCCAAACAAGGAAAATGACCTAGAATGAGTTCTTAGTACAAAGCTTTTTAAATCTTATATATATATATATATATATATATATATATATATATGAATATTTGGGAAAAATATAAGTTTATAAAAGAGTTCAATATTTGAAGTATTTTTGATGCTTTAAAATAACATTATCGTTATTTGAAATCACTTATTTATAACACAAAGTTCTTGTGTTATACTTGTATTCCCCCCCTTAAAATAGTAGAGATTATGAAAATACGGGGGTATGAACTCACTTGATACATGGTGAATCAGATAGAGTTTCGTTTCACGAAAAGGGGTTTATTTGTCGAGAAACCGGCTCAAATCGGGCATAGTTTTGACAGGAGAGAGGTTACTTCTCGGGAATTTTGGGGCTTCGAGGCTTGCTTTGGGCCCGAGTCTTGATACCAGAGCTTTAGGGGTTGTATATGTGTGACAACTGTCAAATTTCGGTCAAGACAAAGTCAACTAAAATCAACAAGTCAAACCGTTTGACTCAATTTGCCCTTGGGTACTAGAATTTACATTATGAAATTTCTACACAACTCTCTATTCTAATGAGAGATCATAAATCAAAAGTGCGAACATCTAGATCTCCTTAACCAAAAACTGTGGTACGTGGCTAGCCAAACCGATAAAACAATGTTGCATACTCATCAGGAGTGTGTAAGATCCTTAAACAAGGCTTAACAGTGTTTACGGACCTTGCATTGCGAAGCCGGACACTCACAAATGCCATACTCGAAACCTCTCTCAATCGTTTTCACTCTATCTCTCTCTATTTGAAATCTCTCTAAGTATGTGAAACTCCTCCCAACACTCTCTTTGAATGAGAAATCCCTCTAAGTATGTGAAATCTCTCCCAAACCTCTCTAAGTATGAGAAATCTCTCCAAGAATGTCAAATCTCTCCCAAATCTCTCCAAGTATGTGAAATCTCTCTCAAATACCTCTCTGTATGAGAAATCTCTCCAAGAATGTCAAATCTCTCCCAAATCTCTCCAAGTATGTGAAATCTCTCTCAAATATCTCTTTGTATGAGAAATCTCTCCAAGAATGTCAAATCTCTCCCAAATCTCTCCAAGTATGTGAAATCTCTCTCAGATATCTCTCTGTATGAGAAATCTCTCCAAGAATGTCAAATCTCTCCCAAATCTCTCCAAGTATGTGAAACCTCTCTCAAATATCTCTTTGTATGAGAAATCTCTCCAAGAATGTCAAATCTCTCCCAAATCTCTCCAAGTATGTGAAATCTCTCCCAAATCTCTCTCAAAAGCTTCCCGTAACTTTTTAGAATCATTCGGGTCATTCCGACCCTTAACCGGGTCAAAAACGGCTTAAAACGAGAAAAATGGACCTTAGGAACCGAAACCCTCTTATAAGAGGCGAAGCTCCTTAGGACCCGAAGGTCCTCTTAGGGACTGAGAGCAAGAGGACCGAACCCGAGCCCAGGAGGAACCGAACCAAAGAGCAGGTGGAACCGAACCCGAGCCCAGGAGGAACCGAAACCGAGAGTACTATTCACTACTGTTCATTCGGTCCATTTCGGGTCTGACTCTTGCCTTCGCCTTCGCCTTCTTTCGCTTCCTCGCCCCCCTTTCGCTTCCCTCTGTTCGTTTCCGGCTACAATATTCAGCATGGACCGAGTCTCGGCCTAGGGACCGAACCTCGGCCTAGGACCGAGAGGTCTCGCTGGGAACTCAATTTTTCCCGGTTTTCACTTAGTTTTGCATTTAAGGCCCGTTTTTAATTATTTTAACGCGGGATTTTCACCCAAAATCATATTTTAACATAATAAACCTTAAATATTCATAATTTAATCATATTTTCATAAAAATCTTTATTTAAATAATAAAAGCAAGTGGGTAAAGTTCAAAGAGGTGGAGTGTTGACTTTGCTTTACCTTATGACACAAGCAACCACTCCCACACCCACTCTATGACCAGCCACACCTCCCCACCTTACCTAGGTCACATCAATGTCCTTTCCACTCAATTATCACCCTTTCCCACGTTTTGAGAGCTGAATATTCATCCTCTCTCCTCACTTCTCTCATTTGCTCTCATTTCACAAGAAGATCAAATTCTTTCCTCTCTCACTTTCTCTCTCTAGAAATTCGAGATTCAAGGGCTGATATTGAGTTTTTCCTCCACATTTGGTAAGCATAATCCATTCTCTTTATGATTATCTCACTTATTTCCACTCAAATCATGGATATCTTACACAAACTCCATTATATTTGTGTTAGAGCTTCAAATCTTCAAGTGATTCTTCAAGTGTTCTTGGGTTGAACACTTCTCTTCTTCAACACTTATCTACTGAAATCACTCAAGGTGAGTTCATACCCCTACATTTTCATGTTTTCTCAAGTTTTCAGGGGGGAATACAAGTTAAAACACCAAGAACATAACTAAATTTTTCTAACAGCCTTCATCAGAAAAGTTCAACTCCATTCACGGACTCTTTTGGGCATCGTAAACATTTTTGTTTTCAAAACTGTACAAGGTGCAAATAGTTCAAGTTTTTAGCTTTAAAATGACTACTTGCACATCTCCATACGATTTTTCTACAATTTATGGTGATTTTTACAAAACTGCCTATCATTTCAAACAACAATCCGGACCAGTCTGTGATTATGGACTTTTTCACCCAAGTTGGAGGTCATTAAAAATCGTGATAAAAATTATGAGTAAACTAGACACATTTTGTGAACTCTCAGAATTTACGGATCTAGTTTTCGACTTCGTATGATTTTTCTATGATTTTTCCAAAACAGTGCAGAAAAGCTAAAGTTAGCCAACAACATATAAATATCATAACACTTTGTATTATGTTGAGCAAAGTGTATAATCATAAGTTCTAATTATTGAATGTGTTCTTTGTTAGTTTATCATCATGAACTGAAACTAAGTCAATCGTAATAAATATTATGCATTCATTTTAGAACAAGTATAATAAACTATAAAAAGTATAGTTTGATAAATTCATAACACTAATACATTTCCATAAAAGAGTTCATACATATTACATACATTTTAGATAAACTATAATAGGTATAGTTTATGATACATCACTCAACACACTCGTACAGAAAGAGTACATTCATACAGAAAAGATTTATATTCACACACATTTCACGTAAACTTGTTAACCAATAGTTTGATAAATTCATAACACTAATACATTTCCATAAAAGAGTTCATACATATTACATACATTTTAGATAAACTATAATATGTATAGTTTATGATACATCACTCAACACACTCGTACAGAAAGGGTACATTCATACATAAAAGATTTATATTCACACACATTTCACGTAAACTTGTTAACCTCTATTGTGAGACTCTCTCTCTCTCTCTCTCTCCCCCCCCCCCCCCCCCCCCCGTACGTCCGAGTGCGGGATATAATTCCTGGTAGTTATGGGCATTATGAGTTTGTGGTGATGCCTTTTGGGCTCACCAATGCCCCGGCTGTGTTCATGGACCTCATGAACAGGGTATGTCGGCCGATGTTGGATCGGTCGGTGATTGTGTTCATTGATGATATTTTGGTATATTCGAGATCTAGAGAGCAACACGAGGAGCATTTGAGGGAGGTTCTTGGAGTTTTGAGATCGGAGAAACTTTATGCAAAGTTTTCCAATTGCGATTTCTGGTTGCGGGAGGTCCAGTTTCTGGGGCACCTCGTTAATCAGAAAGGGATATTGGTCGATCCGGCCAAGGTTGACGCAGTGATGAGGTGGGAGGTGCCAAAGTCACCTTCGGAGATCCGGAGCTTCCTTGGGTTGGCAGGGTATTATCGGAGGTTTATTAAGGATTTCTCCAAGATTGCAGTGCCACTCACCAGATTGACCCAGAAGGGCGTTACATTTTTATGGGGTCCCGAGCAGCAGATCTCCTTTGAGACGCTTCGCCAGAGGCTGTGTGAAGCTCCGGTATTAGCTCTTCCGGAAGGGATGGAAGGTTTTGTGGTATTCTGTGATGCATCAATATTAGGACTAGGAGCGGTACTGATGCAGAAGGGACATGTGATAGCATATGCATCGAGGCAGTTGAAGCCTCACGAGACGAGGTACCCCACACATGATTTGGAGTTGGGGGCAGTGGTGTTCGCCCTCAAGATTTGGCGGCACTACTTGTATGGGGTTCGTTGTACGATATACACGGACCATAAGATCTTGAAGTACTTGATGGATCAGCCTAACCTGAATATGCGACAAAGGAGGTGGTTAGATGTGGTCAAGGATTATGATTGCGAGATCTTGTACCACCCGGGCAAGGCTAATGTGGTAGCCGACGCGTTGAGTCGTAGGGCGGAGAATACTCCACTGCGAGAGGTATGTTTGAGATTGACAGTGATAGCTCCAGTTCTGGATGCCATTCGTGGGGCACAGGCCGAGGCTGTGCGACCGGAGATGCAGAAGAGAGAACGGGTCGTTGGGTTGGTTTCTGAGTTTGTATCGGATAGTCGAGGGCTTATGACTTATCAGGGCCGGATCTGGGTACCGTATGTGGGTGGTACGCGTACTACATTGATGGAGGAGGCTCATAGATCGAAATTTTCGATCCATCACGGGGCTACGAAGATGTATTTGGACTTGAGGAAAGAGTATTGGTGGCCTTGTATGAAGAGGGATGTCGCATGGTTTGTCGAGAGGTGTTTGACCTGTCGAAGGGTAAAGGCCGAACACCAGAGACCACATGGCAAGTTGCAGCCATTGGAGGTTCCTGAGTGGAAGTGGGAACAAATCACTATGGATTTCATCACCAAATTGCCGAGGACTGCCAGAGGAGTCGATGCAATTTGGGTGATTGTGGATAGGTTGACAAAGAGCGCTCACTTTCTTGCCATCAGTGAGAGTTCTTCGGCGGAAAAGTTGGCGGAGATTTATGTGAGGGAAGTTGTATCTCGGCATGGGGTGCCGATCTCGATTGTTTCAGACCGTGATGTGCGTTTCACTTCCCGGTTCTGGAAGAAATTTCATGAGGAGTTGGGTACTAAGCTGCATTTTAGTACCGCATATCACCCCCAGACCGACGGCCAGAGTGAGCGGACGATTCAGACACTTGAGGACATGCTTCGAGCATGTGTATTGGATTTTGGGGGTAGTTGGGATACGTATTTGCCCTTGGCAGAGTTTTCCTACAATAACAGCCATCATTCGAGCATCGGTATGCCGCCCTTTGAGCTGTTGTATGGTAGAAGGTGTCGGACTCCCATTTGTTGGGGAGAGGTTGGGCAGAGGGTAATGGGCAGTACAGAGATCGTGATTCAGACGACAGAGCAGATACAACAGGTCAGACAGAGGTTATTGACTGCCCAGAGCCGACAAAAGAGTTATGCGGATAGACGCCGGTCCGAGCTAGAATTTCAGGTCGGCGACTTCGTTCTCCTGAAGGTTTCTCCTTGGAAAGGAGTGATCCGGTTCAGGAAGAGGGGCAAATTGGGGCCCCGGTTTATAGGTCCATTTCGTGTGATTGCAAGGATAGGCCGGGTAGCCTATCGGTTGGAGTTACCAGCAGAGTTGGGGCAGATTCACAACACTTTTCACGTATCGCAGTTGAGGAAGTGTATAGCCGATGAGTCGGCAGTGGTTCCATTAGAGGATATTCAGGTTGATGCAAGCCTGAATTATGCTGAAAGACCAGTGGCCATCAGGGATCGGAAGATCAAGGTTTTGAGAAACAAGGAGGTACCTCTGGTTTTGGTTCAGTGGCAACATCGGAAGGGATCAGAAATGACCTGGGAGCCAGAGCATATGATGCGGGAGCAGCACCCGGAGCTGTTTTAGAGCGAAACTTCGAGGGCGAAGTCTAGTTCTAGTGGGGGAGAGTTGTAACATCCGGACTTTTGCCAGGTATCATGTAAATTGAATTTTGTTAAATTGTGAGGGGGACTCGGCGAGTTGGAGGTCAGACTCGCCGAGTAGAGACGCGGATTGGACGATGGATCGCGCCCGGACTCGGCGAGTCCAGGATATGGACTCGGCGAGTCTGCGTTGTGTAGTGAAACCCTAAATTTCCGGGTTTGAGACCTATTTAAAGGGCCTTATGGCCGTCATTTGTGCTCACCCAACCCTGAGAGAGAAACCCTTGAGTGCTTGGACGATTTGAGAGAGAAAGGAGCATATCTTGACCTTGTGGGTGCCATTTAGCAAAGAAGGAGGTGATCCTAGGCAAGAGGAAGTAAAGGAGGTTGCTATTTCGTGGATTTGGAGCCTAGATCATCAATCTAGAGGTATGATTTCGGTTTATATTCTGTTTGGTGAAGTATTATGCGATTTAGGGCTTTTGTGGACATTTATGGGATGATTTGATGCCCAATGGTTCCCTCCTTGTGCTGAGGTTTTGGATCTGGATCCATAGAGGTCCAGAGAGCCTCACTCATCAAGCTTTTTGTATGGTAATGGAGTTCATGACCTTGTGTTGTAGTATTTGAGTCAAAAACATCATATATGGTCATATAGAGGTTGTATGTGCATCAAGATTGTAACTTTACGTGCTAAATGAGCTTGGAAGGACTGGATCTATGGGTTAATGGACTGGATCTGACCTTATGAGCAAGTTTGAGTCATTGCATGGCACGGACTCGCCGAGTCCGAAGAACAGACTCGGCGAGTAGCATGAATGTTGCCCGACCACACAGTGAGTGGTCTCGCCGAGTTAGGAAGGGTGGACTCAGTGGGTCAGGGGGGAGTCAGAGTGGACAGGTGGACTGAGTCAAACTGGACTCGCCGAGTTGTTCTTGAGACTCGGCGAGTTGAGTCGTGGTGGCCCCACAACTCATGCCAGGTGGAACTCGTCGAGTTGGGAGAATGCTCGACGTGTCAAGGGAGGATCCCAGGGAAATTGGTGTATACGCTCAGACTCGCCGAGTCGCTATAGCGTACTTGCCGAGTCCGGTCAAAGTTGACCGTTGACCGTTGACCAGTGTTGACCTAAGTTGACTTGTTATAGTATGGTCAACCCTAGTTGGGAAAATGTTAATTAGGGATGTATTGTGCTATAGGGGGACTATAGCTCGGCAGATCGAGTGATTAGCGATTTCAGATTTACGACTTACCGAGACACACGAGGTGAGTCTTCTCATTATACTTTACCTTGAGTAGGTAACCAGAGTTATGTGATAGAGTATTGGTATGCTATGTATGTTACGTGTTGTACTGCATTATTTCTATGTGATTTATGTGGTGCATATTTATCAGAGCTAGAACCTGAGGGTTCACAGAGTTTGGGTGCACGGACCCACAGAGTTATAGCCTCGAGTGGCTAATATGTGTTATATGTGGTATTTTGGGGAACTCACTAAGCTTTGTGCTTACAGTGTTTGATGTTATTGTTTCAGGTACTAGTGACGATCGCGGGAAGGCGCCGGCTTGATCCGTACACACACACGCTTGGAGTTTGATATTATGATATTGGGGTTTTGTATTGTCTTGTTTGGATAATTAAATGGTTGTTTTTATGAATATCGATGGAATTATGTTTTATAGAAATTGAAAATTTTGTTTTGAAATTTATGGTGTTACACGGACGTTTCCGCCATCCTTGGTTTGGGGGTGCGACAGATTGGTATCATAGCATTGTTTATAGTGAACTCAGTATATCAAATCACATAAGATATACAAACTATAAATGCATTGGGACTAAGTCTCTGATTTAAAGTTTCAAAACAACTATACTTTTAGAAATAAATAGTTTCTTATTAAAGGTATACATGCATACATACATATTAAGGTCAGCACCTCTCTAGAACAAAACAAAAGTAATGATTGTTGAATATCACAGGTAAGCTCGGGGATGTATGGTCAGTCCTGGGAGTGGCATAGCCTGATCAACTATGCTGGTCCGAGGAGTGATTAGCACATGCCCAAGAATAGTTGTGATATGGCAACAAGTCTAAAAACTTACCAACACTACCACAATGAGAACATTAGAATAGAACATGAGTTTAAAATACTATAGGAGTATTTTGTAATATCATAACTTATATGAAAACTAAATAGATCCTTAATAATAGGTCTATAGTCCCTAAGTGGATACTTTAAGGTTATATATAACTTAGAAATTATAGACTTAGAATTTGTGGTCATTACTTTACTTCCTTTTCCTTGTTTGGATGTGGACCTAGAGTGGGATCACTTATTCAAAGGTCTATCGTATCTTGTTATATGTAATTAGTATGCACTATGTCATTACAAAAGTAACTAATAAGGATCACCCCTATAAGTAAGTGATAATAGAGTTATACACATAGTACTTATTTCCTCCACTTCTATTCTCGCAAATACGGCATAGCAAAAATCCTACTTACCGGACGACCCTTACTTTCCTAATCCGAACTCGAGGAATGGTGAATGGTTATGAGAAGAATCATAAGCGGGACCGGAGGTAATCGATCCTCCATGCATAGCAAGGGTTCCGCGAACCGTTTCAACTATAACGAACCTGTGACCCGTTGGGCAATCGTGATCGAGGGTTGAATGTCAACAACAATGACAACAACCACCATGTGGAGACCAACGAGGGTGCTATGACCTCAACCACGGGGGACTGACGGACAGAGCCCTCCCGGCAAAGACCCGGCGGATCGTGATCATCGGGGATCAAAACAGGAAGACTACAATCTGAGTTCAGAAAACTGCGCGCTACTATAAACCCCACCATGTCATGTACCGGTGACTCAGAATTATACTACTATTCCCGATACCAACTCTCTTTTTAGGACCTTATCGCCACTCGTGAAGAGGAAAGAGAGTAAAAGGGTAGGACACACAGCATTCAAAGAAAGGATGATTGTAGCCAAGCATTGATTGGCAAAGCTACAAAACTACATCGACCTTGCCTCAGGCATCACAAGGGATGGATCATCGTAAGTAGAGTTCGTACCGCTCACCAGACCTGGTGAATTAGTTTCATAAGTATGCGCTGGTGCTACTCTATTGTAAGTAAAATCACGACACTACAAATTAAGTGGTCATACTAATCGAGAAATCTATCTACTATCAAAGCCCGCCCATGCACAAATGTGAAGTAGACCTGCATCGAGGTCAAAATTTTCACTGAAACCATGATTTCTAGAGTCATATTAACAAGATGGGCTTAGGATGTACCTATCCGACTCGAATGTCTATCTAGCCTTAATTATATAACTAAGCATACATCAATAGGTCGTGATAAGGACCTAGCTTGGGTCAAGTATAAGGTTTCACTTGGATACCGAGCTACTAAAATACATGAGTTTATTATACAAAGAATCTCGTTATAAATTGTTTTCAGAAGACCCTAAACAACCGAACTTTGATACAAATCGATATGAGATAAACTTAGTTAGAAAACTCGCGACATATAGCCATTCTAGAAACTCATTATCGTCTCACCTTTAAACATTTGTTGAGAAGTTTCTTCTTCATAGACCTATGGGTGCGATCATACCAGCACTAATGCACCGGATCCCATCAAAATTCCTCAGCCAAGTGTGTTCGGACAAACATGATTCTAAGAGGAGTAAAGCTTAACGTCCATATGAAACCTACTCCTACCTACTGCCATAACTCCATCTCGGGAGCGTTAGCAGAAACACTAAGAATAGTACAGTAATGTGCAAAAATTTATATGCGTAAATATAAATTGTAAGGATGCACTTAAGACAATCATTCCCACTAACGAAGTCGTTTTTCATCATGAAACAGAACTATGTCTTCACCAAGAGGCAACAAACCCACTAGCAAGGCACCAACACTGCAGATAGATGCTGCTACTTTTCAGGCTGCAGTCACGGCAGCCGTGGCAGCCGTCATGGCGCAATTCAATACTAACAACATCAGCAGGGGTGGAAGCGGTACTAACAATACAAATTGTGGTAACAATCAGGGACACCAATGGGTACCTACCAACAGAAATACCTCAGGCCACGAACCTACGAACAAGAAGAGAAAGTTTTGGGACATGAAAGAGCGCCACCAATCTAAAGGATACACTAAAAGGCAACAACCTAGGGCCGCCCCTAACATTACAACAGCAGTCATGACACATGCCTCGACACTAGCCTCGGGGTCTGCCACCCAAATGCCTACCAGACCATATGAGGGATCACTCCCAAAGTGCAACAAATGTGGCTTTCATCACCATGGGGCTTGCTGGGAGATGCACTGTAAAAACTGCAACAGGAAAGGGCATACCGTCCATTTCTGTAAGATCTCGACCCAGCATTTCCCTTCAATCACCTACACCAAGGTAGGCCCAATATGCTACCTATGCGGTGAAACGGGACACTTCAAGAGAGAATGTCCAACTGAGAAGAACGACGAAGGAACAGGAGGAATGTGATGAACACACCAACAGGAGCAGCAAGGGAACCATGTTAGGACTTTTGTAATGTTCCCAACGACAAAACGTTTAAGTACTATATGTTTGTAATAAATTTGGTACGCTTACTAAAGTAACCTTCCTTCTAAAAAGTAGCTAAAACATTTTCTCTCTCATACAAATCAAATCAAAGACGTTCATATGTGACCTTAGGAGCATTACCTGTAAGTTGTGATGACATTGTCCATACATTGGGGTTAATTTAAAAATCAAAATACTTAAGTCTTGAAATAGATAATTCCATCCTGACTCCGATTCCATGTCTAGTATTAGGGGGTTGATTGGAGTCACCCACTCGACGATTGCACGATATCAATTTACATATGACGATCATATACCGCTCGATCGTGAGGAACCCTGTCAGGAATCATGATATCAAATATCATTACTGGCTATCGAAAACACACGCACTACCAGCGCTAGACATTATGGTATGAATCATCTACAATAATCATAACATCAAACAAAACAGAACACACAGAAAAGAAATACATGACACTCTATCACTCTAGTGATCTCTTCCTTCGAATACAACTTATCTCATGTTATCTAAAAAGATAGTGTTGTCGTATTCCAATTTTGATTGATATTGCCCTCGTCTTCCTGATTAAACGACTACAAAAGGGCCTTTCGCCTAACCCCTGAATATCGAAACTATCGTCTCTCATAAACATCCAGCACGGACCTTTGGGTCATCTCTCGCTGTGGAACTCCAAAACACGAACCGGAGGAGTGTCATACTTCCCGAAGCCTTATCACATGTATTTACAGGAGACCTTCGGGAATGTCGCGCATGTAGCAGACAAGATTCAATCATAGAAGCTTGGGATAGATATGGTACGAGTCCTGCCATGAGCTTCGGGCTAAGGTTGCCCAGAAGGACGAGTAAATGTCCTACCATTAAAAAAGGCCTAGTCGCGTAAATCAAACCCACATGCTTCCTACCGAGCTACAAGAGCTGTTAGGTCAAACCTGTCAAACTACTCAACAATGGAATTGAAGAACCAAGCTTCTCACCCTGGAAAGCTCTGGTCTTATTCTTCAAATTAGAAAGACAAATTGCTCATAATTCCATCGATTTCAGAGGCCCCGACAACATCTCCAATAGAAACCTTTACTATCTGCCTCGCATAGACGAATAGGCCAACCAACCGCAGGGAACGAGGTACCCCTCAGGAATTGAACCTGAGATCTGAATATCACCAATCATGAGTATTGAAGAAGGATGTCCGAGAACAATCCTCCAATTTCGATGCGGACGATGAAAGTTTGTAGTGATACCCTCGGATAGGATCAAACCCACTCGTAGGATTAATGAACGTAATAAATAGGATATGTCATTCTTGTTAGGATCAGTTCATCATTGTCATTACACATGACTTACTTATCTACCCTCGTAGTAAGAAGGAAACCAAGGAGAGCAGCTACAACAAACCACAGAAGCAATATGATCAGAGAAGTATTACCCGAAGTTCTCCAGATACGAGTTTTGGAATTGAGGAGTCCAATTCTCAAGACACATCGTTATCAAGGTGGAAATTCATAAGGACCCTTTCAATTGATCAAAACCGTTGAGAAACAATCAGCACCGAAGGCGTTAGCAGGAATACGCCAAAAATTCTGGGTCTCGCTGACCTACCGTCTTAGTTCCTCTGGAACTTCTCGTAAAATATGGACCCCCTCCCAACTTTGACCCTAAAGGGGCAACCCGTGACGGGAAGAGAAACAAGTAGGAGAAACCTTTAGAACTCCAGTATAACGGACCAAATCCCTATGGAAACGCTCACCCTGGGAAGGCTTAGTACGTTTTCGGAAAACATGGAAAGCCAATACCCCAGATAATTATGCCTTTCGAGATTCTGTCAGAATCAGCCCTATAACTCGCTACTTCAATCTACTCCCTCGAGCTTGGTAAAGTACATTCTACACGACACGTCTCGAACTTACGGAAGTATCTACCCGACGAGACTCTTACAATTCCCCTCGACGAGATCGAGTTACACAAGAGCCTCACCTTTGTGGAAGAACCATAGTGACCATGCACCGAGAGGTCAAGCGGACAAAACAACGCCGCTTCCCATTAGTGAAAGTTCACTGGAATACTAACCAAGGACCTAGAGTCACCTAGGAGCGCGATAGTCAGTCGATTAGGAAGTATCCTCACTTCTTGGCTCGATTGTTCATGCCTACTCTTTGCCTAAATTCAAAATTTCGGGACGAAATTCCCTCTAACGGGGGGATAATGTGACAACTGTCAAATTTCGGTCAAGACAAAGTCAACTAAAGTTAACAAGTCAAACCGTTTGACTCAATTTGCCCTTGGGTACTAGAATTTACATTTTGAAATTTCTACACAACTCTCTATTCTAATGAGAGATCATAAATCAAAAGTGCGAACATCTAGATCTCCTTAACCAAAAACTATGGTACGTGGCTAGCCAAACCGATAAAACAATGTTGCATACTCATCAGGAGTGTGTAAGATCCTTAAACAAGGCTTAACAGTGTTTACGGACCTTGCATTGCGAAGCCGGACACTCACAAATGCCACACTCGAAACCTCTCTCAATCATTTTCACTCTATCTCTCTCTATTTGAAATCTCTCTAAGTATGTGAAACTCCTCCCAAAACTCTCTTTGAATGAGAAATCCCTCTAAGTATGTGAAATCTCTCCCAAACCTCTCTAAGTATGAGAAATCTCTCCAAGAATGTCAAATCTCTCCCAAATCTCTCCAAGTATGTGAAATCTTTCTCAAATACCTCTCTGTATGAGAAATCTCTCCAAGAATGTCAAATCTTTCCCAAATCTCTCCAAGTATGTGAAATCTCTCTCAAATATCTCTTTGTATGAGAAATCTCTCCAAGAATGTCAAATCTCTCCCAAATCTCTCCAAGTATGTGAAATCTCTCTCAAAAGCTTCCCGTAACTTTTTAGAATCATTCGGGTCATTCCGACCCTTAACCGGGTCAAAAACGGCTTAAAACGAGAAAAATGGACCTTAGGAACCGAAACCCTCTTATAAGAGGCGAAGCTCCTTAGGACCCGAAGGTCCTCGTAGGGACCGAGAGCAAGAGGACCGAACCCGAGCCCAGGAGGAACCGAACCCAAGAGCAGGTGGAACCGAACCCGAGCCCAGGAGGAACCGAAACCGAGAGTACTGTTCACTACTGTTCATTCGGTCCATTTCGGGTCTGACTCTCGCCTTCGCCTTCGCCTTCGCCTCCTTTCGCTTCCTCGCCCCCCTTTCGCTTCTCTCTGTTCGTTTCCGGCTACAGTATTCAGCATGGACCGAGTCTCGGCCTAGGGACTGAACCTCGGCCTAGGACCGAGAGGTCTCGCTGGGAACTCAATTTTTCCCGGCTTTCGCGTAGTTTTGCGTTTAAGGCCCGTTTTTAATTATTTTAATGCGGGATTTTCACCAAAAATCATATTTTAACATAATAAACCCTAAATATTCACAATTTAATCATATTTTCATAAAAATCTTTATTTAAATAATAAAAGCAAGTGGGTAAAGTTCAAAGAGGTGGAGTGTTGACTTTGCTTTACCTTATGACACAAGCAACCACTCCCACACCCACTCTATGACCAGCCACACCTCCCCACCTTACCTAGGTCACATCAATATCCTTTCCACTCAATTATCACTCTTTCCCACGTTTTGAGAGCTGAATATTCATCCTCTCTCCTCACTTCTCTCATTTGCTCTCATTTCACAAGAAGATCAAATTCTTTCCTCTCTCACTTTCTCTCTCTAGAAATTCGAGATTCAAGGGCTGATATTGAGTTTTTCCTCCACATTTGGTAAGAATAATCCATTCTCTTTATGATTATCTCACTTATTTCCACTCAAATCATGGATATCTTACACAAACTCCATTATATTTGTGTTAGAGCTTCGAATCTTCAAGTGATTCTTCAAGTGTTCTTGGGTTGAACACTTCTCTTCTTCAACACTTATCTACTGAAATCACTCAAGGTGAGTTCATACCCCTACATTTTCATGTTTTCTCAAGTTTTCAGGGGGGAATACAAGTTAAAACACCAAGAACATAACTAAAATTTTCTAAGAGCCTTCATCAGAAAAGTTCAACTCCATTCACGGACTCTTTTGGGCATCTTAAACATTTTTGTTTTCAAAACTGTACAAGGTTCAAATAGTTCAAGGTTTTAGCTTTAAAATGACTACTTGCACATCTCCATACGATTTTTCTACAATTTATGGTGATTTTTACAAAACTGCCTATCATTTCAAACAACAATCCGGACCAGTCTGTGATTATGGACTTTTTCACCTAAGTTGGAGGTCATCAAAAATCGTGATAAAAATTATGAGTAAACTAGACACATTTTGTGAGCTCTCAGAATTTACGGATCTGGTTTTCGGCTTCGTATGATTTTTCTATGATTTTTCCAAAACAGTGCAGAAAAGCTAAAGTTAGTCAACAACATATAAATATCATAACACTTTGTATTATGTTGAGCAAAGTGTATAATCATAAGTTCTAATTATTGAATGTGTTCTTTGTTAGTTTATCATCATGAACTGAAACTAAGTCAATCGTAATAAATATTATGCATTCATTTTAGAACAAGTATAATAAACTATAAAAAGTATAGTTTGATAAATTCATAACACTAATACATTTCCATAAAAGAGTTCATACATATTACATACATTTTAGATAAACTATAATATGTATAGTTTATGATGCATCACTCAACACACTCGTACAGAAAGAGTACATTCATACAGAAAAGATTTATATTCACACACATTTCACGTAAACTTGTTAATCTATAGTTTGATAAATTCATAACACTAATACATTTCCATAAAAGAGTTCATACATATTACATACATTTTAGATAAACTATAATATGTATAGTTTATGATACATCACTCAACACACTCGTACAGAAAGGGTACATTCATACATAAAAGATTTATATTCACACACATTTCACGTAAACTTGTTAACCTCTATTGTGAGACTCTCTCTCTCTCTCTCTCTCTCTCTCTCTCTCTCTCCCCTCGTACGTCCGAGTGCGGGATATAATTCATGGTAGTTATAATCAGAATCTCCTTGAGGGAGAACGTGATACTTGTATATAGATCTATATTGGGTTTGACACCCCACACCTTGCTGCTAGCTAAAGTGGGACCTGCAGGTCTACGGGTGACAAATGTCATTTCAGTTTTCGCGACGCCTGAGAACGTCGTGGCAGGTTCACATAGTCATAGTATGATTATAGCGACTCACATAGGGATATAACAATCCATAAGTTTACGGGATTTTATTTTTAAAACCTAAATGAGTTTTATGTCGATTTAAAATCACTTTTTACCTCTATGAGTACAGATATTACTGTACACTTTTGGTTTTGGTAGTTACGACTACACATCATTTGAAACCACATTCATACCTTTAAGTATGGACAATACTTGTTATTACTCGGTCCTCTAATTTAGGACTACATATATATAAAGTATTAACAAACATGAGAACATACAGAAATTTCATTTAATTCAAACGCGTCCATGTCCATTTAAGTACATAACATTTTCTATTAATAAGAAAGGTTACTTATACATTTTGGTCTTCAGTCATAAGACTACACTACACAGATTTTAAAGAAAATATCGGATTTTCTGGATACATATTCTAACGCTTTTACCAGGAAAACGATTTACTTTTCTAACGAAATCTCTTATGAACTCACCAACCTTTGTGTTGACACTTTTCAAAACTACTTGTATTCTCAGGAATTCAGTGAAAACAGGAAATCAACAACGTTTTGAGGATGGGATGATAATTCGTCAAACAGTTCATTTTGTATCATAATGTAATTGATGTGAATCATGTAAACATGTGCTTTGATGTAACGTTTTCAATTATATTTGTGTTGGTTGTATTTACTTTGAGCACTATTATACTCATTGTTGTGATACTCTACATGAAGTCCTCCACCCCCGGACGTTTCCGCCATCCTTGGTTTGGGGGTGTGACAATATGAGCTTGTGGAAGTGGAAAATATGAAAGAGGGTGAAATTTAGGTTGAAAAAGTGTAAAATAGTCGGAACCCTCGCATGCCTTATATAGGCCGAAGCCTCGGATCCGAGGCTTTTGCGAGGCTATGCGAGGCTGAAAGCTTGCGAAGGGAAGCAACTTTGGTTCGGAGGTGGTAGGCTCGGATTGGACCAGACCTCGGTCCAATGGGAAGAGGGCACGTGCGAAGGGGGTGTCCGAGGTGCGTGTGAGGGTGATGTCTGGTGTGTCTCATGCGAGGCTGTCCGGTTCTTACTGGACCTAGGACTTGGTCGAATCAGGTGGTGACATGCAAGGCCGCGATCCAATCAGAAGACACCACGTGGAGGCTCACATGCGAGGGTGACGTGGCAGTTACTATTCATGCGAAATTTCCCGGTTTTTCTATTTTTCTTTATTTTTGTGCCAAAAACTTGTAAAATTCATAACTTTTGCATACGAACTCCGTTTTTGACGTTCTTTATATGCACGCATAGGTAAAGTTATAATCTACGACTTTCATTTAGACTTCAATCAAAATCATGCATTTGAATCAAAAATTTACCCAAGAAGTCCATAACCTAATACAATACACCTCACATAGCTAACTATGGGTTGAAAGCCCTAAAAATCCCGGTTCAAGTTTATTATGGGCTAGGATTCTCTTATTGGGCCTAATGGACCAATAAACCTTCAATTTGACTATTTTCGGCCACAACTAATTCAATTAGCGCTAATGGTCCGTAAACTACCTATTGGACTTTTATTTGGGCCGTGAACTCTCCTAAGGGCCCAATGGGCTGAAAAATATTATTGGGCCTCATAAAATTCGAGCAAAGCCAAGAGTGGATCCAAACCATTTCATTCTCATCTCTTTTAGCCCAAATTCTTGGCCCAATAGAAATATGTACATATATATGTGTAAAAATAGAGAAAAGGGATTATTTTTGCACTTGACACCTCACTTTTGCATGGTGGATTTCCATGAACACATCACTTCAATCCTCTCTCTTTCTCTCTTTTTCTACTCTTGGTCGAACCCCTCACCCCTCACCATCTCCATTTTCTTTCAAAAATCTCTCAAGAACTCCTCCTTCCTCCTCTAAATTTTCGAGATTTGGTGTGAATTTTCAAGAGGTTTTTCATCAAGATCATCATCCTTGGTAAGTTCTTACTTGAATCTACGGTTTAACTTCTAGATTTCATCAAAAATCTCTTCTTAACTCATCAAGAGGTTTTTCATCAAGATCATCATCCTTGGTTGTATTCTGATATGTATGATGATGGTGTTTTCTTGTTTCAATTATATATATTGTGATGATATTACAAGATGAAGTCACACGCAAGCCCCCTGACGTTTCCCCCGTCTGGTTCGGGGGTGTGACAAATATGGATTAGGTAGTCTTGTATCTTTCAACTTGAGGAAAATGTGACGTTGGGAGAGTAACAGGAGGAGGTGGATGAAAGATGAAGTCTAGTTCCATCATTTCCAAAGGAAGGGAAAATAATTTCACCTTGACTTGAAATTGGAAAACCATCTATAGAAGATTGAGGAAAACTATTTCTTTAAGAATGAGGGAGATTATTTCTATCTTCATAATATATTTTAAAAATAGTAGAAAAGGAGAATTCAAGGTAGTTGCTTTTAACCCTTTATTATTAACCCATAGATTTAAATGAAGGTTAGGATCCATATTTTCAATTCGAACTTTGAAGAGGGATGCCGTAATCAAATTCGAATCTATTTTATGTAGGTAAGGCTTTTACCAATATCAATCTTATGAAATTCATAGATCTTTTGAGATTCATTTATCAATGGAATGTTTAATATCAGATTATGCTCTCACTTTTGTGAATTGGATGCCAAGGATCACAAACAAGATGTGAATAACCATGCACACCTGCTTAACAACCTTGATGTCATTTACCATCTCACATTGATGTGCTACTTAACCACACACGCTCCATCAACAATGATAATTACCGAGATTCCCATCATATCTTTTATAGTCCATATTAGTGTGTTAGTTAACCACACACGCTCAACTAACGATATATAAACTGTGATGTGTGTTTTCATGGATTAGCATACATTTCACATTTTTCCTAAAGTAACTAAGAGTGAGATTTTAAAAATAGTATAGTTACTTTATATCATTATACTTATTAATGAGATTATGTTCTATCAAACCCATTCGGATAACGACCTTCCGCCGCACAGGAGAGCGGTGTGTGAGAGTGGACACTCATTCAACGACCATTTTATAAGCCGATTCCTTATACCCTATTTATAACTTGGTTTCGTGAATGAGGTGTACTAGCAATTTGACTGAATTCTCTTATACATATAATATATTAAACATTTAATAGTATATATATAAGGTGTATTTTAAAATTTTTCTAAAATACTAGGTTTAAATTTAAATTTTCGAAATTAATATAAAAATTAATTTAATTAAAAATCAACCAATTAAGATTTAATCTTGATCTTTTAATTAAAAATTAATTAAATTAATTTAAATCTCATGAGGATTAAATAATTATTTACTATTAACTATTAAGAAAAAAAATTTAATTTAATCTTAATCCAATCCCTACTAAATTTTTGAAAAATAAGGTTATTGGGGTTATCCAGTTTTAATTATTCTATTTTAACTAATTAAAACAATAATTATCAAATAAGGAAACCCTAACTTGCCCTCTAAGCACTTGAAAATAATGGAGGAGGATAGGGTTTCTAAAACCCTTGCAAAAATCGAAAAACCTAAGGGTAGAGGCTTAGGTTTCAAGCACCCTATAGAGATTTCGAAATTTGCCTCATTAGGGTTTAGTTTCTATGAACCCTTATTTTGATCTATTCAACTTTGTGCAAGATCAATGAGAACAATGGATATGATACCACTGATGTGTTTTATATGTTACAAAAACTAATTTTTGGCGGAAAAACATAACCCTTAAGTTCACATGCATCGTAAAGGATCTATGTTCTCATTATGATTTGCAAACAACTATTGAATATCAAGAACCCTAGAACTATATTGCTATTTTCGAAAAATACCAAAGGGTTATTAGAAAATACATACCTTATGTTTATTTTAGTAAATAAACATTGATTCCTTCTTGATCAAGCATTAGAAAGCAAACATCAAAAGTCTCATGCCTGTAATGGCTCACACCCAAACCTTAGCAAGTTGGACGCTAACGAGGAGAGAGGATGAGAGGAAGAATTTTTGTTTCTACCTCTTGTAGAAGGGATTATCGAAATTGTGAACCCTTAGGAGGCTTTATCTAGAAACCTCATAACTATCTAGAATTTCGCCTCCCCCCTACCCACCCCACCATCCGAGGAAGTCTCTAGAATTGATTAATGTTCAACTTTTGAACATTATCACCTTCAGTCCTTCTACTTTTAATTAATCCAAATAATCCCAAAATTAATTCAAATTATTTGCTGATTAATTCTTAAATAAACAATACTATTTCTAATTAATATATTATTCTCATAATTTATTGATAAATCATTTATTTTGATTTTCTAATTTATTTATTTACCATATAATAAATTAATAAATCAGTCTCTCTCTCTCTCTCTCTCTCTCTCTCTCAAAAACATTCTATTAAATTTCTAGGTTTAAGGGCAACCCGAAAGGACTTTGTTAATAATTCAAGATTATACTAATTTAGTTATTGGCTTAGACACATAATCCCACCCATACTTTATCCCTGAATACATCAAGTTTCATACATTTGTTTTTAAGTATTAATAGTCATTTTAGAAGCTTACAAACTATCTTCAACAACTCAAGTAGAACTTTCATTGGTTTATCTAATTTAAGCACCATCCTCGATAAATAGTCAAATTAGACAATTTGTCACAATTTTAGCCTTATATATTAGAAATCTAGGGTAAATCAATTGCTTAGAATCCGTGGAAAGTTGCTAAACACTTTCAAATTGAAGTATTTCGATGGTATAAATAAAAATTTCAATTGGATAAAATTCAATGGTTTTGAATAGATAGAATGAGAATGTTATTTTCTTGTGTGTACTACAATTATGTGCAAAAACAGATTATTAACTTCTATGTCTGAAAATTTCATAAACTTTCACAAAACTGGCACTAAAACAAGTTCTACCCATTAGAGGCTACCCCTGGACCCCTGTTGGTTCAGGGCTTCATCCTTAAATGACAACATACTTTGAATCTTGGAGAAACTCAAACAAGTGTGCTCTCCGCACCACCCTTACTTGTTTAATGTTTATCAAGATTGCATTTGATCAACAAAATTAATTTCATTACACTTAAATAATATTAGTGATACAAATCATCAACATTACACACGCTACCAAAACATATTCTATATATCAAACCTTACTATTCTAACATCACTCCATGCCTTCCATCCCTTAATTTATTATTATCCTTTAAAGTCCATGTATGCTCAATTTCTGTTTAAGCATTATACTTTAATTTATTTCCAATTTATGGTAAACCATGGAGCTATGCTAAGAATACACGATAAATCTACATTTAGGGTCTTAACATCCACTTATAACCCTTTTTCCCAATATAAAACATTCTAATACACCTATTCAAAAATTGTGCCTAACAATGCATATATATTCAAATCAAGAATTACTAAGACTAGATGATTCATAATATCAGATGGAACTTTAATTATCAACGCATCCTTTTTCCTTTGCTATTTCTAATATTGTTTGTATCAACAATTAGACCCATCCGCTACTAAACATAACCCCATCCACATCGAGACTTCAACATTCCAAAATGGTGCTGATAGACCCCTCATATTTTGTGGGTCAGTTTGTACTTTGCAAGGGGGGCGGAGCCCTCCGCTTTTTAGCTCCAAGATATACAAAAGGGGATAAATGAAATCACCAAACAACAATACTCACCATAAAAATTAGAAACGCGTCGTTGCATTATGTATAAGAAAAAAAATTACTTTCATTATCTATAAAAATGAATCATCACTTAAATTATGTATAAGAATAAATCACTTTAACTTATTGTTAGCTTGATACCATCTTAAGAACAACATTCATATCAAGTTACCCCACTATAAATAAGAATAAGTATTACACACACTATGAATCCAATAAATGACAAGGAAATTCATCATAGTCTTTTGTCTATTTTGAGTTAAAACTAAGTATTAAAATTTTGAGTCCCCACAAAATGTTACACAACGAAGACGTAAGAAGTAAGAATGACACTACTTAAAAATCAACAGATCCAAAAAATGATTAAACCAAAAATCATAATTTATGGGCATATAATAATTGTTGGCTCCATGGCGATTGAGCTATCTCGATCACAGTTTTCAGGACCAATGCTTATAGCTGCTTCTTCCTGAATTTTTGAAGGTAGAAATACATAACATTAGTCCAAATACATCATGTGTTAATCAGGGGCCATGAAAAAAAAAATTAATTACCTTTACAAGGTTTCGAAAGTAAGTAGTTGTATAATTCCCTGATGGAAAGAAAACTTCTACTAGGTCTGCAAGGACTAGCTGAGGCTGAGACACTGCTCCATCGAACCAATCTTTACAATAAAATGAAGAAAATATCAATCCTATTTAATTCAAGGATTTTCTAAGGGTTTTTTCAATTTACTCGATTTGTGGATTTAAATGAGAACAAAATATTGGACAATACTTTGCAACTAACATTAGTTGTAGGAAGATCTTTTAAAATGTTTAAAACACCTAGAATTTTAAATCATCAACAAATATGAAGAATTTAATAGAACATACCAAGAGCCATGTCAGTTGAAACACGTTTATCGTATCTCCACAAGCTTTGAGAAGAAAGAAAGGAGAAACAAGATTGGTCTTCTACATTGAGGTTTTGAAGAAATGTGGAGGCGTTGTAGCTCAGTGGGTCAGGAGTTAATGTTCCATCGATCACTACATCTATAGTCTAGATTTCTAGAAGTAAGAAGTCGAGAATAAATTGTTGGATAATTTTGAATAATATTGAATGTAACCTACACATAAGATAGCTTGAAGTTGTTCCAAATCATCACCAATGGAGATGTTGTAAGTTTCTTTGTTGATGGAGTCATCGATGTTCTCTCCACCCGCATCTTCTATATACTGTTGCAGAAGTACAAATGTTATATTAGATTAATTTGGACTATCTTATTTCAATTTTGACCAATGTAGTTTCATTGTAACTAATGGTTTGGTTATAGGAGGTGATAGTGTTGAGTCATCCACTTAAAATAAGAGCATCCACAATGGGGAGTTGAATTGAAGAGTTGAATGAGGTATCATGTCTACTTATCATTCAATGGATACAACTCCATCATTGAGAAGTGACACATTGGTATTCAATGGATTTGGAGTTCAATGGTCATTGAACTCTTCAATAAGAAAAAGGAAAGTCTTTAAATCTTTAGATAAATATTTTTTAATATGTTCCATTAAACATGTAGAGTTTAATGCATTGTGGGATAAAAATAAATAGAGTTGTATGAAATTGTGAATGATGATATGACACTCCATTGAACTCTATAGAGTTTAATATTTTTTAATATGTTCTATTAAACTTGTAGAGTTTAATGCATTGTGAGATAAAAATAAATAGAGTTGTATAAAATTGTGAATACCCTAAAAGTGAATTGATCTTTATAACGTTTTTATGATTTTCTCTTCAATTAAAACAAAGGGTAAAACAGTCAAAATCATATTTATTTGGATTAAAAAAAAAAAAATGGAAACACCACGTCCAATGGTTATAATTGTTAGTGTGCAAAAAGAACACTCAACGCAGGCAATTTTAACTAGTATTCTTGTATAATATTCTTCCAAAAAACAACAATTTGGAGTCATCCAAAATCGCTTATTTTAACATTATTTAATGTTCTTTAGGTATTTTATTAACTAGAATAGTTGATTTGTAATGAAATTAACAATATACAAAGATTCTAGTCTATGTACCTTTAGCTTGTATTCTTCTACTGTGAAAGACCAAACACCCTGCATAGAGAAAATTAAACATAATTTTTTTAGCATCACCGACCTACCAACACAGAAGTTACAACTTATGTGGGACCCACATGTCTTGTTAGTGTAACGATGATAAAAAAATTACTATTTCTAGGCATACATACATCAAAAAACTCCATCCATGCGACTATTGGTTTGAATTTTTTGGTTTTATTAGCTGCGGATTGAACCAAGCACATGTAATTGTTTCTCACCTGCATAACCAACACATAAAAAATCATCAGACGTAACAACTCAAACAAAATCAAATATGGCAACCTTTTTACACTTACAGCATCATAAATTTGATTTGCTCTCACTTCCATGTTTACAAAAACTCCAAGGTACTTGATCCACTCCGCTCTCTAACAATAAAAAAGTTCATATTAATGATAATATAGAGACATAAATCTAGAGAGAGATTTAGAAAGAGAAAAAAAAGGTACTTGGAGAGGAGATTGTTCGCCCATGGGTAGAAAAGTAACATAATTGCATGACTGCGTTTGCTGATTGACATTATTATAAGCAATGAAATGTGCTGTATATTGAGAAAATTGTTGTGGCTCACTCTTGTTAAGCATCTGAATTTGTCCTCCATTGTAAAGTTTAAGTACACATGCAGAAGCTACCCTTTCTGATGTGATACCCTTCATGGATGACAGGAGTCCTAAAAGCTGTTCATGTTTTTGGGAATCCGATAGTTATGATACAAGCTCAATCTAGCTAGACAAAACTATTTTCTCATGAAATTAACACTTGTTAATTTGAATACCATGGCATGATCATTAAATCTCTAATAACAATCGTACATGTAACATTTACACAAATTGTTGAACTATGTAAACGTCATGTCTTCTGTGACATAGATGGAATTAATTAGATGTATATTACAAATATATTAGTTTGTCGTTTAAAAAAAATGGGTATTTTTTGCTATGCTATAATGATGATATTTGATATCCATTATTATTTAAATTTAAATTTCAAGAGGCTAACCATAATTCAAAGATGCAAAATTCTTAAAAATATTATATTTATAAAACAAGAACGATTTGACTTACACACAAAGGCATAATCTCACCTCGAAGAAAGAAACTGCATAAATTTAAAAGAAAGTACGCATTAATGAAAACATGTATTACAAAACAAAAACTGAATGGTCGTGCTATAAGTATATTCTTAACCAATTTTACCTCTCTAAATCAATCTAATAAACCTTTTACTTTTGATCTCATATCATTTTTTTTCTTTTTTTTTTTGTTGTTTTTTTCTTTTATTTTATATTTTATTATTATTATTATTATAAATTTCGATAACTATATAAAATTCGGACAACATTTTAAAATTTGGACAACAGTATAAATTCAGACGATATTATAAAATTTGAACGACTATATAAAATGAACAAAAGTACAATTTGCTTTCAATCCGCATAACACACCACACAAATGTGTTACTGAACCAATTAATATATCCATGATAAATAAATACAAACTTTGCTTTTGTTTCGTTTTATATACTTGTTTGAATTTTATTATGTGGTCCGAATTTATAATATCGTCAAGATTTTAAAATTTCATCCGAATTTTGAAATGTTGTCCGAATTTTATATACGGTTATCAAAATTAATAATAATAATAATAATAATAATAATAAAAATAAATTAAAAAACAATAAAAAAACAAAATAGAGAAAAAAACAACAAAAGATAAAAATTCACATCACAAGAGGAGATTGAATTGGAAAAATAAGAGATACTTATAGCATTATCCTAATTAATTAATTATCTGTAAAAACAAAATATGATGAGTTATAGTACCCGGAAAATAATTGGCATCCACGGAATAGTTTGATAATGGGATGACAAATGATTTGATTCTTGATGTGCAATATTTTGTCTTTGTTGCCATCTTTGAATTATTCTGCACAGATATTTTAATGTATATTAATTAAAGAGAAGTTAAATATATCTTTCTATTTTTGTTTTTACATATTATAATTAAACGGTAATATGTATAACATTTAATGTTTATTTAATTAAATAAAAAAATATTTTAAGATAGTAATATGATATATGCAATTATTTAAATTGGTAGGAGGATTTTTAGGAATAAAAAATAAAAGAATATTTAATTTCTCATGATTAAAATATGTTTATAATAACATTAAAATTTTCAATCATTTGGTAACATCTGAAATTAAAGGTTATACATTTTAACCTGAAATGTTGATTTACTATTTTTATTTGTAATTTAACATGGGTTTTTAATTGTTGAACTGGGTGTAAATGATTAAACAAAGATAGAGATTCAAGATGGAAACTTGCAAATAGAAAAAACTTAAGTTTTGTGAAAATTAAAGTACATCAATATTATTGTATTACATGTAGAGGCCTGCACGAGCGGTCCTTTAATATTTTAATTAAAGGCATATGTAAAAAGTAAAATATAAACTTTTAAATATATAAACAAAATTCATTAATAGTACAATAAGATTCAACACCTAACACCTAATACACTGTTGCTAATTATATTAGTGATTTCAATAAAAGGTGTTCATTTATAAATAGTTAGTGACGAACCCGTGACAAAAACCTCCCGATTCCAATGAATTATGGATAGATTTTTAACAAAAAATTTTATTTATGTAAAAAAAATTGGGCCCCTTTAACGGTATGAGTCATGTGTAATTACACACCCTGAACCTTCTTAAGTCGGGCTTTGATTATGTTGATCTCAATGTTATATTAGAGCATCTACAATCCATTGAACTCTATAGAATTCAATGGAGTATCACATCATCATTCACTGTTCTATATAATTCTATTTATTTTTATCACACAGTGCATTAAATTTTACAAGTTCAATGGAACATATTAAAATAATATTTATTTAAAGATTTAAAAACTTTTATTTTTCTCATCGAAGAGCTCAATTACCATTGAACTCCACATCCATTAAATGCCAAGGTGACATTTCATAATGATAGAGTTGTATCAATTGAATGATAAGTAGATATAATACTTTATTCAACTCTTCTATTAAACTTTCCATTATAGATGCTCTTAGTGAAAACTCGTTAACTATGATAATTGCTAATTCTTTGGGAGTTAATTTGATTTGAAAGACCAAGCTAGTGTAAAATATTTCAAGTGTGTGGTGAACTGTTTTGTATCCCATCAAAAGAAAATCAGAGTTTATAAACAAATATTAAAATCTATTTTGTTATTGATAATCTATATTATGTATCAATTATATGGGTTGCTCAATGAGTTACCCAAAGAGCATTGGTAATAATTTAGCCGCTTTCCCAGAAAAACATTTCACACATGATTGGTAATTAACAACTATTTGAATAATTTATGTTGCGGCGACCCGTGACTTCTATCATCTTTTAGAGGTGATTTGAAGTTTTAGAACCCGTGAAGAAAAAGCCGACAGATTTAAGTGGTGGGGTGAACTTCTCACATCTCTTTTACGGTTTTACCACAAACAAATAATGAAATCATTTGAAATAATACAAATACCCAACATTTTATTAAGGAAATATATCAACAATAGTCTATAAAACATATCCCGTTAACATCTAAAAACGCTAAAAATGTTTTTTATTTGATGATTATGTCGTAAATGCTTTTCTATATCATGCCAGAAAGATTGATTTAGCAGTTAGACGAAAGGTAGCACAGATAGAATTAGATACCTGGATAAGAAGATAACTCTCGCCATCCAACCCGTTCTTGATGACTTTGAAAGTATTTCCGTAATATATACGAAAATAAGTAGCATTTTCTACCTTAGAAATGTTGGCCACTTTGACGGTCGCACCCTCAGCCACTCCCCACCCACCTAGAAGCAGAAGACCTCCCAATGTCGACAGTAAAACCACCGTATACAATAACATTTTGTATCTAACAAGTTGGAGTCTCAACCTCTCCAAGGGTAAAGAGAATTAATGTGATGTCAAGAGTGAAAGAGAGAAGAATGGAGTTGCACACTTTGGAATTTTTATGGGCTACACAATGATGGAATGCAGATAGAGGTAATGAGGTCTTATATTTTCATGGTGGGGTCTCTCTCTTTATATATATATATATATATATATATATATATATATATATATATATATATATATATATATATATATATATATATATATATATATATATATATATATATATATATATATATATAATATGAGAACTTAAAAATATTATTTTTATGTTATTATTCTGCAATGAATATTGTATGTGTATGTTGTTGAATTATTATTCATTGTATGTGTATGTTGTTGAATTATTCTAATATGAATATTAACATTTGATTATTTATATATTTATATATTCATTAAAATGTTATTATTCTATTATAAATTTATGTATGTTTATTTTTGTAGTAAATTATAATTTTAGTTTTAACTTGTATTATTTATTTATTCATTTCTAAATAATGACATAAAACTATGAATACAAAATTCATTATAAAATAATAACATAAAAATAGTGTTTTTATATTCTCATACTATTTACTATTTTTATTTGAAATATATATATATATATATATATATATATATATATATATATATATATATATATATATATATATATATATAGAGAGAGAGAGAGAGAGAGAGACAGAGAGAGAGAAAGAGAGAGAGAGAAAGAAATATAGGTTCATGTATTCTAACTATTTATTGTGTGGATGTAGAAATCATTATGGGCCAATCATTTCAAAAACCTAGATAGAGGTAAAATAGTAATCTTTGCAATGCTTAATAATGGTACATAATTAAATCATTTAATTTCCTTTAAACAAGGGAAATTAGTTTTTCTAACCCTACAAAACCATAACTCCTTACACTCTCGTTCTCTTCCTTCCCCATCGGAATATCACAGTCGGTAACTCCATTTCGTCATCATCTCTGTCACATCCTTCATAACACCGGTCAAGTAGCTCATTGCTTGACCTCCACCTTTCGCCAACCGACTATCATCTTCTTTATCCCGACATCTACGACATCGAGTAGATGGGAGCGGCGCCAAAAAAGAACCCAAAAGTTGACAATTAAATGGTCATTCAGACTAGGTTTTGTTTTAATCAGGTAAAGTATCGCTTCAACTATCCTTGTTGTTTGTTATACATTTAAATTCAAATCAATACACTATATGGTATTATTATTATTATTATTTTTTTGGAAAAGTTTGAATCATTTAAATGTTAAATAAAACTGCCAGGGTTTAATTCATGGATTCTACAATCTTATGGATTCAATTAATCAATAGAAGAATTTGATTTTGTATGTTTGGGAGTTTTACATAAACATTTGGAAATTAGAATATTGGAATCTGTGACATGTATCAATTTTGAGTTTTGAATCTGTGACATGTTTTTTTCTTTGTTTCTTCCAACTAGCAAATTTCTACAATTTCAACTTTTAGTTTTAGATTTTTATAATGGTGTTGAAGTATCTTGTTCTTCATATGAATTTGATGTTGATGGTTTTGAATTGGAATATTTTCATTCATGATTCATAGAAAATGTGGTGATTTAGGGAGCGCCCTAAAAGTGTTTGAAGAACTGCCAAAGAGAAATATGGTTAGATAGGTATTGATTGGTCAACATGTCATGGTAGTCTCTGATTGTATTCATGGTTAGTGATGAAATGTTTATTGATTGTGCAACTCATCTCCAAAGGTAAACAAAATCAAAATAGAGAATTATGTTATTCTATCATACTTCAAATTCAGAAGTCCTCTCATTTTCTTACAATATTGGAAGACCTGCAATCATTTTTCGATTATGAAATTTATCAAGTGTTGGTTTGATGATTAGAGTCGGGTTTTCATTCTTTTAGGTATAGTTTCTAGAGAATGTTTCGACCCTTCTTTTAAATGGGTTTATTTTTTTGAAATTTGAAGGCATTCTATAGTGTATTCCCTTTAAGCTAATTAAGCAAATTCTATGAGAATGACTTTCTTTCGTCATCCTTAGGTGTTATTCTTATCTTCAATTGTTTCATTCTTTAAGAATAATTATTTCATTCTTTAAGAATATTATGAATGTATTCTTTTATTTGAATAGTGTGTAGAGAATATTATAATATTGGAGAATCACACAAAGAATGATTCTGCCAAAATTGTATTTCCGATATAATCACATAAGAATGATTATGGCAGAATCATTTAAGAATGATTATGCCAAGGTTCTATTGCAATTAACTGATGTCTTAACATGATTTTTGTGACTTATATTTTCCAGATGTTTCAAGTTTTACCTAGGAATCACTTACCATCATCTAGTTTATCTCCTTTTGCAGCTCCTTGTATAAAGTCAATCTCTTGCAATGCAATTATGACAAAATGCCAATCTCACAAAATGCCAACCTCAAAGAATGCTAGCGTTTTTTTGATGTGGCTTAGAGGTCAAACATACACAAGATATCTAGGAACCAAACAAGAAGGTGAATGTGATGGGTTTTAAGCAAAAAAAAAATTCCTATGGTGTTCATGCAAACCCTAATGCTTGGATCTATGTTTTTCTACTTGTACATGCATAATTGTCCAAGACTTGCATAAACCCTAATCTAACATATCATAAAAATCAAAATAATATATAATAAACTAGTTAGAAAGTTACCTTGATTGTTTCTTGAAGAACTTGAGCCTTTGAGAACCTTAACACCTCAAATGTTGTGTCTCTAATAGATCACAAACACCAAAACAATTGGAGAAGGCAAGAGAGAGAGGGGGGGGGGGGGGGGGGAAGGCTAAAATCAGCTCCTAGAACTCTTAGGGTTATGGTTTTTTCCGATTTTGGTAGCCAACCGTCCCTTTATATAAGTGAGGAGTTAGGGTTTCAATCACACACTTATTCGGTTGCTTAGGCTCTAAGCAACCCATAAGAATGTTCGGGAATACCTACCTTGCACGAATTCTTAAGGCCTTATCCCCAAGAATTTGTCCACCCTATCTCTAGGGTTTTCTTACCTTACTTTGCAACTATCCAATAATTGAAATATCAGTGCCCTAGGTTTTAATTAATATCTTTTCATCACAAAATTAATTCCTAATTAATTCTTAACCAATATTAATTAAACAAATATGATTTCTCCTTTAATATATTATTCATATAATATATTAATTAACCATAATAACCTCTTTCTCTATTATTCATCCAGTCAAGTTGCCTTGGTGAAGGCAACCCACAAGGACCATGCTACAATTGGGTCAAGTACATACAAAATATAGTTATGGGCTTAGACACCTAATCCAACACTCTCCCACTTGAATAAGTATAATAACTATAGATGCAAGTACAACTTCAAAATCCGATTAGTAATCGTAGCTCTCAAAATCTGCTATCGAACTCTGACACGTCCTTTAGATAAGGGATCGTATAGTCCTCCGTTCTCAAGATATCGTGTGGACAATCACATGGAACATAATCATACTTATTGTCCAGCAGTTTGTTTCTCGATCTCTGATTGGTCTGACATAGAAATTAATTGAACACATCAACTCAGTCCTGATCGGGCCCGACACATAAGTCAAAGCAAAACATCGAGGGGTCCAAGATATCACTTTTACCCCCACAGGATAAAAGGAATAGATAAACGTTGACTTATATGCATTTACTATTGACTCATCAAATCATACACACCAATGTGTTTTATAACATCAAGTTACTGATGCGTTTACACATTATCAATGCACAACCAACTCGCAAACAATAAACCATATATCTAGGTTTAAAGACTATATGATATTATCGTCTCACAATCACTTGTGATTAATTCCATGAAGTGATTCAGGTGAGCGCGGGTTTAATCCAATACTCAAATCTTATTTCAAGAGCACTCATGAACGTTGCAGCAAACCTTTGCTATGTCTAAACACTTAGATAATCTACAAACCAATTCATGACAATCTTCTTTCATACCTACTTCCAAAGTATGAGCAAATGTGGATAGTTTAAATAATCTTATTATTTAGGAAGTCAAAACATGCAAAATGAAACAATAGTAAATAATTGACATAAGATAGTAACATTACTCGTAAATAATACTCCTTTATTTAATCATCAAGTCAATTACAATTTATCTATTACAAGTTTCCATGTTTATCTAATCACTAAAACTAATTTCATCCTTCAGCCCAATGCTCTTAGCGTGCTGCAAGTGCTTAACCTTACTCAGTCCCTTCGTAAGGGGATCTGCTGGGTTTTCTTATGACGATACCCTCTTAACCACGAGGAGTCCCTCTTCTATCCGATGTCTAATGAAATAATATTTCCTGTCGATATGCTTGGATATGCCATGATCCCTCGGTTCCTTGGTTAAGGCAACCACACCTTCGTTGTCGTAGAAAATCTACATAGGCTCCTTTATGGCTGACATAACTACAAGGTCTCCGATGAAGTTTTTCAACATATTGTCTCCTTTGGCACTTTGCTCGCTTCTATGTATTCTGATTCGCACATTGAATCAGCTACAGTCACCTGCTTGGAACTCTTCCAAGTCACTGCTCCTCCGTTTAGAGTAAAGATCCAGCCTATATGTGAGCGGAAATTGTCTCGATCGGTTTGAAAACTGGCGTCACTATACTCTTGCACTCTCAAGTCATCACTCCTACTGAGGATAAGAAGCCATTCCTTAGTTCTCCGAAGGTACTTAAGAATATTCTTGACTGCGGTCCAATGTGCTCTACCAAGGTTCCCTTGATATTTGCTGACCATGCTCAAAGCGAAGGCCACATCATGGCGAGTACAAGTCATAACATACATGATCAAGCTAACTACGGAAGCATAAGGTAATCAACTCATCTCTGCTATGTCGGCTTCAGTACTCAGACTTTGAGTCTTACTTAATTTGGTATTGCTTTGGATTGGTAACTCTCCTTTCTTGGAATTATCCATACTAAAACGCTTTAGTACTTTATCCAAGTAAGTACTTTGACTAAGTTCTATTAGTCTTTTACTCTTGTTTCTCACTATCCTTATCCCAAGAATATAGGAAGCTTCTTCGAGGTCCTTTATAGCGAAACACTTCCCAAGCCATAACTTAACTTCCTGCAGGGTTGGAAAAGACGAATATCGATAGAATTTGCAATGACCTATTTTCGTCCCTAAAAACATCGTAGCGAGGGTTTGCAATAGAAAAGATAATTTCGTCACAATTGTGACAACGGAATGAAATCCGTGGTAGGTGGTATTCCATCGTGTATTTCGTAGTAGGATTCCATCTCAAAATCCGTGGTAGTTATTCCATCATAAATTTCATGGTGGCGATTCCCTAGCAAATTTCGTGGTGGTGATTCCCTAGCAAATTACGTGGTGATGAATCCCTAGCAAATTTTGTGGTGGTGATTCCCTAGTAAATTTCATGGTGGTCATTCCCTAGTAAATTCCATGGTGGTCATTCCCTAGTAAATTCCGTGGTAGTGATTCCGTAGCAAATTTCGTCGTGTTGAATCCCTAGCAAATTTTGTTTGATGATTTCCTAGCAAAATTCTGTGGTCATGAATCCCTAGCAAATTCCGTTTGATGACTTACTAGCAAATTCCGTGGTCATGAATCCCTAGCAATTTTATTGGTGCATATTATATACCATATTCCATATGGACTGATGGATAATTGATTTATAAATTATATCCAAATTATTTTGTAGTAATATATAAAAAACAAAATCAAAACAAAAAAAAATCGAAACCATTATATCATAAAATAATACAATAATTATTTATTACATGGAAAAAAGAAAGTTGCTACTCTAAAATAGATAATCTACAATAAGCATATATCAACCTACTACTATTGTTGTTTTGTAAGATCCAGCGTCGTTTTAATAAGATCCAATGTCGTTTGAAGTTGTATTTTAAGATGCCCGACCCTTGCTTTGTTTTCCTTTTGTTAGGCGTTCATCATTTCTTTAAGCTATTCGTTTTGTTTTTTTTTTGTTTAGCAATAAGTTCCCCCATTTCTTCTATTTCATCATTTTCCGGAATGTAAGATACATCCTTTTTACCGTTCCTATTTGGAACAGCCTTTGCAAAAGATTCTAATCTATAACATCCTGTTTTGTATCGTCCATGATTAGGGTTCGTGGGCTGCAAACCAGGCATGAGGGAGTGTCAGGGTTGTGACGAGTTGCTAGGAGTGTAAGGCATTTTGTCACCTTTCTATAGGTATGAGGTTCATTGGAATCAGAGTTATATCAAGGAAGCGATGTAGGTTTGAAGTTGTGGCAGGATGAGTCCCTTATTTGAGAAAGGTGGCAGCTGAGTACGTTGTGCGTACATGTATGTACGCTTAGCGGACTCATGTGCATGAATTTAAAGCGGAGTCACCCAATACGTTAAGCGTACTAGGTCTAGAAGAAACCCTAATATTTTGGAGTGTCCCTATTTAAGGAACAATATGTCTTCATAGCCAGCCACCATTTCTAGATTTCAACTCTCTCAAAACCCTAATTCTCGTTCTTTGAGATTGAGTGTCTATTGTGAGCTTATATGAAATGACCCAAAAATACGACCCAAAAATTTCATTTTTCAATATAACCAAAAACCATAATCTGAGTGTCATATTATTAAAAAAAAACCATACGTGATGTATCCCAACATAATAAAAATTACTGTGCGGAAAAACTGTATCATATCTATGTCATATCAAAATTACAAACTAAATCAACTCCCAGGATAAAAGCTGAAGCTATGGTGTGTGCGATGCCATCATCCCGAGCTCTTCCCTCTGCTTGCGGAAGTACCTGTAACCAAAACTGAAACTGTAAGCACGAAGCTTAGTGAGCTCCCCCAAACTACCACATACCATACAATACATATATAAAGCACATACTGGGCCTTGCCCATTGCATCAGACCGAAGTCTGGAACTAGCTGCATCGGACCAAAGTCCGGAACTGACTGGGACCTTGTCCCCTGCATCAGACCAGAGTCCGGAACTAACTGCATCGGACCGAAGTCCGGATTTGACTGCATCGGACCGAAGTCCGGAACTAACTGCATCGGACCGAAGTCCGGAACTGACTGCATCGGACCGAAGTCCGGAACTGACTGATCATGGCATAGCATAAAACATAACAACTATTATAAACACATATACTGCATACTGCATCGGTACAAAGTCCGGAACACATAACACAAACATGCTTGTATCACAAAGACATCAAGCACTCTAACTACTGCATCAGACCAAAGTCCGGAACTACTGATAATTTAACGGGCCGGCATTGTGGCCGTAGACCCGTTCCTACTGAAAGGAAACTCACCTCGTACACTGGCTGCTGAGTGTATGGCTCTGGAAGCTAACTGTTGTTGCTCCGGTATCTCCCCGGCTACAAGTCCATAAACACACTCAATCAAATACTAAACACTGCACTGGGTAAAATGACTCTTTTACCTTTGGTCAAAGTCAACTCTCGGTCAAGGTTAACTTTCGTTCAAAGTCAACTCTCAGTTGTCCTGACTCGCCGAGTTGGGCCGCCAACTCGCCGAGTCCCTATTCTCACTCCTCGACCCTACTCGCTGCTACTCGTCGAGTATGGCATTGACTCGACGAGTACCCTCTCGATCCAAGAACTCAGACAATCTTCATCCGACTCGCCGAGTCATATGAACAACACGACGAGTTGTTCTTGAGCTTAAGAAGATTGCCTTGGACTTGCCGAGTTGTATGAACAACTCGCCGAGTCCCTCCATTACTGAGTCTACCCTCAAACTCGCTGAGTCAACTCCACTACTCACTGGTCCCACTCGACACCGCTCAAAAGGAAGAAATCGGGGACTCGCGACTCGACTCGCCGAGTCGTTCTTCCGACTCGTCGAGTCACCGCCATGCAACTATTCTACTCTCGATTCTGCTCGAATCCAATACATACAAATGATAGATCTGAGTCCAATAAGCTGATTTACCACGTAAAGTTTCCAACTTTACGTGTACAAACACATGAAAAAGGGGATAAAGGCTAAAAGACACTTAAAAGGGGTAGATCTAGTGTTATGATGCAAAATAGCTCCATAAAGGCAATAGATCTGGGCTCTACAACTCCTAAATGAACAGATCTAAGGATATCTCAGCATAATAGGGCTTCCATATCAACATAAGGCTTGAGAAAAGCATCAACTAGATCTAGAGGGGGGTTTTAAAGCATAAAAGGGAAGGAAATCTGAAGAATACCTCAAAGAGCTCTTGCTTTCCCTTGAATCTATGTTCTACAATCCTTCTCCTTGCTCCTTTCTTCTTCTCCTTCTTCAAGCCTTCACAATTGCACACAAAATCACTTAAAATCACTCAAGAACGAATTAGGGTTTTCTCACAGCTTCTGAGGGTGAAGGAGGCGAGAATGGAGGCCATAAGGTGGCTTAAATAGTGGGCAACCCGGGGATTTAGGTTTTCTCCCAGACGGACAGACTCGCCGAGTCCAGAATATGGACTCGCCGAGTCGCCAGCTAACACGTGCTCGAAATCCCGCCCCTACTCGGCGAGTCAGGCTATGAACTCGCCGAGTCCCTCTTGCAAAACTTCAAAATGAATACCAAGAAATCATCATACCGGAAACGGGTTGTTACAATTCTCCCCCACTTATCTCAGACTTCGTCCTTGAAGTCTGCTACAGCTGAATCTGCAAATATCTCTGGGTAGTGCTCTCTCATCTCCTCCTCAGCCTCCCACGTCCATTCAGACCCCTTCCGGTGCTGCCACTGTACCTTCACTAACTGAATTTCCTTGTTCCTCAAGGTCTTGGTCTTCCGGTCCAGAATCGCGTCTGGCCTCTCAATATAATTCAGGCTGCTATCAACCTGAATATCTTCTAGGGGAACGACTGCCGACTCGTCTATCAAACACTTCCTCAACTGAGACACATGGAAAGTGTTGTGGATCTGACTAAGCTCCTCCAGAAGATCTAACCGATAAGCAACCCGACCCACCCGGGCCAAAACCCTGAAAGGACCAATAAACCTGGGACCCAACTTGCCCCTCTTCCAGAATCTGATGACACCCTTCCAAGGTGAGACCTTTAGAAGGACCATATCTCCCACCTGGAACTCCAAGTCTGAACGCCTCCTGTCGGCGTAGCTCTTCTGCCGACTCTGCGCAGTCTGCAGTCTACTACGGACCTGGTGGATCAACTCGGTTGTCTTGAGTACCACCTCTGTGCTCCCGATGACTCGCTGACCGACCTCACCCCAACAAATTGGGGTCCTACACTTCCTCCCATACAACATCTCAAAGGGAGGTCGGTCAATGCTCGCATGATAACTGTTGTTATACGAAAATTCCGCCAACGGAAGATACGTATCCCAACTGCCACCGAAATCTAGAACACATGCCCTAAGCATGTCCTCGAGAGTCTGAATCATCCTCTCGCTCTGCCCGTCCGTCTGAGGGTGGAAAGCGGTGCTGAAATGGAGACGAGTACCCATCTCGTCGTGGAACCGCTTCCAGAATCTGGATGTAAAACGGACATCTCGGTCTGACACCACCGATACCGGTACTCCATGACGTGCCACAATCTCCCGCACGTAGATATCGGCTAACTTCTCCGCCAATATACTCTCCTGGATCGGGATAAAATAGGCACTCTTCGTCAACCGATCCACTACTACCCATATCGAATCCACTCCTCGTGCGGTCCTGGGAAGCTTGGTGACAAAATCCATGGTGATGTCCTCTCATTTCCACACGGGAATGTCTAACGGCTGCATCTTGCCGTGAGGTCTCTGGTGCTCCGCCTTGACCTTCCGGCAGGTCAGGCATCTCTCAACGTACCATGCGACGTCTCGCTTCATGCAGGGCCACCAATAATCAGGTCGAAGGTCTCGATACATCTTCGTCGCCCCTAGGTGGATAGAAAATCGAGACTTATGAGCCTCGTCCATCAATACTTGCCGTACTCCACCCCAGTACGGTACCCACACCCTCCCGTGAAGCGTCAGCAATCCCCGACTGTCATAATAAAACGAGGCTACTCGGCCCACTATCCTCTCACACTTCTGCCTCTCCTCCTTGAGGCCCTCCACCTGAGCCCCCTTGATCCGCTCCAACAACGGAGTGATCACTGTCATCCTCAAACACAGATCTCTGATAGGGGCTGCCGACACTTTGCGGCTTAGGGCGTCGGCCACCACATTGGCCTTCCCTGGATGGTAAAGGATCTCACAATCATAATCCTTTAGCACATCCAACCACCTCATCTGCCTCATGTTCAGACTCGGCTGATCCATAAGGTACCTCAAACTCTTGTGATCTGTGTAAATAGTACAACGGACCCCATAAAGGTAATGCCTCCAAATCTTGAGGGCAAACACAACTGCCCCCAGCTCCAAATCATGGGTAGGATAATTAGCCTCGTGAGGCTTCAACTGTCTCGAGGCATAAGCTATCACATGGCCTCGCTGCATCAATACTGCTCCCATACCTGTGATCGAGGCATCACAGTAGACCACGAAGTCCTCTACTCCCTCTGGCAAGGTAAGAATTGGAGCCTCGCACAATCTCTGTCTGAGGGTCTCGAACGCTGCCTGCTGCTCAGGCCCCCAACGAAATACCACCGACTTCCTGGTCAGTCGGGTGAGCGGCACTGCTATCTTGGAGAAGTCCTGAATAAATCTCCGATAATACCCTACCAACCCTAGGAAGCTCCGAATCTCAGATGGAGACTTCGGGACCTCCCACTGCATCACGGCCTCTATCTTGGCCGGGTCTACCAAAATACCCTTCTGGTTGACGAGGTGACCAAGGAACTGCACCTCGCGCAACCAGAACTCACATTTGGAGAACTTTGCGAAAAGTCTCTCCCTCCTCAAAGCCTCCAGCACCTCCCGCAGGTGCTCCTCATGCTGCTCCTGCGTCTTGGAATATACCAAGATATCATCTATGAATACTATCACTGACCGATCCAACATCAGTCTGCACACACGATTCATGAGATCCATGAACGTGGCTGGAGCATTGGTGAGCCCAAATGGCATCACCACAAACTCATAATGACCATACCTGGTCCTGAAAGCAGTCTTCTGTACATCCTCATCTCTAACCCGCATCTGATGATAACCGGAGCGTAGATCGATCTTGGAGAACCAAGACGCTCCCTGAAGCTGATCAAACAGATCATCTATCCTCGGAAGTGGGTAACGGTTCTTCACCGTTACCTTATTCAACTCCCGATAATCTATACACATACGATGTGACCCATCCTTCTTCCTCACAAACAAGATCGGCGCTCCCCAAGGCGAACTGCTCGGCCGAATGAATCCCTAGTCTAACAGCTCCTGCAGCTGTGTAGACAACTCCTGCATCTCAGGGGGAGCTAGTCGATATGGTGCCTTGGCTATCGGAGCCGCACCAGGAATTAGGTCGATCCTGAACTCAACCTGTCTCTCAGGAGGTATCCCCGGCAAATCCTCGGGAAACACATCCGGGTAGTCTCGCACTATGGGGACATCATCAACTGTCGTCTTACCCTTCTCCCGGGCATCCAAGACGTAAGCTACAAAACCGGTGCAACCCTGCTGAACATAGTGCCTCGCCCTAGCGGCGGAACAAAAGGTCGGTCCACGCTATGGTCTCTCGCCCTGAATCACTAACTCTCCCCCACTGGGAGTGCGAACCCTCACTAGCTGAAGCTCACAATCAATCACCGCCCCATTAGGGCTTAGCCAATCCATGCCCACAATAACCTTATTCCCTCGCAGGGGAATAGGTACCAGGTCCACTGAAAACTGCTCATCGAACAACTGAAGGGAACACCCTCTATGCACTTTGCCGACCCTCACGGTCCTATCATCTGCTATCTCAACCTCTAATGGACAATCCAGCTCCCCTGGAGCTCTACTAAATCTCTTGCTAAGCGCAAGCGATACAAATGATCGGGTAGCCCCCGAATCGAATAATACCATAGCAGAAATGCCGTTCACAGAGAACGACCCTGAATAAAACATACAATCATAAGCAATGTTCAAACGATAATAATAATAAAGAGATGGAAGGAAGATACATACCCGTCACCACATCAGGAGTCGCTCGCGCCTCCTCTGCTGTCATCTGAAATGCCCTACCCTTCGCCACTGGCGCATCAGCTCGGCCCTGCCAGCCATCTGTAATCCTCAAGGTAGCAGGGGCAGGTGCAGCCACCTTCCCTGCTGCAGCTAAACTCGGACACTGGGACTTTTTATGTCCCCTCTAATTGCACTGAAAGCAAATCAGATCTGATGCTGCAACGGCAGTAGCAGGGGCCGTACAATCCCTACTCAAATGCCCAATCGGACCGCACTTGTAGCAGCCGGAACTCCCTGCCTTGCACGCCCCCTCGTGCAATCTCCCACACTTGCCACATCGACCGTGGCTCTACTGACTCCTAGATCTGTGATCTGAAACCTTGGGCTTTTTGCCCGAACCGCCTGAACCTAGAACCGCCTCCGGTTTCCTCTTCTTCTCTATCTCGAGATCAATCTCCCTCTCCCGAGCCTTAGCAATCATATCTTCCAGCGTTTTACAGCTGGACCGGCTCACAAACTGGTGGATATTGCTCCGCAACATCTCATGATAACGGGCCTTCTTCATTTCCTCATCAGCCACGTACTGAGGAACGAGAAGAGCCCTCTCCCTGAACTTGGTGGTGATCTCCGCCACTGTCTCTGTAGTCTGGGTGAGGTCTTGAAACTCCTTAGCTAACTGCTGCACCTCAATAACCGGTGCAAACTCCGCCCTGAACTTGGTAGAGAAATCAGCCCAGGTCATGGCGTCCAATGCTGCATCATCCCCAATGGCATGTCTGACCTCCTCCCACCAATCCCGTGCCCTGTCCTTCAGAAGACAGGACGCCAATCTGACCTTGTCCCCCTCGGGACACCTGCTAGTGCGGAAAGCATTGGCCACATCCGCCAACCATCTAGTACTCGCTATAGGGTCCCGCGCCCCATGATAATCCGGAGCTCCACATGCCCTGAACTCCCTGAAAGTAAGGGTGCGCGACCCCATCATGGCCGCCACCTCGGCACGGAAGGTGCCCAATCTCTCATCCATCAACTCTAGAATTCCCTCCTTGATCGAATTGAAGATCACAGGAGTCTGCTCTATAATGATGCGCGTAATCTCTGAAGAAAGAAACTCTCGGGTTTGCTCATCCATGCGCTCGTCCCCCGAGCCTGAACCTGATCCCTCCCCGGCACCTCCACTGCCGGCTGCTGGTCTGGAACGCAAAACCACCATTCTGAAACACATCACAACTACATCAGAAAACGGTAATATCTCAAGGGATCATTGATACTATAACTAGCTTCCTGGTATTGTCTCAGCCTTTCTTGATTCGAGTACGGATCCTCTGCTTTCAGTAGTACGGGCCCATACTACCTTCCACATCTATCCGTACTTTCTTCAAGAACTGCCTTGACTCCACCAAGTCACTTTTACTACTACTGATCTCCGCTACTCTCATCCTAGGCTTGCCCTAGGGAAACCTCAGACTCAACTCAACTAGTCCTTAGCTGCTGGAGGTCTCCTTATAATGCTAATTTGCCACCACCTGAACACCATCACATGTGACGAGGATCAGATAATCCTTCAAGTTAAAGACCCGTCCCTATAACGGTTGGACTCAAACAAGAGCTGCGCAATACGGCCAGTTCCAACACTCTGGGATTATTCAACCCTGATCACATGTGGCGAGACGTGTTCACCTAATGGCTAACTCCCATCACTCAGAACCCCACAAAGCACGAAGCAAGCAACATTACGATAAAGGAAACATACTCAGGCAAAACTATTCTCATAACAAGAAACTGTACTAGCATACAATGCTAAGCTCATATTATCAGGAATAACCTAAACAGGCTACCCTACTGCTATCTACTCAATACTAGCATGCAATACTCATAAAGTTGTAACACATAAAGCAGTCACATAAGGCATCCTCCTAGATCCTTAGTCCTATACTAGCATGTTGTTCTACTGAAACTGAAACTGAACAAATAAGTTGTATGGGTAATTTGGGAGTACTTACTTGAGCCCGGCTGATCGCATGCACCACACCTTTATCTCGTTTAAAAAAAAATTCTTTCTTTCTAAGTGCTTTAAAAATTCTTTTAGAAAACATTTTCCTTTTAAAAATCTTTTTATTTCCCCTTAGTTTGAGTTCAGATACGCCCGGAAGTGTATCCGAATCCCTCAAACCAGGGCTCTGATACCAACTTGAAACGACCCAAAAATACGACCCAAAAATTTCATTTTTCAATATAACCAAAAACCATAATCTGAGTGTCATATTATAAAAAAAAACCATACGTGATGTATCCCAACATAATAAAAATTATTGTGCGGAAAACTGTATCATATCTATGTCATATCAAAATTACAAACTAAATCAACTCCCAGGATAAAAGCTGAAGCTATGGTGTGTGCGATGCCATCATCCCGAGCTCCTCCCTCTGCTTGTGGAAGTACCTGAAACCAAAACTGAAACTGTAAGCACGAAGCTTAGTGAGCTCCCCCAAACTACCACATACCATACAATACATATATAAAGCACATACTGGGCCTTGCCCACTGCATCAGACCGAAGTCTGGAACTAGCTGCATCGGACCGAAGTCCGGAACTGACTGGGACCTTGTCCCCTGCATCGGACCAGAGTCCGGAACTAATTGCATCGGACCGAAGTCCGGATCTGACTGCATCGGACCGAAGTCCAGAACTAACTGCATCGGACCGAAGTCCGGAACTGACTGCATCGGACCGAAGTCCGGAACTGACTGATCATGGCATAGCATAAAACATAACAACTATTATAAACACATATACTGCATACTGCATCGGTACAGAGTCCGAAACACATAACACAAACATGCTTGTATCACAAAGACATCAAGCACTCTAACTACTGCATCAGACCAAAGTCCGGAACTACTGATAATTTAACGGGCCAGCATTGTGGTCGTAGACCCGTTCCTACTGAAAGGAAACTCACCTCGTACATTGGCTACTGAGTGTATGGCTCTGGAAGCTAACTGCTGCTGCTCCGGTATCTCCCCGGCTAAAAGTCCATAAACACACTCAATCAAATACTAAACACTGCACTGGGTAAAATGACTCTTTTACCCTTGGTCAAAGTCAACTCTCGGTCAAGGTCAACTTTCGTTCAAAGTCAACTCTCAGTTGTCCTGACTCGCCGAGTTGGGCCGCCAACTCGCCGAGTCCCTATTCTCACTCCTCGACCCTATTCGCTGCTACTCGTCGAGTATGGCATCGACTCGATCCAAGAACTCAGACAATCTTCATTCGACTCGATGAGTCATATGAACAACTCGACGAGTTGTTCTTAAGCTTAAGAAGACTGCCTTGGACTCGCCGAGTTGTATGAACAACTCGCCGAGTCCCTCCATTACTGAGTCTACCCTCAAACTCGCTGAGTCCATTCCACTACTCACTGGTCCCACTCAACACCGCTCAAAAGGAAGAAATCGGGGACTCGCGACTCGACTCGCCGAGTCGTTCTTCCGACTCGCCAATTCACCGCCATGCAACTATTCTACTCTCGATTCTGCTCGAATCCAATACATACAAATGATAGATCTGAGTCCAATAAGCTGATTTACCACGTAAAGTTTCCAACTTTACGTGTACAAACACATGAAAAAGGGGATAAAGGCTAAAAGACACTTAAAAGCGGTAGATCTAGGGTTATGATGCAAAATAGCTCCATAAAGGCAATAGATCTGGGCTCTACCACTCCTAAATGAACAGATCTAAGGATATCTCAGCATAATAGGGCTTCCATATCAACATAAGGCTTGAGAAAAGCATCAACTAGATCTAGAGGGGGGTTTTAAAGCATAAAAGGGAAGGAAATCTGAAGAATACCTCAAAGAGCTCTTGCTTTCCCTTGAATCTCTGTTCTACAATCCTTCTCCTTGCTCCTTTCTTCTTCTCCTTCTTCAAGCCTTCACAATTGCACACAAAATCACTTAAAATCACTCAAGAACGAATTAGGGTTTTCTCACAGCTTCTGAGGGTGAAGGAGGCGAGAATGGAGGCCATAAGGTGGCTTAAATAGTGGGCAACCCGGGGATTTAGGGTTTCTCCCAGACGGACAGACTCGCCGAGTCTAGAATATGGACTCGCCGAGTCGCCAGCTAACACGTGCTCGAAATCCCGCCCCTACTCAGCGAGTCAGGCTATGAACTCACCGAGTTCCTCTTGCAAAACTTCAAAATGAATACCAAGAAATCATCATACCATAAATGGGTTGTTACATTATACGTGTTCTTGTGGGATTTTGGGAGTAAAGAAGGAGCATGGAAGAGAATAGAGTAGGAGTCTAGGCTTTGGATCTGAGCTTTTCTATGGATGGAGCATCATTTGAAGGTATAAAGCTCAAATCTTTCCCATCCTTTTGATTGTGCATGATATGGTCCATTTTAGGGTTTTTGGTCCCAAAGCTTGAAGCTTTATGAGTTGTTGCACTCTAGAGTCTAATGTTTGTCCTTGAAAGTGTTTATAGTGGAGAGGATCCATAAAAATGAGGTCTTGGACGTTGGAATAAATGCATGCATTAGTTACGAGCTTTTTGAGATAAAAGAGTGGGTGTTTTGGGCGTTTGTGACCTTCTCAGCCATGCAAAGTCTAAAAGTCACTGACTTTATGGGCTTGTTACTTAGATTTGAGAGTTGGGCCTCGGGAGAGCATATTTATTATTAGGCCTTGGTGGGCCCAATGGGTTTTAGGTTATTAATGGGCTGGTTAGTGGAATACCTTATGCCCTAATGAGTGAGAGTTTGGACTTAATTCCTAATTGGGCTAATTGTGGATTTAGCTCAAAGTTAGAGGCTGGTGCATAGCAACAACATTTATAGGGGTTGTTCATCATCCGAAGTGAGTCTCTCAGTATACTTACCATGAGTGGTATTCTTGTGTGATTGAGATGTCTTATGTGCTTATCTGTGTATTGTGATATTCTGCATTATGTCTTTGTGATTTATGCGGAGTATTATTATTATTATTATTATTATTATTATTATTATTATTATTATTATTATTATTATGAGTTTATTAAGTTGGGACCGGAGGGTCCACCCGAGTTTTTGGACCGGAGGGTCCCACTAAGACACATCGACTGAGGTTCTTATATGAGTATAGCCATAAGAGGATATTGTGATATGTGTGGTATTTTGGGGAACTCACTAAGCTTCGTGCTTACCGTGTTATGTGATATGTGTTTCAGGTTTTTCTCAGGACCACAGGAAGGCGTCAGCGTGATTGTACACACTAGAGAAAGAGTTATATTTCGAGGATCTTGGATTATTAATGAAACAATTATGGAGTTGTGTTGTAAATTAAATAAATGAGATTTTTGTGAAATGTGTTATGAGAATTATGTGATTTTTAAAATGAAATTTTTGTTTGAAAATTTATGTTGTTACAAGTTGGTATCAGAGCCTTGGTTTGAGGGATTCGGATGCACCTTCGGGTATGTCTGGACTCAAACTGGGGATTTGTGAAAAAAATTTCAAAAGAAATGATTTTCTAAAACAAGCAAGTGTTTCTAAGAGAAAACGAGAAGAAGCAATGTGTACAATCAGCTAGAGCCCGAACGGTGATTTCCTAAAATACCCTTACTTATTTGTTTGTGTTATGAGTTTTTATTGAGATATTAGTGATTCATGCTAGAAGATAGGCTAGGCATTTCCTATATTAGGGTTAGTGTTGCCTAATTTATGATGCCTTAGCCTAAGAATTGTTGTTATCTGTGATGTGCTTTGAGTATGTGAGAAGTAAGAGTATCTAACAAGAATCTTTTAGAGAGAGCTTTGAGTAGAGGAGTAAATCTAGGAGAGATACCTAGATAAGCATTAGGGGAGCCTTTTGAGGGAGTAGTTAGATACCTGTAAGAGGCAGGGTTGCTTGAGTTCGATGATACCTTTTGAGAGCGAGTAGAGCAAATAGAGTTGTAACCTAGAGTGGTTTTACGTGTTTGTTGAGATTATTCGATGCCCGAATGTTGCTTGCTTTGTTCTTTGTGGAACTCTTCATGATGGGAGTCAGCTACTAAGTGAATATGATGATATTCAGGAGGTAGATGGCTGGAATCATAAGGAGTTCTTCAGCAGATGATGGCAGAGAAGTGTGAGAACCTAGGAAAAGCCTAAGGAGTGTCCGTAGTCAGATGAGTACGCAGATAAAGGAGAGTATTCGTTGGGTAGTGACCAAGTATATTAGGATTGGTGATCAAGAAGGTTGAGCAGCTACTTAGGAAATCTGAGGCGGTCCGTGTGGAAAGTATGGGTAGATGTGGTAGGTAGTATGGGCCCGTAATACTAAAAGTAGAGGACCCATACTTAATACAGGGAGAATTCCAGAGGTTCTAAGTAGCAGATTGAGAGGTGATCCCATGGTTAGAGTACCATGATTCGTGGCGGTTAGTGCTTCTGGTTTTACCAGTTGTCCCGTTGTGTTTGATTAGACTTAGATCAGATGATAGAGTGTGGGGCCAGAGGGCCATTTCTTGCAAGTTTTAATGGAGTATACCTTGAGAGGGAATTCGAGTTTGCTTCTGATAGATTTTATTGGTGAGATGCCAGTTGGAGTCGCAAGGCTCAGGGATAAGTAGAGATGATGCTTATTAGATGATCAAGGTCTGAGCTAAGCCATCGACTGACGGATGAGATGTCACCTTCTGTGGCAAGAGTGCGTTGTCCCCATTTCTTGGGAGAAGCAAAAGGGATACCGAGTTTCTGGTTCCGGAGTTTGGAGGTAAACCCCGTGGGGGTAGCTTATGGTGGTGACCTTTTCACTAGAGTATTTAGGCAGTATGTCTGTTGTGAGGTATTTCTTGTATCATGGAGTCATTATGGGGACTAAGATGGAAGAGACCTAAGAAGGCGCCCTTATGAGTGTGGCGTGCTTTTGATAGCAGTTTCAGGTGGTTAAGAGGAATATATCGGGGTGGTGGCCCTCGTTGTTATGTTATGTATCGGCTATGAGAGTTAAATCTTGTGCTTTAATGATGATTCCCGTGTTGGGAGGTTGTTCGAGGAGTCAGAGACGAGGTGCGTGATAGTGCATTATTTCCGGACCGAGGGTCAGAATGAATTCGGAACAGTTAGGGTATCTGGTGGTGTGTCGGTCTGAGGTTTCGAGATGACTAGAGGCAGTCACGTTAGGAGGATTTTGAGGTTTTTGTTTGAGTTACGGGATATTTGGAGTTTCTTGGTTTCCTTCGGGAAGATCATTGAGTGTTTACTTGGTATGTTCCAAGAGTCAAGTGTGATGTAGCTGGTGGAATAGCCTATGGAGTAAATTGTTGGTATGCCCACTGGTGATGGTTCGAACCTTGAATGGGGGAGAACTGGGTAGTCAATTGGGAGGATCAGTGATTCGTTCAAGTGCGGTTAGGGATCTGGTTATGGAGATCTGTGGTGCGGACACTTGAGACCTGGGTTATTGGTGGATGAGGCGAGGTGCAAGGCGAGATGATGTATGAGTAGGTGCTTCAGAAAGGATGAGTGGATCCACGATGGGTGGTCGTTAGTTAGAGAATTTATTGGGGCTAGGGATTTTTTTCGGGTTTGGAAATGTTGAGTTTGAGGTGGTTAGGTCGCTCAATTCAGGGTGCAATAGCTAAGATTGCGGGTATAGGCATAGATTGTGATCTATACTCCAGGAGGGACAAAAGTTGATTTGTCAACCCATTTCAGAATCGGTATGAGTAGTTTCATATGGGTGGTGATCAGTAGAGGATGGAGCTTCGGATTTTCGTCAACGTGTATTCAGTCATTGACGATTCCTCCATATTTCCATTTGGGAGATGGGAGGATTTGAGGTTTCGAGTTACATAAGTGGAATATCAGTGGTTGAGGCAAGACAACATGAGATGTTGTGATGGTGTACCAAGGTACCCGAGTATGATGTCCTAATTTTGTTGGTCATGTTGAGACTCGATTGTGAGATGGCGAGTGGAGTACCAAGAGATTTTGTTCTAGCAGGAACCCATCAGTTAAGTGTTACCAGAGTGGAACTGTCTAAGGGTGTATCTGTGCTGAGAAAAGTGCCTTGCCTTCGAGAATTTACATCATGGAGTGGTGGTGCATAAGCTGGGTGGGTGTAAGCACCTATCTAGGTTGAGTTGTGGAGCATAAGTTGTTGAACTTGGTGTAGTGATGTCTTGATGATGGGATTACGGGGTGATAAGAGAGCAAGTGGATTTGGTTGGGAGTAATCACTTGGGATTATCAGGAGAAACCATGGAGTAAGCCCATGGTGAGTTAGTGAACGAGAGAGTGTTGTAAGACTTTGGGGGAGTCGTAGCATTCATGAGTCAGTAGAAAAGGGTATCATGGTACTACGGGGAGCCGTAGTATTCGCTAGTCATCGAGAGAGTGTCGTGATACTGAGGGGTGCCATAGTACTCACTAGTCAGTGAAAGAGTGTTGTGATACTACGGGGAGCCGTAGTATTAACTGGTTAGCAGGAGAGTGTTATGATATTGCGTAGAGTCTTAGTACTCACTGGTTAGTGAGAGGGTGTCGTAAGCCTATGGGGGAATCGTAGAACTCAGTAGTCAATGAGAGTGAATATTGTTCTGCGGGGAGCTATAGCATTCACTAGTCAGAAAATGACGCAAAGGAGTTCTTAGGCTAGGGTAGCCTTACCGCTTGAGTCTTCGCAAACCTGGTTGGTGGACCAGGGGCGAGACTGGGGTCTCCGTGTTGGTCATGGATTGTTGTATCTGATGGGTTTTGAGCAATACATCATTCCTATGGTATACATGCAAACCCTAATAGATTTTGGATGTAGTTTGTCTAATGAACATGCAATTGAATATCCAAAGCTATAAACCCTAGATCTAGCACACAATTAATCATATTAAGATAAAATAGGGTTTAGATCTAACCTTTGATTGTTATATAGAAATAACAATCAATTCCATGGATTCAGAAAGATTAGTGCGTCAAGTGTTACACCTCTAATGCAGTCACAAACACCACTAAGCAACAAGAATGAAGAGGGAAGAGAGGGGAGGCACCAAAAATGGATGGAAACCCTAATCCAAGTGTTAGCCACGTTTTTGGTACCCAAGGGTTCCTTATATACTAGGGATATCAAGGTTTTGCACTTAGGAAACCCTAATTTGACTGCTTAGGCCCTAAGCAGCCCATGGACTCCTTTAATGATACCCCTTGGACGAATTCCTTATGGGCTTCCCATAGAATTCGTCCAACCTATATATTATTAGGTGATCCATAGCCCAATTGTAATTATCTTATAGTTACAACTCCAGTCCCCTAAGTTTAATTAATCTCTTTTCACCACAAAATTAATTCTTAATTAACTCTTGACTAATATTAATTAAATATTATGATTTCTCCCTTAATATATTATTCTTATAATATATTAATAAATCATAATTAAAACTCTCTCTCCTTAATTCATCCTACATATTGCTATGGTGAAGGCAACCCAAAAGGACCATGCTCATAATCGGGTCAAGTACATACCAAAATAGTTATGGAGTTAGACACTAATCCAACAGTCTTCCACTTGGATAAGTCTAATAACTATTCTCCGTATGACTTCAGAACCTGATCAGCAATCGTAGCTTTCAAAAGCCGCTGTCAACTCTGATCTTATCAGACACACATGTTTTGTAGATAAGGGTTCATATATTCCTCAATTCTCAAAATATTGTATACACACAAGACATGAATTTTAATCATTCTCTCTATATTGTTTCCCGACTTCCGATTTATGATGACTGACAACAGACTACAATTGAACACATCAACTTAGTCCCGGTTTGGCTAAGCGCTTAGGTGTCATCACTAAATCATCGAGGGGCCCACAGATATCGCTTTTATCCTACTTTGGGTAAAAGGAATGGATAAACCTCGACTCAAATGCTCGCTTGCACTTACTCTTCAAATCACACACAACAATAAGTTTTATAACACCAAGTTACTTGTGCGTTTACTTCTCATCAATGTGCAACTAACCAACAAATAACAACTCACACGTCTCGGTTTCTAGAATATACAATATTATCATCTCACAATCACTCGTGATAAAATCTATTAAGTGATTCACGTGAGCTTGGGTTTAATCCACTACTCTAATCTTATTAAAGCACTCATGAACTCTGCAACAAACTTGTAATATGTCTAAACACTTTAGACAATCTACATACAAATTCATGACTATCTTCGTTCATACCTACTTCCAACGTATGACCGACTGTGGAGGTTTGAATAACCCAGTTATTCTAGAAGTCAAAACATGCAGATTGAAATGCAATAATAATATTTAATCCTATATGGCCCCAAAGCTTTTGAGCGTAAATAAAACAATTTCATTTAAACACCATATTGATTACTCATTATTCATTGTTTACTGTTTCAGAAAATCAACTTATTTCTTGAATTACAACAATAGTTGTCCGATGCTCCGAGCATGCACACTATGTTTCCTATGGTCCATGCTTTGTGAAATAGATCAATTGAAACTTTTCCAATGATGCTCATTTCACAATTCCTTATCCTTATCATTTATGTAAGAATACAAATTTCTTACCACTATTAGAATATGTTAGATTCTAACATCTTATGCAACGATCCTTTCGTAAAGTCATAGCATAAAAGTCACCACAACTTGGCAAATGAAATTACTAAGTATTCTATCAGAAATTGTTACAAAACAATTATATGGATGTGATGTCTCTCACTCAAAGCACATTCCTTTGAACATCATTTTTGCATAAACTTCCAACTACTCACAAGCAACAAAACCTTGGCGAACCTTAAATCGTCCTCTGATAGTTGTTTAATAATTTCATTCAAAAACCGTTCTAGTCCCTTTTCCCTCTTAATACGCTAAGCATTTGAAAAGTTTTAGAACGATCAAACATCATAGCATATGCAATCGATGCTATACCCGAAGCGTATGGGACACGATTCATAATGTCTTACATAAAGACATGATATTTTACCAGTCATTTGCTACAATATTTCTAATTGCCATGTTCTCACAATTTTGATTATGAAAAGGGTTGTCGTAATCATAACCAAAATTTGTGAATTCATTTGTCCTTTCCACATATAGAATTTCCTCATGTTGAATCATTCCAACACAACATTCATATATATTTGACTAAATTTTATTATAATTCCACAATCTAAGCCTTTAGATTTGAAATGAGGTATACTATTCTCTCCCTTAATTATAGCAAAACAACTTTTCAACCCTTGCAACTTTTCAAATTGAGTCATTGTTTTTCTATAATTAATATTGCTAACTTGCAATACTTAACATAATAATCATGCTCCCACTAACATGATGATTATTTTTCTTATTAGCATAACACTTATGCTCCCACTAGCTTTGACATGTATTCAGAAAACAATTGAACTTCCAGAACACAATGCTTATTGAATTCCTTAAGTTCATATTTCTAATACTTGATGCTTTGATAAGCCTTTATCTAAGCTTCTTAAACTCATACACATTTATCTTAGAGATCTCACATGTGTATCTAAAGAAATTCAGAACTTATGTTACTAAGTCCCAAATGTTCAGACTAACTGTCAAATATCACAATTCGAACTATGAAGAGGGATGCCATAATCATAATAGAATTTAAGAATACAATTTACACAACTACTGTCTCTTTAAAATCTCTCTTAGTGAAAGCATTTCCTCACAATCATTTTCATGAAGGAGGGAAACCTTATATCACTTAGATTTTATAGTGTATGTATTCTTATCCATATAAATTTTTCCAAAACCAATGTTTGTGACAAATTCAAGCTCATATGGTTTGAACTTGTTCAATTTTGATTCCTTGCCTCATGGTATTATGAATGCCCACCATGTCTTCCAAGCAACTCACCACTACACATCAATGTACTTTCCATTGATCAGGGTGCATTGTCTTTATTCCTTCAAATGAGAACTCATAGAAGTCACATGAATAATTAATCTGGAATGGCACATAAACAAAATTATGTCAACTCGATAGGTTATAAACCTCAATTCGTGCGCTAGTGATGATCAACTAGGTTTATTCTTGAATTTATTCTTGAACCTTTTCAAGACATTTAAGACTCCCACTGAATCCTTGACATATAAGGTTCTCTTGTCAAGAAACATTCATTGACAAAACAAATATTCAAGAGTTAGTGTAGCTTCTTATCAAGTTTAATACTTCACTCAATTGGTCTTAGTTGGTCTTTGTCTTATCCAAGACATCATAACTTACCAATTTCAAATGTACAAGAATAAGAAACTTTCTTATTCTACATTTGATAAATGTTACAAACCTACTCAAGACTTTTCACTCAAGTCACAATCTTGACTCTAAGACTTGATATTGGAACGAAGTATGATTGACTTCTTGATTTAACCATTTCTATAATTCTCGATTCCTCTTCTTAGACATGAAATTGCACTAAGACTCACTTAGAGGATCAATTGAGACATGGTTCTTAATCATTAAGACCTATCATAAAACACAATAAAATTTACTCTCACTTCTTCTTAGAATAGAGAAACTTTTATCTTTCTGCCTACTAGATTCTTCTTATTCATTCTGCTATTGATTGAAACTCTTTCAATCAACTCAAAATTATACTCAATATTATAAGTATAACCATATTTACTAAACTTTAGTAAATCATGACAAATATCTTTGTCACTCTTGTGGTAGACTTGATCAACGTACGACCTAGTGTAATCGATCTCCTAGTCCTTCAATTGACACTTTGTAAAAGAATTAGTCTAAATTTCCCAAATGTGAAAGTTTTTCATTCATCCTACAATACATTTTCCATGATTCCAAGTTTCTATCCACTTGAAAATTAGGCGATGAGAACTCTCCCTATTTGGTAAACTCTCGACACTCCACAAATAACCTAATTAAGAATCAAATCCATTATTGCTAATAATAGAAACCCTCAAACATCAATTTTTCATACATGCCATTGCAAGGATAAATAAATAATATAAAATAAAAATTTATTTTATTGCGGAGAAACTTGTCCTTACAATGCAATTCAACTGAAAAACTATGCTATTACATATTTCTTAGCAATCTACCCTAACTGTAAAGTAGCAGCTCAAAAATTCGATCTTTGAATCCATGCTATCGAAATCCATTTCTTCATGATCATATTCATCAGGCTTCTTCCTTAAGCTTCCTTTATTTTCTTCGATCCTGCAAAAAGATCAAAATGTAATCTTATCACATCATGTATTAAGAATCTAGAATAGGAACTTAAAAGAGTTAGTTAATGGATTTTACCTGAAGTAGATCCATACGTCTTAACTCTCCTATCTCTTAGATCTCTCAGGTAAATAGGACAGCTTCGTCTCCAATGCCCCTTCTCTTGGCAATAAAAGCAAATGGACTCCTTTGGCACATCACATGGGACAATTTCATGCTTAGTCCTTTTTGGACTTCCAATGTTGCCAGTATCCATTGAATCTTGGGATTTTAACTCACCAGAAAAATTTGCTTGACCAGCACGCGAAATCATTGTTGATTCATCACCTATAAGAAAATAAGTGAGATCAATTAGGGTCACGTTGTGTTCTATCATATAGTACTTTCTTACGAAATCACTATATGATTCAGGAAGTGACTGAGGAACCCAGTCAACAGCCAACTCACTTGAAATCTCGACACCCAACATCGTTAACCTGTCAATGTGTAACTTCATCTCTAAGACGTGTGCACACGCAGATTTCCCATCTTCGTGCTTACTAACCAAAACGGAATGAGTGAGCTTGAACTTTTCAAGCCTTTGAACTTGTGGGTCAGGGAGAACAATTGGAGGAGGCGGAGGAAGTGAAGCATGACTCTCATTTTTCTTGATCGTATCTCGGAACGTCATCTTCATTTGGAAAGTATGTTCCAAAGGATTTGTGAAGACCATTGTAAGATTCAGACATCTACAAACCGGGAGAAAATTCAAGTCAATTGACACCCAAAATGAAACCTCAAGGCTAGAATCCAACACAATACTCTACAACCTAGAAGAGGGATGCCACAATCTAGTTGCATAATATTTGAAGGTAGGTAAATGACAATTTACCAATTTCCACCATGAAAAACGAAAATGAAGTTTAAGTTTTAAATGAATTGAAACTCCTAGATCTTTTGAGATTCATTGAGCTTTTCAATGACATGTTTAATCTCGATTATGCCCTTCAAGTTTGCGACTGGGATGCCGAGGATCACAAACAAGGTGTGAATAACCATACAAATCTACTTGGTGCACTCAATGCTACTATCACCTAATAAATGTTCCGGTTAGCCACACACGCTCCATTGATCTATGACAAACATCGAGTCACCCTTTGCAACTAATGCCAAACCCAAATTAGTGTGCCGGTTAACCACAAACGCTCCACTAACGTCTCGACAATGGTGCAAAGTGTCATTCCATGGATTATCATACAATTTCACATTTTTCCTAAAGTAACTATGATTTAGGAATTTAAAAAACATTTAGTTACTTTGTACTTCATTATACTTATATTGGAAGGTTTCATCCTATCCTACCCGTTCGGCTAACAACCTTCCACCAGTCAAGAGTGTGGTGGGTAAGAGTGGATACCCATTCAAGCGCCATTTTGTAGGCGATTTCCTTAAACACCCCTTATAGACTAGCTTTGTAAATAAGGCCTACTAACGGTAAGACTGATTGTTTACTCATACATATATAATATTATACTTTTAAAGTTATATATAGTATAGGGTGTAATTTACACTTTTAAAATACTAGGTGGTCCAATTTAATAAATTATACTTTTAATTTAATTAAATCTAAACCAAAACTTTATGGGTTTATTAAATCTCTTTTAATTATACACCTTAATTAATTAATAAAACCATGAGGGTGTAAATTGAACTTTTCAAATTACTTGGGTTTTAGAATTTAAAATTTCAAATTAAGACTTTTAATTAATTTTAAAATCCAAAAATTGAGAGCAAGTTTTGAAACTTTTCAAAACATTAAGGTTTAACTATTTAAATTTCAAAAACAAAACTTTTAAGTTCAAATTTAAACTATAAAATCTAAAGGTGGAAATTGAAACTTTCTCATAAGATAATTCAAATCTAAATTACAAATAATCAATCTTTATCTAATAAAACAAAAGATTATCTAAATTTGACAATTATCTTCTATTTTGGCAAGGATAATCTCCAAATATTGATAAAAATCGTTTTTTATTAATTAGATTCGTTTTAGGCAATTATCCCCAACCAAAACAGGTCAAAATCCCGAAATCAGCTCCATCAGACTCTCTGACTCGTTGAGTCAGGCTTGGACTCATCGAGTCAAGTCAAAAAAATTCAAAAAATCCGATTTTCAGCCAATTTTCGATCAAATAAGCATCAAATTCACTAACAAACAGTCATAGGCTCTAATACCACTGATGGGTTTTGAGCAATACATCATTCTTATGGTATACATGCAAACCCTAATAGATTTTGGATCTAGTTCGTCTAATGAACATGAAATTGAATATCCAAAGCTATAAACCCTAGATCTAGCGTACAATTAGTCATATTAACATAAAATAGGGTTTAGATCTAACCTTTGATTGTTATATAGCAATAACAATCAGTTCCTTGGCTTCAGAAAGCTTAGTGCCTCAAGTGTTGCAACTCTAATTTAGTCACAAACACCACTAAGCAACAAGAATGAAGAGGGAAGAAAAGGGAGGCATAAAAAACGGCTGGAAACCCTAATCCAAGTGTTAGCCACGTTTTTGGTACCCAAGGGTTCCTTATATACTAGGGATATCAAGGTTTTGCACTTAGGAAACCCTAATTTGACTGCTTAGGCCCTAAGCAGCCCATGGACTCCTTTAATGATACCCCTTGGACGAATTCCTTATGGGCTTCCCATAGAATTCGTCCAACCTATATATTATTAGGTGATCCATAGCCCAATTGTAATTATCTTATAATTACAACTCCAGTCTCCTAAGTTTAATTAATCTCTTTTAGCCACAAAATTAACTCTTAATTAATTCTTGACTAATATTAATTAAACATTATGATTTCTCCTTTAATATATTATTCCTATAATATATTAATAAATCACAATCAAACCTCTCTCTCCTTAATTCATCCTACATATTGCTATGGTGAAGGCAACCCAAAAGGACCATGCTCATAATCGGGTCAAGTACATACCAAAATAGTTAGGGACTTACACACTAATCCAATAGTATCTTGGGTTGAGGAAGGATTATCGTAATCTGAAGGAACTGGAGAGATAGTGTGTGCATAAACTCGCGAATCGTGGGTTCAGGTTGAGTATCAGATTGGAAATGAGTGGTTCTAATTCTGCTGTTGAATCCGACTCTCGAGTTGAGATTGGGTCAATTCGTGTATTGAGTAAGCGAGATGAGGTTCCAGATTTGTAAATGGGTTTCATTTTGAGGGGTATTAATCTTCATCTAATTTCTTAGACCAGAGTGGGTCAATTCGTTGGTATGAGAATACTCACGAGATGCATGGAACCAGTAGGTGGCAGACGATAGAGGTCGGAGGTGAGACGATTTCAGATGGGGTTGTAGTATTCGCGTGCGGTAAAGCAAACTTCATGACTTTTCTTTCACGATGATCCGAGATAGTTATTGTGAGAAGGATGTCGGTGAGACGTTTTCGGTATGCAATGAGTAACCTTTGGAGGTTCATCTATTGGGTCAGGAGTTGACCTGGTGCTCAATGTTGAAGGGGAAATTTGAGAGGAAGTCGGGGCTTATGTCTATAGATGTCATAGGATACTTCCAAGCGAGCATGGTCTTTTCTTTCATTTAAGGTTAGATTTTTGGGGTTCATTCTTTTCGATGAGTTCTGATAGTTGTTCAGGCGGTGGGTCCTTAGTAGGTTATGACATTTATGTTCCTCTTGAGTTCGACCGAGATCGATTAGAGAATCAGAGTTGGTAGAGTCTTCTTAGAGTCTGTTAATCGATGCGAGATTAGCATGATATTTTGAGAGGGTGTTCTGGCAGGGAGACAAGCCACTAGAGTTTTCAAGTTTGGAGAGAGTCAGATCGAGTACCGCAGCAGCATATGGGTCTGTCCTTCGTCAGGGTCGGTAGTTCCTGTTGGGATCAGGTTTCTTTGGAAGAGATTGTTGTATGATATGAGGTCCTTTCGATGGTGATTTTTGGTTTATCGGGTTCGATCTATGTGTTGATAAGGAACAATTTCAAGGGTGAAATCTAATTCAAGTGGGGGAGAAATTGTAACATCATGTTTCAGATCATCCGTGATTAGGGTTTGTAGGATGCAAACCAGGCATGAGGGAGTCTCGGGGTTGCGACGAGTTTCTAGGAGAGTAGGGCATCTCGTCTCCTTTCCATAGGTATGAGGTTCATTGGAATCGGAGTTATATCGAGGAAGCGATGGAAGTTTGAAGTTGTTGCAGGATGAATCCCTGATTTAAGAAAGGTGGCAGTTGAGTACGCTGCGCGTATATGTGTGTATACTTAGCGTACTCATGTGCGTGAAATTAAAGCGAAGTCACCCAGTACGCTGGCCGTACTAGAGGGTACGCTCGGCATACCAGATCTAGAAGAAACCTTAATATTTTGGAGTGTCCTTATTTAAGGAACATTATGCCTTCATATCCAGCCACCATTTCCATATTTCAACTCTCTCAAAACCCTAATTCCCGTTCTTTGAGCTTGAGTGTCTTTTATGAGCTTATAAGTGTTATTGTGGAATTTTTGGAGTAAAGAAGGAGCATGGAAGAGAATAGAGTTGGAGTCTAGGCTTTGGATATGAGCTTTTCTATGGATGGATCATCATTTGAAGGTATAAAGCTCAAATCTTTCCCATCCTTTTGATTTGTGCATGATATGGTCCATTTTAGGGGTTTTGGTCCCAATGCTTAAAGCTTTATGAGTTGGTGCACTCCAGAGCCTAATGTTTGTCCTTTAAAGTGTTTCTAGTGGAGAGGATCCATAAAAAATAGGTCTTGAACATTGGAATCAAGACATGCATGAGTTTTGAGCTTTTTGAGATAAAAGAGTGAGTGTTTTGGGTGTTTGTGACCTTCTCAACCATGCAAAGTCTGAAATTCACTGACTTTATGGAGTAAGAGTCATTACGGAGTCCATATCTGGGATTTGAGTTGATATCTTAACAGATTAAGCCCAAATGAGTAGAAAGAGTGAATTTGGGGAGTACGTTGGGCGTAATTCCAGTACGCCCCGCATACTACCCTATTTCCCCGATGGCCAATCCGGATTCGTGAGTACCCTGAGCGTACCAAGGGAGGTACGCCCCGTGCAACCTCACTGTGGACTTTTGGGCTAAGTCTAATTTTTGGGCCTTGAGTGTTGGCCTGGAGTTTGGGCTTGTTGTAATAGCGTTATGGACCAGAGGATTATATATGTGCTTTGGGCCCTTAAGTTGGTCTTACCATTTAGATTTGAGAGTTAGGCCTCGGGAGAGCCTATTTATTATTCGGCCTTGGTGAGCCCAATGGGTTTTATGTTATTGATGGGCTGGTTAGTGGAATACCTTATGACCTAACGAGTGAGAGTTTGGACTTAGTTCCTAATTGGGCTAATTGTGGATTTGGCTCAGAGTTAGAGGCCGGTGCGTAACAGCAGCGTTTATAGGGGTTGTTCATCATCCGAGGTGAGCCTTCTCACTATACTTTCCATGAGTGGTATTCTTGTGTGACTGAGCTGTCTTATGTGCTTATCTGTGTATTGTGATATTCTACATTATGTCTTTGTGATTTATGTGGATTATTATTATTATTATTATTATTATTATTATTATTATTATTATTATTATTATTATTATTATTATTATTATTATTATTATTATGATTATTATTATTATTATTATTATTATTATTATTGTTATTATTATTGTTATTATTATTATTATTATTATTATTATTATTATTATTATTATTATTATTATTATTATTATTATTATTATTATTATGAGTTTATTGAGTTGGGACCGGAGGGTCCCACTGAGACACATCGACCGGAGGGTCCCACTGAGACACATCGACCGGAGGGTCTTATCTGAGTATAGCCATGAGAGGCTACTATGATATGTGTGGTATTTTGGAGAACTCACTAAGCTTCATGCTTACCGTGTTATGTGATATGTGTTTCGTGTTTTTCTCAAGACTGCGAGAAGGCGCCAACTAGATTGTACACACAAGAGAGAGAGTTATATTTCGAGGATCCTGGAATATTAATCAAACAATTATGGAGTTGTGTTGTAAATTAAATAAATGGGATTTTTGTGAAATGTGTTATGAGAATTATGTGATTTTTAAAATGAAAATTTTGTTTGAAAATTTAGGTTGTTACCCAATCCATAAAGTCTGTGCTAGAATTAGGGGGTGTAGGAGGCATAGAATGAATTTAAAACTATTACGCTAAAGCAACATAAAATACTCCTACTGTATTTTAAAGGTTATGTTTGGTTCTTAGTGCGTTTCTTGTAAGGTGATGTTAGGTTGTTAGACTTGTTGTCCACTACAATTATCCCCCAGTATATTCGAGTCACTTCTCGGACAAATATAATTGATCAAGCTATATTCACCCCAGACTTGATTAAATATCCCAAGGCACACTCGCAGCGTACAACTCATACTCTTTTACTTTGTATTCTTCCTAGGTACGACACTATACTGGCATGTATGCATGTACTTATACTTTTAATAAAACAAAATATTTTATTTCTAAAAGTATAGGTTTATGAAAAATGTTTAATCAGAGAGTTTTAGTCCCAAAGAATTTATAGTTGGTATATCTTATGTGGTTCGATATACATAGTTCACTATAAATAATGCTCTGATACCAATCTGTCACACCCACAAACCAAGGATGACGGAAACGTCCGGGGGTGGAGGACTTCACATATAGTATCATAACAACGAGTATAATAGTGATCAAAGTAAATGCAACCATCATAAATATAATCGAAAAAGTTACATGGTTTCATAAGTTACATGTTTCAACATCGATTACAATATAATAATAAAATGGATTGTCTAACACCTTAGCGTTCCATACTCAAAAGCTAGTAGTTATCTATTTTCATTGATTACCTGAGAATACAAGTAATTTTGAAAGATTGTCAACAATTAAGTTGGTGAGTGCATAAGCTTTTGTATGTAGAATTGAAAACCTTTCTTTTTAAATGTAGTGTATGTTCAAGAAAAATCCAATATTTTCCTTATAAAATGAGTAGTATTCTTAAAACCCAAAGACCGAAATGTACAAGTATTTTTCAATATTTATGATAATGTATTTAGTTTTAAATAATTAAAACCTCTCTGAATGTAAGAATTCTCGTAAACTATATGTGTCGTTGTTTCCCTATGTGAGTTATTATAACCATGCAATTGACATAGTAAGCCTGTTACGATGTACTTCAGGCGTCAGAATGTTTTGACATTTGTCACCCCAGACCTTCCGGTCTAACTGTTGCATTCAGCTAATGTGCGAGATTGTTAGTCCCAATATAGATCTATATACAAGTATCACACTCTCCCTATAGGAGACTATGGTTATAATATAGGACTTTAACTAGTATCCTAAAGAATACAATGAAGTAAGGTCTCACATATTTGATTCAATGAGTTTACGTCTAGTATAAATGAAAATCCTTTTTGTAGTGTAAGTGGAACCTTCCTTAGTATGTTTGTAGTGTTAATGTCCCATAAACTATACTTATTATAGTTTATCCTTAAATGTTTGTAGTGAATGTAAACCCCCTGTTTGTAGTGTGTCGAACCATAAACTATACCTATTATAGTTTATTATATATGTTTGTAATAATTGAAAATCCTTACGATGAATGGCTAATTTTGTTTCATGAAGGTAAAATAACATGAAATTACATTCAAGATATAGCAAAACATTGTTATACACTTTTCTCAACATGTTACAAAGTGTTAATGAATTTATAAACTATTTTACTAGTTTTAACTTTTCTGTCATTGTTTTTAGAAAGTTCATAGAAAAATCACTGTAAGTCGAAAACTAAATCTGTAAACTCTGAGAGTTTAGAAAACATGTCTAGTTTGTTTATTTATTTTTTATTATTATTATTTTTTTATGATTTTAGGAGGTCTCTCACCAGAGTGAAAATCTACATATTTACTGACTGGTCCGAAATCATTTCTGAAATGATAGGCAGTTTTGTAAAAATCGTCATAAATTGTAGAAAAATCGTATGAACGTGTGCAACTAGTCATTAGAAAGGTATAAACCTGAACTAAATGCATATTGAACAGTTTTGAAATTTTTTAAGATTAAGATGGTCACAACAGTTCAAGAATGGACCATAACGTTTATGTTGAAAGCTTTTGGTAGTGTTAGAATATGCTTTTGGTGTTGTAACTTGTATTCTTCCCCTTAAAACTTGAAGAAAACGTGAAAAGATAGGGGTATGAACTCACTTTCTGTGATTTCTTGAAGAATAGAAGGTTGAAGTGTTGGATTAGTTTCTAAGTCCATAACTATTTTGGTATGTACTTGACCCGATTATGAGCATGGTCATTTTGGGTTGCCTTCACCATAGCAATATGTAGGATGAATTAAGGAGAGAAAGGTTTAATTATGATTTATTAATATATTATAAGAATAATATATTAAAGGAGAAATCATATTGTTTAATTAATATTAGTCAAGAATTAATTTTGTGGCTAAAAGAGATTAATTAAACTTAAGGGACTTATTGTGTAATTATAAGATAATTACATAGATGGGCTTATGGACTCCATAGAAGGAGGAGTGGACGAATTCTATAGGGAAACCCATTAGAAATCATCCAAGGCTTCTAAAGAAGGAGTCCATGGGCTGCTCAGGGCTTAAGTAGTCAAATTAGGGTTTCCTAGCTTGATAACCCTAATAGCCTAAGTATATAAGGAGCCCTTAGGCAACAAAAACGTGGCTAACACTTCCGTTAGGGTTTCCATCCATTTTTGGTGCCTCCCTTCTCTTCCCTCTTCATCCAAGTTGCTTAGTGGTGTTTGTGACTCCATTAGAGGTGCAACACTTGAGGCACTAAGCTTTCTGAAGCCACAAATTGATTGTTATTGATATATAACAATCAAAGCTAAGATCTAAATCCTATTTTATGTTAATATGATTAATTGTATGCTAGATCTAGGGTTTATAGCTATGGATATTTAATTGCATGTTCATTAGACAAACTAGATCCAAGTGCTATTAAGGTTTGCATGTACACCATAGGATTGATGTATTGCTCAAAACCCATCAGTGGTATCAAAGCCTAGGGCTGTTTGTTAGTGAATTTGATGCTTATTTGAATGAAAAATCGAAAATTTTGACTTTTTGGGGCTGGACTCGCCGAGTCCATGAGTGAACTCGCCGAGTCCACTAGGTACTCAACGAGTCCAGTGCTAACTCGACGAGTTGGCGGGTCTGACAGCTATATTTTGCGATTTTCTTGCCTTTTTGTTAGGATAATTACCAAAACGATTTTGATTGATAAAAATCGGATTTTTAAGATATTGGGTGATTATCCTTGCCAAAATAAAAGATATATTCATATTAATTGAATAATTACTTCCTTATATGATTAAATTTAATTATTTGAATTATTTGGTGAATTATCTTGCAATAAATTAGAATAGGTCAAAATTAGATAACCACAAATTCATTGTTAATTGCCTTATTTGAATTTTTGATCTAGAATGTTCTTGATAAAGTTTGAAAAAGTTTCAAATTACTCCATTTAGGTTTTATAGTTTAAATTTGAACATAAAAGTTTTGTTTTTGAAATTTAAATAAGTTAAACCCTAATGTTTTGAAAAGTTTCAAAACTTACCCTCAAGTTTTGGATTTTAAAATTTAATTAAAAGTCACAATTTGAAAATTTTAAATTCTAAAATCCAAGTATTTTGAAAAAGTTCAAATTACACCCTTATGGTTTTATTAATTAATTAAGGTTTATAATTAAAAAAGATTTAATAAACCCATAAAGTTTTGGTTTACATTTAATTAAATTAAAAGTATAATTTATTAAATTTGACCACCTAGTATTATAAAAAGTTTAAAATACACCCTATACTATATATAACATTAAAAGTCTAATATTATATATATGTATGAGTAAAAAGTCAGTCTTACCGTTAGTAGGTCTCATTCACGAAATTGGTCTATAAGGGATGTTTAAGAAAATTGCCTATAAAATGGCGATTGAATGGGTATCCACTCTTACCCGCTGCACTCTTGACTAATGGAGGGTCATTAGCCGAACGGGTAGGATAGGATGAAACCTTCCATTATAAGTATAATGAAGTACAATGTAACTAAATGTTTTTCAAATTCCCAAATAATAGTTACTTTAGGCAAAATGTGAAATTGTATGATAATCCATGGAATGACACTTTGCACCCTTGTCGAGACGTTAGTGGAGCGTGTGTTGTTAAACGACACACTAATTTGGGTTTGGCATTGGTTGCGAAGGGTGACTCGATGTTTGTAATAGATCAATGGAGCGTGTGTGGCTAACCGGCACATAGATTAGGTGATAGTAGCATTGAGTGCACCAAGTAGATTCGTATGGTTATTCACACCTTGTTTGTGATCCTCAGCATCCCAGTCGCAAACTTGAATGGCGTAATCGAGATTAAACATGCCATTGAAAAGTTCAATGAATCTCAAAAGATCTTGGAGTTTTAATTCATTTAAAACTTAAACTTCATTTTCGTTTTTAATGGTGGAAATTAGTAAATCGTCATTTACCTACCTTCAAATATTCTGCAACTAGATTACGACATCCCTCTTCTAGGTTGTATAGTATTGTGTTGGATTCTAGCCTTGATGTTTCATTTTGGGTGTTACATCAAGGATTCTTATCAACTGACTTGAATTTTGTCCCTATTTGTAGATGTCCGAATCTTACAATGGTCTTCCCAAATCCTTTGGAACAGGCATTCCAAATGAAGATGACGTTGCGAGATATGATCAAGGAAATGAGAGTCATGTTTTACTTCCTCCACCTCCTCCAATTATTCTCCCTGACCCACAAGTTCAAAGGCTTGAAAAGTTCAAGCTCACTCAAGCCCTTTTGGCAAGTAAACACGAAGATGGGAAACCTATGTGTGCACACGTCTTAGAGATGAAATCACACATTGACAGGTTAAGGATGTTGGGTGTCGAGATTTCAGGTGAGTTGGCTGTTGAATGGGTTCTTCAGTCACTTCCTGAATCATATAGTGATTTCGTAAGAGAGTACTATATGACGGAACACGACGTGACCCTAATTGATCTTACTTATTTGCTTATAGATGCTGAATCAACAATGATTTGGTGTGCTGGTCAAGCAAATTTGTCTGGTGAGTCAAACTCCCAAGATTCAATGAATACTGGCAACATTGGAAGTCTAAAAAGGTCTGAGCATGAGATTTTCCCATCTGATGTGCCAAAGGAGTCCATTTGCTTTTATTGCCAAGAGAAGGGGCATTAGAGACGAAGCTGCCATGTTTACCTGAGAGATCTAAGAGATGGGAGAGTTAAGACGTATGGCTCTACTTTAGGTAAAATCCATTAACTAACTCTTTTAAGTTCCTATTCTAGATTCTTAATATATGATGTGATAAGATTATATTTTGATGTTTTTGCAGGATCGATGAAAAGAAAGGAAGCTTAAGGAAGAAGCATGTTGAATCTGATCACGAAGAAATGGATTTCAATCGCATGGATTCAAAGATCAGATTTTTGAGTTGCTACTTTAGAGTTAGGGTAGATTGCTAAGAAATATGTAATGGCATATTTTTTCAGTTGAATTGCATTGTAAGGACAAGTTTTTCAGCAATAACATAAATTTTTATTTAATCTTATTTATTTATCCTTGCAATGGCATGTATGAAAAATTAATGTTTGAGGGTTTCTATTATTAGCAATAATGGATTTGATTCTTAATTATGTTATTTGTGGAAATGTCAAGAATTTTCCAAATTAGGTAAGATTCCCATTGCCCAAGTTTCAATTGGATAGAAACTTGGAATCATACAACTTGGTTGTGTGATGAATGAGAAACTTTATAATTGGAAATTCAAGACTAATTCATTGACAAAGAGTCAAGTGAAGGACTAGGAGTTCGAGTTCACAATGTTGTGCATCGATCAAGTCCACCACAAGAGTGATAAAGATATTCGTCATGATTTACTAAAGATTAGTAAATATGATTATACTTATAAGATGAAGTGTAACTCTGAGTTAATTGAAAAGGTTTCAATGAATGGTAGAACGAATAAGAAGAATCAAGAAGGCATAAAGATAAAAGTTTCTCTATTCTAAGAAGAAGGGAGAGTAACTTTTATTGTATTTTATGATAGGTCTTAGTGATTGAGAATCATGTCTCAATTGATCCTCTAAGTGAGTCTTAGTGCAATTTCATGTCTAAGAAGAGGAATCGAGAATTATAGAAATGGTTAAATCAAGAAGTCAATCATAATTTGTTCCAATATCAAGTCTTAGAGTCAAGATTGTGACTTGAGTGAAAAGTCTTAAGTAGGTTTATAACACTCAACAAATGTAGAATTTGGAAAAGTTTTCTTATTCTTGCACATTTGAAATTAGGAAGTTGTGATGTCTTGGATGTGAAAAAGACCAACTAGGACCAATTATGTGAAGTGTTTTGTCTTAATAAGAACTACACTAACTCTTGAATATTTTTGTCTAGGAAAGTTTCCTGACAAAAGAATCATATATGTCAAGAGGTCAATGGGAGTTTTAATGATCTTGAAAAAGGTTTCAAGAACAGATCAAGAATAGACCTTATCTATCATCACTAGCACACGACTTGAGGTTTACAACCTATCGTGTTGACATTATTTTGTTTCTGTGCCATTCCAATTGAGTTAATTATGTATGTGAGTTCTATGAGTTCTCATTTGAATGCATAAAGACTAAGGGCCTTGATTGATGGAAAGTACATTGATATGTAAGGATAACTTGCTAAACTACTTGAAAGACATGGTGGGCACTTGTGTTACCATAAGGCTAGAAATCAAGAAAGTTCAATCCATATGAGCTTGATTTGTCGCAGACTTGGTTTTGGCAAATTCACATGGATAGGAACTCATACACCATAGAATCTAAGTGTCATAAGATTCCCTCCTTCACGAAAATGACTGTGAGAAAATGCTTTCACTAAGATAGATTTTAAGAAGATAGAAATTGTGAAAATTGTATTCTCAAATTCTATCATGGTTACGACATCCCTTTCCATAGTTCGAATTGTGAGATTTGGCAATTAGTCGAACATTTGGGACTTATTGATATAAGTTCTGAATTGTTTAGACACACATATGAGCTATCTAAGGCAAAGGTGTATAAGTTTAAGAAGCTTAGATAAAGGCTTATCGAAGCATCTGGTATTAGAAATATGAACTTCAGAAATTCAATAGGCATTGTTTTCTGGAAGTTCAGCTGTTTTCTGAATACATGTCAAAGCTAGTGGGAGCATAAATGTTATGCTTATGTGATAATAATCATTCTGATAGTGGGAGCATAAGTGTTATCTTTGTATGATTATGTAACACTCTAAATTTATGCCAAATTTAAATTTTCAAACACACGTCCAATTCATCAAAACATTACAACTTTGTTTTCAAAATACATTTATATCAGAGTTTTCCCAGAAACATAACACAATAGGAGGAGTTGTACGATCATGCCTTCGCCTTGCCGCGATCCCCTGAGGTACCTGAAACAATAAACTGAAACTGTAAGCCCGAGAGCTTAGTGAGTTACCCCCAAAATACCGATACACATACAGTCCACATAGCAATATCAACATTAGCATATCATATCAATCAAAAACAGAACAACATGCACTAGGTCCACAGCTTTACAAGCTGGACTACCCATGGGTCCTCAGTACGAGTCTGGAATGCCTACCGGGCCCTCAGCTCGTATCTGGAATGCCATCTAGCCCTCAGTACGAGTCTGGAATGCCTACCGGGCCCTCAGCTCGTATCTGGAATGCTCTCGGGTTTGTTGGCTACCGCACGGAGCAATACAACCTCAACCCACCCCACATAACATGTCGACATGTAACAGATTAATGCACATACAGGTAATCAATCAGTATCACAGGGAGTCCTACAGATCTACCCGACTAGCACATCAACTAGCATGCATTACTAACTCAAACTCAACATAACAATAACTACTAGGATATCAAATCGAATGGGCCGGCCTCGGTGCCTTAGACCCCTTAGTATAGTGAGGATAACTCACCTCGCAACTATCGTCGGAAATAAGAAAGCTCAACTCCTGGGTCCAACACGAACTCCACCACCTAAAAGTACCACACAACCTTTTTCATAAATCTCCCAATCCCAGAAACCCACAACATTCAATTGGTCAACCCCTTGGTCTAATTCAAAGTCCAAAGTCATAGTCAACAGTCTATGTTGACTCGACTCGCCGAGTGTAGGACGCCGACTAACCGAGTTCTTCCTGAGTTCGAGAAGTCGTGGAGTCCTCAACTTGCTCGCCGAGGTCTCCTTTTAACTCATTGAGTTCATATGCAGCCAAGATTTTGGGAGAAACCCTAGCCAACTCACCGAGTTTTCTAACACTCGCCGTGTTCAAGGCAATCTTCAATGAACTCGCCGAGTTGTTCATCCAAGTCGCCGAATTCATGGCCATCTTCAACGGACTCGCCGAGTCCCTTAATCAAATCGCCGAGTCCATGCAGATCTTAATGCATGCAGATGCTCTTTAATCCATGGCAAGGCCCCAAATTACAGATCCAAGCTCCTAAGGAACATTTATTACGTAAAGTTGCAATCTTTACGTACATGCAAGGCTCTAAAGGCCCGAAATGATCAATCTAAGCTCTTTAATGGAGTTTTACACCTTGGGAGGGTTTCAACCTTGCACAATCTGGGAACTTTATGGATCTAGAGGTTAAGGGAAGTCCAGATCTGAAGTTATAACTTCAGATATGAGCTTAAACATGGAGAGTCCTTCATAACACCCATCCAAGGGAGGTTCAAAGTGAAAAGGGCTTAAGGAATAGCCTATTACCTTCCAGAGAGTGATGTCTGATGCAATCCCTTAGCTTTCTCGAGTTCCTGGCCTTGTTTTTCCTTACTTCTTCAAATGCTTCCTTCGAAGGTTACTCCTTCAAGCTTGGACACCAAAGAACACACACACACACACATTTTAGGGTTTGAGAGGGACAAGAAGCATAAGGGGAGGCTGGTGGAGGCCAATGATCCTTTAAATAGTGTAACACCGTAAATTTCAAAACAAAATTTTCAAATTTTCATAAAACATAATTCATTTAATATTCATAAAACAACCATATTAATTATCCAATTCAAGTAAATACAAAATCCCAAGATCACAAATGTATAAACTCCGTGTGTGTGTGTGTACGGATCAAGCCGGCGCCTTCCCGCGGTCGTCACTAGTACCTGAAACAATAACATCAAACATTGTAAGCACAAAGCTTAGTGAGTTCCCCAAAATATCATATATAACACATATTAGCCACTCGAGGCTATAACTCTGTGGGTCCGTGCACCCAGACTCTGTGAACCCTCAGGTTCGAACTCTGTAAACATGCACAACATAAATCACATAGAAATAATGCAGTACAACACATAACATACATAGCATACAAACACTCTATCACATAACTCTGGTTACCTACTCAAGGTAAAGTATAGTGAGAAGACTCACCTCGCGTCTCGGTAAGTCGTGAATCCTAAAATCACTAGTGCTCGATCCCCCTAGCTAAAGTCCTCCTATATCACAATACATCTCTAATTAACACTTTCCCAACTAAGGTTGACTATTCTTTAACAAGTCAACTTAGGTCAACGGTCAACGGTCAACTTTGACCGGACTCGGCAAGTGCACAATAGCGACTCGGCGAGTCTGAGCGTATACACTGATTTCCCTAAAATCCTCCCTTGACACGTCGAGTATCCTCCTTACTCGACGAGTTCCACCTGGCATGAGTTGTGGGGCCACCACGATGCAACTCGCCGAGTCTTAAGAACAACTCGGCGAGTCCAGCTTTACTTAGTCCACCTGTCCACTCAGACTCCCCCCTGACTCACTGAGTCAACCCTCCCCAACTCGGCAAGACCACTCGCTGTGTGGTCGGGCAACATTCATACTACTCGCCGAGTCTGTTCTTCGGACTCGGTGAGTCCGTGCCATGCAATGACTCAAACTTGCTCATAAGGTCAGATCTAGTCCATTAACCCATAGATCTAGTCCTTCCAAGCATATTTAGCACGTAAAGTCACTATCTTGATGCACATACAATCTCTACATGACCATAAATGATGTTTTTGTCTCAAATACTACAACCCAAGGTCATAAACTCCATTGCTATACATAAAGCTTGAAGAATGAGGCTCTCTGGACCTCTATGGATCCAGATCCAGAGCCTCAACACAAGAAGGGAACTATTTGGCATCAAATCATCCCATAAATGTCCATAAGAAACCCTAGATCCCATTATTCATCACAAAACAGAAAGTAATCCAAAATCATACCTCTAGATTGATGATCTAAGCTTCAAATCCACAGAATAGCAACCTCCTTTGCTTCCTCTTGCTTAGAATCTTCTCCTTCTTTGCTAAATGACACACACAAGGGTCAAGAATGCTTCCTTTCTCTCTCAAAACGTTCAAGCACACAAGAGTTTCTCTCAAAGGGTTGGGTGAGCACAAATGACGGCCATAAGGCCCTTTAAATAGGCCGCAAACTCCGGAAATTAGGGTTTCACCACACAACGTGGACTCGCCGAGTCCACTCTTAGACTCGTCGAGTCCGGATGCGAACCCGTGCCCAAATCCGCGATCCTACTCGGCGAGTCTGGGCTCCAACTCGCCAAGTCCACTCACAATTTCCATAAATAAATCCAAAATGAATACCTGAAAATTCTGGGCTATTACAATTCTCCCCCACTAGAACTAGACTTCGCCCTCGAAGTCTCACTCTGCAAATAACTCTGGATGCTGCTCTCGCATCTCACGCTCCAGTTCCCATGTCATCTCGGACCCCTTCTGATGCTGCCACTAAACCAAAACCAAAGGTACCTCCTTGTTCCTCAGAACCTTGATTTTCCGATCTCTGATAGCCACTGGTCTCTCAGCATAATTCAGGCTGGCATCCACCTGAATATCGTCTAATGGAACCACTGCCGACTCATCGGCTATACACTTCCGCAATTGCGACACATGGAAAGTGTCGTGAATCTGCCCCAATTCGGCCGGCAAATCCAAGCGATAGGCTACCCTGCCTACCCTCGCGATTACCCAAAATGGTCCGATATATCGAGGCCCCAACTTGCCCCTCTTCCTGAATCGGATCACTCCGTTCCAAGGAGAGACCTTCAGGAGCACAGAATCACCGACCTGGAACTCAAGTTCGGACCGGCGTCTGTCCGCATAACTCTTCTGTCGACTCTGAGCAGTCAGTAACCTCTGTCTGACCTGCTGGATTTGCTCTGTCGTCTGAAGCACTATCTCCGTATTACCCATAACACGCTGCCCGACTTCTCCCCAACAAATGGGGGTTCGACACTTCCTCCCGTACAACAGCTCAAAGGGTGGCATACCGATGCTCAAATGATGGCTGTTGTTGTAAGAAAACTCGGCCAACGAAAAATACGTATCCCAACTTCCCTAAAATCCAATAAACATGCTCAGAGCATGTCCTCGAGGGTCTGAATCGTCCGCTCACTTTGTCCGTCTGTCTGGGGGTGATATGCGGTACTAAAATGCAGCCTAGTACCCAACTCCTGGTGGAACTTCTTCCAGAACCTGGAAGTGAAACGCACGTCCCGGTCGGAGACAATCAAGATCGGCACCCCATGCCGAGATACCACTTCCCTCACATATATCTCTGCTAACTTCTCTGTGGATGAACTCTCACTGATGGCAAGGAAGTGAGCGCTCTTCGTCAACCTATCCACAATTACCCAAATTGCATCAACTCCCCGTGCAGTCCTTGGCAGTTTAGTGGTAAAATCCATGGTGATCTGTTCCCACTTCCATTCAGGAACCTCCAATGGCTGCAACTTACCATGCGGCCTCTGATGCTCGACCTTAACCTTACGGCAGGTTAAGCACCTCTCGACGAACCACGCAACGTCTCTCTTCATACAGGGCCACCAATACTCCTTCCTCAAATCCAAATACATCTTAGTGGCCCCGGGATGGATTGAGAATTTCGACCGATGAGCCTCTTCCATCAAAATGGTATGCGTACCTCCAACGAACAGTACCCAAATACGCCCCTGAAAAGTCATAAGCCCCCGACCATCAGTAACGAACTCCGATACCAATCCAACAACTCGATCTCTCTTCTGGTTTTCCGACCATCAGTAACGAACTCCGTACACTGTAAGAACTCCCCCACTAGGGTCTCGTATGGTCACTAGCTGTCGCTCGCAGTCGATAACCGCACCGAACTTGCTCAAACAGTCCATGCCCACGATGACACAAACATCCCCTATGGCAATAGGAACCAAATCAATCGGGAACTCAACACCGAAAATCTCGAGTACGCACCCACGGATCACCTCCGTGGCATATATCACCTTCTCGTCAGCTATGGAAACTCTTAGAGGCCGACTCAGCGCCTCGTGTCAAATACTGATGTACTGACTAAAAGCCAAAGATACAAAGGACCGACTCGCACCCGATTCAAATAATACCAAGGCAGGTACAAAATTCACAAGAAAAGTACCTACGCATAACATAATATAAGCATGATATTTCAACATTATAATAAATACACGAAAGAATACATACCAGCCACGACATCGGGCGCTGCACGGACCTCCTCCGTGGTCAACTGAAATGCTCTCCCACGTGCCCTCGGCGCCTCGGCCTTCACTGGCCTACTCCCGGTAGCTCTGATGGCGGCAGGGGAAGATCCATGAGGTGCTCCCTGAGCTGATCCCCGCAACTGCGGACACTCCGCCTTCCGGTGTCCGGCCTGGTTGCAGTGAAAACATACTGCAAACCCCTTGGGGCAGTCCTTGGCCATATGCCCCTCCTTGCCACATTTGTAGCAAGATCCTGCTCTACACACTCCATCATGACCCTTGCCGCACTTTCCACAAGTGCGGCCCTTCTGGCTCCCTGATTTGGGATCAGCGGGCTTGGCCTGCTTGGCTGCCAGCTGGAAATGTACCGGTCGCCGATCCCTCCCCTGAGACTCAGCCTCCTCCTTAGCCTGGGTCTCCAGCTCAATCTCCCTCTTCCGAGTATTTTCCTGAAGCTCAGCAAATGTCCGGTATGAGGAGTTACCACGAACTCCCGAATGTCCCGTCTCAAAATACTCAAATATCAACTCATACGTGCCTGCTCAGTGGACACGTGCTCAGGGCAGAACATCGCCCTCTCGTGAAACATCCTGGTGATCACTGTAACAGACTCAGTACCCTGCTTGAGGGTCAGAAACTCATCGGCCAACCGCTCTCTCTCCACCTGGGGAACATACTCATCTCGGAACATGGCAGTGAACCTCTCCGAGGTCACTGCCGCAAGCTCAGCAGGCAAAAATGTGTTGTGACAAACTTCCACCAGTCCTTCGCTCCCAAGCGAAGTTGGTTCAGCGCGAACCGTACTCTCAGATGCTCAGGAGATGAGCAAGTGAAGAAACACCCCTCTATGTCAGAAATCCATCTCATGGCCGCCACCGGGTCCTGGGTCCCATCAAACTCCGGTGGTTTCGTGTTGCTGAACTCCCGGAACAGCAACGCGTCACCACCCTGCGGCCTAGCAGCAGCAACAGCTGCAGTGGCCGCCGCAACCGCAGCCTCAGAAAGAGCGGCATAACGCTCGTCGAAAGTATCAATCAGAGCGGTCTTAATAGACTCGAACATCTCTGGTATCTCTGCTCTGATGACCGCAACCACCTCCTCATGAATGATCTACCGGATCTCCTCATCACTAGCCCCGACACCCTCCGGCATATGACGTGTCCTCACCATGATCAACCTCTGAAATACAACATACGATAAATTAGAATCCGCTCGAGCATACTCACACTCGATAACCCATCCCTCCTTGATTCTTGGTTTTCCAAAGATTCTTATTTGGACCATGCACCGCCCCGGCGCTTTCAGTAGTACGGGCCCAATACTACTGTCCACACCGTCTCAGTACACACCACAAATCCTCCTCTTCGGATCCCAAATTCCAAGTACTCTATCACTCTCTAATAAATCTCTCATAAGCTCCTCGCTGCTACCTATTCGCTCTCAAGCATCTCATAGCAGCTCACATCTCCCTAGGCTAAGGCATCACAAATCAGAGCACTCTAGTCCTAATAAGAATACCTAGCCTATTCTAACATGAGAATACACCATAAACATATAATATAACGGTATTTTGGGAAATCACCGTTCGGGCGCTGACTGATCGTACACACGTTGCTTCCTTGAATTTCTCTAAAAATCTTTTACTCTTAGAAACGTTAAATTTTCTTTTGAAAATATTTTTCCAAATCCTCAGTTTGAGTTCAAATACTCCCGAAGGTGTACCCGTATCCCTCAAACCAAGGCTCTGATACCAAATTGTAACACCGTAAATTTCAAAACAAATTTTTCGAATTTTTGTAAAACATAAATAATTTAATATTCATAAAACAACCATATTAATTATCCAATTCAAGTAAATACAAAATCCCAAGATCACAAATGTATAAACTCCGTGTGTGTGTACGGATAAAGCCGGTGCCTTCCCGCGGTCGTCACTAGTACCTGAAACAATAACATCAAACACTGTAAGTACAAAGCTTAGTGAGTTCCCCAAAATACCATATATAACACATATTAGCCACTCGAGGCTATAACTCTGTGGGTCCGTGCACCCAAACTCTGTGAACCCTCAGGTTCTAACTCTGTAAACATGCATAGCATAAATCACATAGAAATAATGCAGTACAACACATAACATACATAGCATACAAACACTCTATCACATAACTCTAGTTACCTACTCAAGGTAAAGTATACTGAGAAGACTCACCTCGCGTCTCGGTAAGTCGTGAATCCTGAAATCACTAGTGCTGGATCCCCCCGAGCTAAAGTCCTCCTATATCACAATACATCTCTAATTAACACTTTCCCAACTAAGGTTGACTACTCTTTAACAAGTCAACTTAGGTCAACGGTCAACGGTCAACTTTGACCGGACTCGGCGAGTGCACAATAGCGACTCGGCGAGTCTGAGCGTATACACTGATTTCCCTGAAATCCTCCCTTGACACGTCGGGTATCCTCCTTACTCGACGACTTCCACCTGGCATGAGTTGTGGGGCCACCACGAGTCAATTCGCCGAGTCTCAAGAACAACTCGGCGAGTCCAGCTTGACTCAGTCCACCTGTCCACTCAGACTCCCCCCTGACTCACTAAGTCAACCCTCCCCAACTCAGCAAGACCACTCACTGTGTGGTCGGGCAACATTCATACTACTCGCCGAGTCTGTTCTTCGGACTCGGCGAGTCCGTGCCATGCAATGACTCAAAGTTGCTCATAAGGTCAGATCCAGTCCATTAACCCATAGATCTAGTCCTTCCAAGCATATTTAGCACGTAAAGTCACTATCTTGATGCACATACAATCTCTACATGACCATAAATGATGTTTTTGTCTCAAATACTACAACCCAAGGTCATAAACTCCATTGTTATACATAAAGCTTGAAGAATGAGGCTCTCTGGACCTCTATGGATCCAAATCCAGAGCCTCAACACAAGAAGGGAACTATTTGGCATCAAATCATCCCATAAATGTCCATAAGAAACCCTAGATCCCATTATTCATCACAAAACAGAAAGTAATCAGAAATCATACCTCTAGATTGATGATCTAAGCTTCAAATCCACAGAATAGCAACCTCCTTTGCTTCCTCTTGCTTAGAATCTTCTCCTTCTTTGCTAAATGACACACACAAGGGTCAAGAATGCTTCCTTTCTCTCTCAAAACGTTCAAGCACACAAGGGTTTCTCTCAAAGGGTTGGGTGAGCACAAATGACGGCCATAAGGCCCTTTAAATAGGCCGCAAACCCCAAAAATTAGTGTTTCACCACACAGCATGGATTCGCCGAGTCCACTCTTGGACTCGTCGAGTCCGGACGCGAACCCGTGCCCAAATCCGCGATCCTACTCGGCGAGTCTGGGCTCCAACTCGCCGAGTCCACTCACAATTTCCATAAATAAATCCAAAAAAATACCTGAAAATTCTGGGCTGTTACAAATAGGGTGTAAAACCCCAGAATTTAGGGTTTCATCTGCCAGCTCCTACTCGCCGAGTCCCTTGGTGGACTCGCCGAGTAGGTCACTAAACACGCGTTCCATTCCCACTGCTACTCGGCGAGTAGGGCAACCAACTCGCCGAGTAGGTCATAAGACCAATTATTCTTTAATTAAATTTATACCTAGAATCGGGACGTTACATATTATTATGCCAAGTATTTCAAGTTAGCAATATTAATTATAGAAAAACAAAGATTCAATTTGCAAAGTTGCATGGGTTGAAAAGTTGTTTTTGCTATAATTAAGGGAGAGAATATTATACTTCGTTTCAAAATCTAATGCTTAGATTGAGAAATTTTAATAAATTTAGTCAAAAGATACATAGTGTGTTCTTAAATTTCGATTGTAATTATGGAATCCCTCTTCATTGTTCGAATTATGAGAACGTGACACATAAAATATTATGGCAGGAGATTGATAAAGTATCATATCTTTATGTAAGACATTATGCATCATGCCCCATATGCTTCGGGTATAGGATCGATTGCAAATGCTATAATATTTGACCATTCTAAATTTTTCCAAATGTCTAGCGCATTAAGAGGGAAAAAGGACGAGAATCGGTTTTGACTAAAATAATTAAACAACTATCAAAGGACGATCCAAAGTTCCCTGAGGATTGGTTGCTTGTGAGTAGTTGGAAGTATGGTATTGGATGGACCATATCGACATTATTATGAATAAGATTCTATTAAGAATGAGTTTTCATATGGAAAATATGGAAATGTTTCCATATTGGGAGTTGGATATTCAGAGTCTATGTCTAGATTAGAAACTTTTATGCAAAAAGGATGTTCAAAAGAATGTACTTTGAATGTGATATTTCATGTCTATGGAATTGTCTTGTAACAATTTCCGATAGAATACTTTGTAATTTTATTGGCCAAATCTTTGTGACTTTTGTGCTATGATTTTGCGAAAGGATCGTTGCATGAAATGTTAGAATCTAGCATATTCTAGTAGTGGCAAGAACCTTGTGTTGTAACACTAATGATAAGGATTGGAATTGTGAAATGAGCATCATTGGAAAAGTTTTTCAATTGATCTATTTCATAAAGTAAGGACCATAGGAAACATAGTGTGCATGCTTGTGCATGGGACAACTATTGTTGTAATTTGAGTAATAAGTTGATTTTATGAAACAGTAAACGATGAATAATGAGTAATCAATATGGTGTTTAAACAAAAGTATTTTATTTACCCCCACAAGTTTGGGGCCATATACGATTAAGTATTATTGTTGTGTTTCAGTTTGCATGTTTTGACTTCCAGAATAATTGGGTCATTCAAACCTCCACAGTTGGTCATACGTTGGAAGTAGGTATGAAGGAAGATTGTCATGAAGAGTTTGTAGATTGTCTAAAGAGGTTAGACATAGCACAAGTTTGCTGCAGAGTTCATGAGTGCTTTAATAAGATTAGAGTATTGGATTAAACCCACACTCACATGAATCACTTCATGGATTATATCGCGAGTGATTGTGAGTCGATAATATTGTATATTCTTCTAACCAAGACGTGTGAGTTGTTATTTGTTGGTCGGTTTCACATTGATAATAAGTAAACGCACCAGTAACTTGGTGTTATAAAAATTATTGTTGTGAGTGATTCGATCAGTAAATGCAAGCGAGCATTTGAGTTGAGGTTTATCCATTCCTTTTACCCAAAGTGGGATAAAAGCGATATTTTTGGGGCCCTCGATGATTTAGTGATGACAACTAAGCGCTTGGCTAAGCCGGGACTAAGTTGATGTGTTCAATTGTAGTCTGTGGTCAGTCGTCATAAATCGGAAGTCAGGAAACAGTATAGAGAGAATGATTAAAATTCATGTCTTGTGTCTATATGATATCTTGAGAATGGAGGAATATATGATCCCTTATCTAAAGGACACGTGTATCTAATAAGATCAGAGTTGACAACGACTTATGAAAGCTACGATTGTTGATCAGGTTCTGAAGTCATAAGAAAAATAGTTATTAGACTTATCCAAGTGGGAGACTGTTGGATTAGTGTTTAAGTCCATAACTATTTTGGTATGTACTTGACCCGATTATGAGCATGGTCCTTTTGGGTTTCCTTCACCATAGCAATATGTAGGATGAGTTAAGGAGAGAAAGGTTTAATTATGATTTATTAAGGAGAAATCATATTGTTTAATTAATATTAGTCAAGAATTAATTAAGCATTAATTTTGTGGCTAAAAGAGATTAATTAAACTTAAGGGACTTATTGTGTAATTATAAGATAATTACATAGATGGGCTTATGGACTCCATAGAAGGAGGAGTGAACGAATTCTATGGGGAAACCCATTAGAAATCGTCCAAGGCTTTTAAAGAAGGAGTTCATGGGCTGCTTAGGGCTTAAGCAGTCAAATTATGGTTTCCTGCCTTGATAAGCCTAATAGCCTAAGTATATAAGGAGCCCTTAGGCAACGAAAACGTGGCTAACACTTCCTTTAGGGTTTCTAGCCATTTTTGGTACCTCCCTTCTCTTCCCTCTTCATCCAAGTTGCTTAGTGGTGTTTGTGACTCCATTAGAGGTGCAGTACTTGAGGCACTAAGCTTTCAGAAGCCAAGGATTGATTGTTATTGATATATAACAATCAAAGGTAATGTCTAGACCATATGTTAATATGATTAATTGTATGCTAGATCTAGGGTTTATAGCTTTGGATATTCAATTGCATGTTCATTAGACAAACTAGATCCAAAAGCTATTAGGGTTTGCATGTACACCATAGGATTGATGTATTGCTCAAAACCCATCATGAATATGAAGAGCTTCAAGTCAAGAACACTTGAAGGATGCTTGGTGATTTGAAGATCCTAAGAAAAATTATGTGTATATTTGTGTAAATGATCATGATTTGAGTGAAAGAATGTTGTATATTTAAGAGTAAAAAGAAGAACTTACCAAGACTATGTTTGTGTGTGTGTGTGTGGGGGGGGGGGAGCTCGAGACCTCCTGGGGAAAGTTTGAGTTACAGTGAGAGATGGAGAGAGGGAGAAAGAGAAAGAGAGAAAAGTTTGTTTTTTTTGGAGGAAGTAAAGGAGGTTTTATAGGTGAAGATTTAAGATCCAGTGATTGGATTTGGTCAAGGGTAAATCAAATGGAGTATTGAAGAAAGATATTTATTTGACTAGGTAGGATGTAAATAGTGATATAAAGTTGATGTAGGGATGGCTTGGTGTCGTAACTTTATGGGAAAAGTCAACAACCCTTTATGTGTGATCTTGAACAAATGATATGATAGATAGACAATAAATCTTCAAGATAGGAATAAAATATGAGTTTGGAGGGTGTAAACAGATGTGAATACGAATTTTGTGAAATTTCCGCGTTAAAATCATGAAAAACGGGCTTAAAATGCGAAATTGGTCAAAAACGGGGCTTGGGAAGCGAATCTGCGAATGTGAGGAGGTTGGACGAGAAGAGAAGGTTTGTAGTGAGAGTTGCTGATGTGAGAGTGAGTTCGTGCGAGAGGTTGTCTCCAAGGCGAAGGCGAGGCTCGTTTCATAAGTAGGGGGTCCGAAGTAAACTTAGACGGTTAGAAGCGAGCATTATCGACCAAAAGTGAACGTTCTCGATTGCCAAGCGAAAGTGTCCGGTTTCATTTGTGAAAGGGTCCGATGCGAAATTACCTGGCTAGGAGAGAAGCTCTACTAAAAAGTGAACCTGGCAAAGGGAGGGACACTAAGGCACGTGAAGGTTCGCTTGTGAACAGTACCCTACGAACCTTCAACCTTCTATTTGACTTCTTTTTCCGTTTTAAGTTGTTGTCGACCAAGGGAACGTTGGAAAATGTGATTTTTACTACCATGAGTTTTGAGAGAGCATGGGAGAGATTTGCGATAAAGTGGAGAGATTTGGTTGGTGGCCCTTATTAGTGTTTGGCTTCATAATGCAGGATTTGTAAATCCCATTATGCCTTGTTATGAGTGTTTTATGCCCCCGAAGGGTACATAATAGTGATTTATAGAGTTGTTAAATCTCTCTCTCTAGTTAAGGTTTAGAATTTTCTTAACATATGAACTTTCCGAGTGATACTTTTTATTATGATAGAAAGTTGTACATTAGTAAACATCGAGTAAGCCCTATCATACAAGCACTAGTTGAGTTTACTGGTCTGACTTGTTGAATTTGTTTGACTTTACTTGACCAGAAATTAACGGTTGTCACAGTTTATTCTTTGGCTACGTACGCCCTGCGTGCACCACTTACGCTCAGTGTACGTGGTCAAGCCCCTGACCCAAAAGCATGCATGTACGCTAAGCGTACCTAAACGTATGCCTAACATACGATGGACCATTTCCGAAAAAAAATCAACTTGAAGGACTAAAGAGGAAAATACCTATAATCGAATGTTAAAAATACTATCATCGTCACCGCTGTCATCGCCACTACCTCAACCACCAAACACCATATTCATATATAAATAATCATTTGTGAAGAGACACATACTTATTCATATATGTATAGACTTATTTATATATATTCATATATGAATATACATATTGCTAAATGAATAACTATATATTTACTTATATATGAATATATTTACTTATATATGAATACGTATTCATATATTAATAAGTATATATTTATTTATATATGAATACATATTCATATATTAATAGGTATATACTTATTCATATATGAATACTTATTCATATGTAAATAAATTTTTTCCATCTTTTCGATACATTGGAGTGCTTAAGTAGTAGATTCGAAATAAGTGACTCAAAACCTCTTTCCTTCTCTCTCTCTCTCTCTCTCTATCTCTATATATATATATATATATATATATATATATATATATATATATATATATATATATGTATATACCGAAACTACTAAAAGCCTAGTGCTGCACGACGCAACCAGAAATGATTAGAAGTGATTTTTATTGAAAAAATTAGCCAGCCCCTTCGAGATAAATAAAAGGGAAATTGGCAAGTAAAGGTATATCTTATTAAGTAAAATGTATTTAATTAGATTATTATGTTGTAGTATTTACCTAAAATAGTTCCTTGATTAGCTCCTAAATCAATGCTTTCCTTGTTGTATCTTTGGCTATAAAAGCCATCCCTCTGTACGCATGTAAATATATTGGAAGATACAAATCTCACCTAACACATTATATGGTATCAGAGCTTTATTGCTCTAAAGAGTCAATCCCTTTCTCCTTCTTTCTTTCTTCAAACCCTAAAATCATAACCCATTCATGGCTTCCACTATTCCAATCAGTTTTGCCATTCACTTCCCAATTAAACATACCCGCAACAACTTTCCAGTGTGGAGAAAACAGGTGAAATCTACATTAATTAGCCTTGAGTTGGACACCTTTATCTCCGATAACAGCAACCCGCCGAAACAACAACTTGAAGACAAGCAAGGATCAAAAGCAAATCTTGGCTTTCTTCCGTGGTGCAGACAAGATCAGATCATTATCAGTGCTATTTTGGGAAGCTATTCTAACTCTATTCAGCCCCTCATCTCTTCTGCCACCACGGCCCGTGATGCTTGGGTACGTTTGAACTCAAGTTTTGCAAGCACCTCATGTTCTCGCATTATCTCTCTCAAATCTAAACTAGTTCTAAATCCCAAGGGAAACCGATCCATTGCTGAATATCTTTAGGATATGCATTCGATTGCTGACGACCTTGCTCTTGCACAAAGCCCTGTCACTGAAGAAGATCTTCTGGTTCATGTCCTATCTCAATTAGGCGATGAGTAGAGTACCATTTTCGCTGCTATCAAAATTCGTGAAAATCCACTATCGTACCATGAACTCTTTGACAAGCTACTAGATTTTGAAAGAGCCCTCAAGGAAGCGGCACCTACCTCTGAGTCACTTCTGACAACTGTTAACCACACCTCAAGGCAACAAAGACATCCAACTTATCGCCCAAACTCTGATGGCAATAACTCTGCCTCTCGACCCGTAAGATTCTGCAACAATAAGTACTAGCATGGAGGAAATCGTACTCAGTCTGGAGGACAACGACACAACAACTCAGTTCGCAACACTACCTTTTGTCAATTTTGCAACATACCCGATCACACCACTCGTGACTGCAGGAAGCTTTCGAAACTTCTAAGAGACAACAATATTTCTATAGCCAATGTTCAACAGAGTACACCTGTCGCTAATGTCAGAATATCAGGTACTTCACCACAATGGTTGTTTGATAGTGGAGCTTCCAACCATGTCACCTCTGATAGATCCACACTCCATAATGTATATAAATATGGTGGCCCGGACGAAATAATACTCGGTGATGGTAAAAGCTTATCAATCTCTCATACCGGATCCACACATAAGAACGCCATCAAAAAAAATTATTTTTACCCAATGTTTTATGTGTTCCTAACTTAAAAAGGAACCTTGTTTCTATTGCTAAATTGTGTCGAACTAACAATGTCATTGTGGAATTCTTTCCATATCATTTTTTGTGAAGGATCTTCGCACGGGGGCGCATCTCATGTGGGGGGAGAACATTGAAGATATCTATCATGCTATCTTACCTTCCGTATCCCATATCAACCATACCACCAAATTGTCTCCGTAAGAATGACATCATAAGTTAGGAGATCCTTCAATAAAAATGTTTCAAAACATTGTCAAACAGTTAGGAGTTAGTTCAAAATTTTTATTTGATTCTACTGTTCATTGTGCTTCCTGCTCCATCAATAAAAGTCATAAATTACCGTTTGGTCCTAATTTGTTCGTTGCCACTAAACCAATACAACTCGTCTATTCTGATGTTTAGGGTCCTGTTCAAAAATCAATTGACAATTTTCAATATTATGTCATTTTTGTTGATTTTCACTCAAAATATGTTTGGCTCTATCCCATGAAACGAAAATCAGATGTTGCTCATTTGTTCCCACAATTCAAAACACTTGTGGAAAAATTCTTTCAAACACCACTAGTTTCTCTGTTCTCAGACAATGGGAGTGAATACCAAGGCTTAAGTTCATACCTTAAAACCCATGGCATTTCTCACTACACTACACCTCCACATACACCTGAACAAAATGGCATAGCTGAACGACGACACATACATATTGTTGAAACTGGTCTATCCTACTTCACTATGCGAAACTTCCCCTTCCACTTCTGGTCTCATGCCTTCCAAACTGCTGTCTATCTTATAAACCGCCTTCCCATAACCACACTCAATAATAAAAGTCCCTTTCAGGTTCTGTTCAATCAAACACCTAACTATGCCAAACTTAAACCTTTTGGTTGCCTCTACTATCCTTGGCTTAGACCATATACCACATCTAAACTTCAGCCTCGTTCTTCACCATGTATATTTCTTGGCTACTCAAACTCCAAGTCTACATACAAATGCTATGATCTCTCTGCTCATCGTCTTTATCACTCACGTCATGTTGAGTTTATTGATTCAATTTTTCCCTACTCTAGCACATCCTCCTTTCCACCCCTCCCCACGACCGCCTCGTTTCTTAACAACTTAAACACACCCACTTTACCTTTACCAACTTTCTCTACCCCTGTTAGGACTATGCACCCTCCTGCAACATCCTCTAGCATACCACCTTCACCTACCCCTATATTGTTCCCTTCCTACTCGCAAGAGTCATCATGAAAAACTTCAAACAATTCACCACATTCTCCTGTTCTCTCCTCCTCAACCGATTCACTAACACCACCCTCACCTCCACAACAACCCACTCCTAGCCCCCCCTCCTCAACCAATTCACCAACACCACCCTCACATCCACAACAACCCACTCCTCGGCTCGTACCAAATACCTATACATCAACTCGTCCTCAAAAACTTAACTCTAAGTATTACAATCCCTCATTCATAAACTCATCTACTCTACATCCCATTCCTCATACCCTCGAGCCTCATACTTATACCCAATCCTTGAAAGATCACAACTGGCGTGAAGCGATGGACCACGAGTTCAACGCTCTCATGCATAATGGTACTTGGGAACTTGTTCCTCACTTCTCTCACACTCCCATTGGTTGTAAATGGGTATTTCGAATTAAACGAAACCCTTATGGTACAGTTGAAAAATACAAAGCACGTCTAGTAGCCAAAGGTTTTTTTGCAACAATGTGGTAAGGACTACTTTGACACATTTAGTCCTGTCACCAAACCTATCACTATTTGCATTGTTCTATCCATTTCCCTTACAAACAATTGGCCACTCCGACAGTTGGATGTAAACAATGCATTTCTTCATGGAACCCTACATAAAGAAGTTTACATGACTCAATCACCGGGGTTTATCCACCCTCAATTTCCCAATCACATCTGCAAACTCCGGAAATCTCTTTATGGACTAAAACAAGCCCCTTGGGCCTGGTACCTGGAGTTAACCAAATTTCTTTTGACGTTTTGTTTTTGCAAGTCTAGAGCCGATGCTTCCTTTTTATCTACAATAACAATGGTGTTATCTGTCTTTTCACGGTCTATGTTAATGATATTGTCCTCACTGGAAACAACTCATCCTTTCTGGATTCTTTTGTTCAAACCTTAGCCCAAAAGTTCTCTATTAAAGACCTTGGATCCTTACATCATTTCCTTGGTATTGAAGTTATTCACACTACAACAGGTATTTTCCTTTCCCAACATCATCATATTAAGGACCTTTTAACCCACTTTCATATGGATGGCGCAAAGGAAGTAGCAACTCCTTTGAGCTCTTCAGTTGTTCTTACCTCCATGGACAAGTCTCCACATGTGGATCCAACACCTTATCGAAAGTTGGTAGGCTCGCTACAGTATCTTGCATTCACACGACCATATGTTTCATTAGTTGTGAATAACCTCTCTCAATTTATGCATCAGCCCACCCAAACCCATTGGCAATCTCTCAAAAGGGTTCTTCGGTATCTCAAACGAACAATTCATCATGGATTATTCTTAAAGCGGGGCTTCTCTCTTGATATTAAGGCCTTTTCAGACACAGATTGGGGAGGAGTCACCACTAGTGGCCGTTCCACTACGGTGTAACAGCCCGGAATTTTCAGGTATTTATTTTGGATTTATTTATGGAAATTGTGAGTGGACTCGGCGAGTTGGAGCCCAGACTCGCTGAGTAGGATCGCGGATTTGGGCATGGGTTCGCGTCCGGACTCGACGAGTCCAAGAGTGGACTTGGTGAGTCCACGCTGTGTGGTGAAACCCTAATTTCCGGGGTTTGCGGCCTATTTAAAGGGCCTTATGGCCGTCATTTGTGCTCACCCAACCCTTAGAGAGAAACCCTTGTGTGCTTGAATGTTTTGAGAGAGAAAGGAAGCATTCTTGACCCTTGTGTGTGTCATTTAGCAAAGAAGGAGAAGATTCTAAGCAAGAGGAAGCAAAGGAGGTTGCTATTCTGTGGATTTGAAGCTTAGATCATCAATCTAGAGGTATGATTTCGAATTACTTTCTGTTTTGTGATGAATAATTGGATCTAGGGTTTCTTATGGACATTTATAGGATGATTTGATGCCAAATAGTTTCCTTCTTGTGTTGAGGCTCTGGATCTGGATCCATAGAGGTCCAGAGAGCCTCATTCTTCAAGCTTTATGTATAGCAATGGAGTTTATGACCTTAGGTTGTAGTATTTGAGACAAAAACATCATTTATGGTCATGTAGAGATTGTATGTGCATCAAGATAGTGACTTTACGTGCTAAATATGCTTGGAAGGACTGGATCTATGGGTTAATGGACTGGATCTGACCTTATGAGCAAGTTTGAGTCATTGCATGGCACGGACTCGCCGAGTCCGAAGAACAGACTCGGTGAGTAGTATGAATGTTGCTCGACCACACAACGAGTGGTCTTGCCGAGTTGGGGAGGGTTGACTCAGTGAGTCAGGGGGAAGTCTGAGTGGACAGGTGGACTGAATCAAGCTGGACTCGCCGAGTTGTTCTTGAGACTCAGCGAGTTGAGTCGTGGTAGCCCCACAACTCATGCCAGGTGGAACTCGTCGAGTTAGGAGGATACTCGACGTGTCAAGGGAGGATTTCAGGGAAATCAATGTATACGCTCAGACTCGCCGAGTCGCTATTGTGCACTCGCCGAGTCCGATCAAAGTTGACCGTTGACCGTTGACCTAAGTTGACTTGTTAAAGAGTAGTCAACCTTAGTTGGGAAAGTGTTAATTAGAGATGTATTGTGATATAGGAGGACTTTAGCTCGGGGGATCGAGAACTAGTGATTTCAGGATTCACGACTTACCGAGACGCGAGGTGAGTCTTCTCACTATTTTACCTTGAGTAGGTAACCAGAGTTAAGTGATAGAGTGTTTGTATGCTATGTATGTTATGTGTTGTACTGCATTATTTCTATGTGATTTATGTTGTGCATGTTTACAGAGTTATAACCTGAGGGTTCACAGAGTTTGGGTGCACGGACCCATAGAGTTATAGCCTCGAGTGGCGAATATGTGTTATATATGGTATTTTGGGGAACTCACTAAGCTTTGTGCTTACCGTGTTTGATGTTATTGTTTCAGGTACTAGTGACAACCGCGGGAAGGCGCCAGCTTGATCCGTACACACACACACGGAGTTTATACATTTGTGATCTTAGGATTTTGTATTTACTTGAATTGGATAATTAATATGGTTGTTTTATGAATATTAAATGAATTATGTTTTACGAAAATTTGAAAAATTTGTTTTGAAATTTACGGTGTTACATACGGCATATATCTTATATCTTGGATCCAACATAATTTCTTGGCGTTCTGCTCACCAGAAATCCGTCTCTCGGTCATCAATAGAAGAGGAATATAAAGCTCTAGCCAACGCTGCATCTGAAATCTCATGGGTTCAAAATCTACTAACTGAGCTTGGTGCTGTTAGTACTAAGTCACCCACCTTATACTGTGACAACATAGGCGCCACATATCTCTGTGCTAATCCGGTATACCATTCCCGAGTGAAACATGTGGCCTTGGACTATCACTTTGTTCGTGAAAAGGTTGCTGATGGGTCCTTGAGTGTTCTACATATCAACTCCACTGATCAATTGGCAGATGCTCTAACTAAGCCACTAGGATGCAACATGTTTCTACAACTTCGGTCCAAGATTGGAGTCTCCGATGGATCCTCCATCTTGCGGGGGCGTATTAAGTAAAATGTATTTAATTAGATTATTATGTTGTAATATTTACCTAGAATAATTCCTTGATTAGCTCCTAAATCAATGCTTTCCTTGTAGCTTTGGCTATAAAAACCATCCCTCTTCACGCATGTAAATATATTGGAAGATACAAATCTCACCTAACACATTATATATCTCACCCGTGATCTTGCAACTAATTTTTTTGAAAGTAAATTAACGGTTTGTCTTTATGTTTTGGATGCTTTGTGACTTGTTTTAGCCGCTCATATTCTCTTTCACGTTCTCAACAAATATCTATTCGTCTCCTATTATTCCCTATAATATATTTGTTGCAATTTAAATAAGCAATATTCTATTGTTAGCAGAGGACGTGTAAAGATTACTACAAAGAATCATAACCACTTTACGAAGTTTAATTACAAACGACAAGAAAAGGATTTGAAGACATTTATGTTAAACATAATGCTTATTATATTTTATATTGTCTTTTGATTTGATAAATTATATTATCGTTATTCTTTTATTGTAGCGACAAGAAGAAAAGGAAGTTGCACTACTTCAAACATGTGAATGGTGCCCGGTTGAAAACACATGCTACTCTGGAATGCGAAGGGGTACCATTTCCAGTATGCTTTATCCGTTCTAAATATCATTGTTAATTCTCCACAAATAATATTGAAAGTACACGGACGGTTCAACCTATCCGTTCTAAATATCATTGTTAATTCTCCACAAATAATATTGAAAGTACACGGACGGTTCAACCAATTTAGAGGTTCTAAGCAAACCGAAAATTTGGAGCATTTTGTAATTACTATATTTAATGCTATAAATTAAACCCTCCTCCTTTCCAAAATCCAACTTGACATAATGAATATTTAAAAAAAAAAAAAAATTAAGCCTTATTGACCCTAATAGATAATTTATAAAAAAAAAATGACTATTCTACAATCTACATGAAAGTTCAAAAAACATATTTCTTCCTTCTTTTGTGCAGAAAATAAAAAACAGATTTCTACATGACTACATCAAACAAATTTCTATTTTCTACATCAAACAAAACTTCATCAAAATAACAAAATTTATCGATTATCATAGATAATAGTTTATCTGATTATCACAAATTCCCAATCATAAATAATCAACAATGGAGAAGGAACTGGTAGAGTTATCAGTTATCAACAATGGAGAATGAACTCGTAGAGTTATTAGTTGTGGTGAAATAGAGATTCAGAGGAAGAACCAAAGAAGAACAATAGAACATACATTTTTAGAATTCAGTCTTTCAAGTTTCAGGATTCAAGAAAGGAATCACCAAATCAGTTGAGTTAATTTTGATACTTGACGACCTTTTAAAAAAGAAGAATCAATTAAGTTATCAAAAATCGTCAGGAAGAAGATTACAATAAGAAAAAAGAATCAAAGAAGTAATGGTTTTTGCGGTTCTGAGTACGATCAAGAATGAAATCACTAATCAGTTAATTAGATTCCGAGGATAGAGAACGAAGAAGAAGTGAAGAACATATCTTGAATCGCAGTTTCTTTTGAATGGTTTATGCTGATGTGCATGAATGAAGAATTTGAATAAACAATCCGCTAATTTAATTTTGGGTTAAGGGGGCCGTTAGAATTGGGGGCCCTAAGTAAGGGCTTATTATTATTATTTATTTTTTATTACACTAAGGCATGCCCTGAACGTACAACATATTTATGTTAGGATATGATTTGTGGTTTATATTTTACTTTTGATAGCTTTTAGAGTTCTCGGTCTAGGACCGAAAACACCATAATTTCGGTGGTGTTTGGACCGAAATCACCATGTGATTTTGGTGGGCTTAATGATGCTTTCGGTTGGGTTTGTGCTGGGCCTTTGTAATTAGGTCTAGGTATATATAGTATTATTTCAGCCGTGTTTAAGTTTGGTCAATCTAATTAGCTGATTTCGAGTTTAGAGAGATAGAGAGAACCGAGAAACATAGAGATCTTATGTACTAGACTATTGATCAAAATAGTGTGTATTGAAGATTCGATATTATGTTCTTAATTTATTATAACTGTTTTGCGTTAATCATCAGATTAGGATTCGGCACCAATTCTAGTGATTTTGATTGATACGTTAGATCGGGTTTTACAATTGGTATCTGAGCAAGCATTGGTATCAATCGAATTGGCAAGATATTAAACGTTTCTTGGAATTTTTCTTGGTGTTTTTGAGTTCTTTTGACGAAAAATTGTTGTTGTTGTTCTTCGTGTTCTTCACTACATTGGAAACTTTGATCGAAATTGTTTTTGATAAATCACCAATTTCGTGTATTCAGTACTTTTAGGAGTTTTTGGTCAGGTTTAGGCGTTTTCGGCGGTAAACTTCTAGTTCTAGACTAGGTCAAGTGTTTTCGGTGACTACTGGAGTTCTCTGTCAGCAACTAGGTCAAATATCCAGCTTTCGGGCAGACAAGATTTTAGATCGAGTTTTCAGTCAACGATCTCAGTCAAAAATCTTGATTTTTTGACTTTTTGGTCAAACCTAGTAGTTTTCGGTTAAATCATATACTTTTCGGTTTTCAATGACTCATACAACACCTCTCTTTTAACAATGCGAAGTGATCTTGATTCAGTTATGGGGACAACAACTCGAATTCACCAGCTACTGACTGCTGATGGATTTCCTGAATGGAAATTTAGATTTGAGAAGTATGTTATGATGAAGGATAGCAAAGTGTGGAGAAGCTTCCTAAGAGCTCCTGTCAAAATCACAAGCACCCTAGATGATGAAGTTAAGACTGTGGTTGATAAGGTAATCGAGGACTACATTAATGAGGATTTCAACAAGATTGAAGATGATGAGAAAGCATTGGCTATTCTTACCATGGCTTTGTGCCCTAATATTGCTCAAGGTTTTAGGGAGTATAAATCTGCTAAGGCTTTGTGGGAAGCCTTGATTGACGTGTATGAAGGGAACGAGGATATGAAGCAAAGCAAACATGATTTGCTTCGTCAAAGATTCAACATGTTCAATCATGTTCTTGGGGACAGTCTAGAAGTTCAGTTGCAACATTTTATTACTCTCAACATAGAAATGAGCACTGCTGAAATTGTGTTGTCTCGCTCTAAGATAAATAAGAAGCTGCTCAATTCACTTCCCAGGAATTGGGATATGAATGTGTATGTGATTAAAAAGACAAAGGACCTGAGAAAACTCTCTCTTGCTGAAGTGATGGCTATAATCATGGCATGTGACATGGACGACAAACAGAGAGAAATTAATCATGTCAATTCCTACTCAACTGCAAGCTTAGCAGCATCCACTAACAATGCTTTTTCAGTTGTACCATCGTATCATCCTCCATCTTTTCATCTACCAATGGAATCTCCCAACTCTTATGCATCCAGTTCCACCACCAAATCCACCTCGTAGACTCTAGCCGCTGCCAAAGGAGCTGAAGAAAACATGGCTATGATGGTTGGATTCATGAGCTGCTACAATGCTTTTGTTGCTGGTGAATTAGTTCCTCCAGTTATGATTGGAGAACTCGATCAAATTCATCCTAAGGATGTTGAAGAGATGGACATATCATGGAAAATTGCTATGGCGGTGTTCAGGGAGAAGAAGTTCACTCATCGAACTGGAAATAATAACTGGGGAGTAAATGTGGATAAGAAAGTGGGCTTCAACAAGATCAAGCCGCGGTGTTACAACTGTCATGAGGCATGTCATTTTACTCGTGAGTGCACCAAGCCAAGAGTGGAGAATAATGCTGAGAGGGCTTTGGTTCCCGCTCGAAACAACATAGAAGCACCTCAGAATAATGATAATGCTATGGTAGCACAACAATTTTCATGGGAAGATCAGATGCAGGCCCTCAATCTTTCTAAATATGGAAAAGCTAATCTTGCCCATATTGAAGATGGTGAGGATGCATATCTGACTGAGGAGAAAATGATGGAGTTTCAGTTCACTTTCATGGTCTCCACCACACCTACCACCAAAGAGGTTAGTGAAGTTTCATGCTCTAAATCTTGCATAGATAAAGTTAATAAATATTTTCAGCATAAGGAGTTATTATTTAGAGAAGTTTTTGACCGTGAAAATGAAATCTAAGAAATTAAGAAAGTAAACAAGCCCCTTAAAGAAAAACTAGATGCTCAAAATAAAGATTTAATTAAGATTAGGGAGGAATATAACACCAAATGTGTTCACCATTGTTATGCTAGAGAGGAAATTGCCAAATTAACTGCAGAACTTGATGCGTTAAAAGCTAAATTTAAAGATGCTGAATTTACCTTTAAGAAATTTGATGTGCCAAGTGAGATAGTTGAATCTATGATAGAAAAACAATTGAAATGGAAAGATAACCAGAAAAATGGCTTAGGGTATCATAGTGTTCCGCCTCCTTTTAATGATAATTATATTTCTTACTCTGAGACTATAGAAATAGAAAAACCTTCTCAATATGGCCAGCCCCTACATCAAATTCAGTTAAGATTGAACAATCTGGCCCCACTAAAAGTGTTGAAGTGAATGATACTGACGTTTCTACCTCATGTGCATATCAAGTATTAGTGGAAGATGAGGATAATGAGGACTTTAATAATGCTATCTCTATTAAAAACCTTTCAAAGACTAACATTTCTTTTTCTTTTGTTTCAAATAATTGTGTGAACAAGGATATTAAAACTATTGTTTTGGATTATTTTAAAAATAATGGTGATGTTGCTTTTAATTCAAATTCAAACAGTCATGTTTTTGAAAAATTTAAGCCATGTAAAATTGTGGAAGAGTCTGATATAAGTAGATGTGTGTGTTGAAATTCTTTGAAACAAGACTCTTTTAGGCCAGGACCAATATCCAATAACACTTTCTTGAAAAGACAGACTTGTTTTTATTGTGGGACTCCATGTCATATTGCTAGAAATTGTTCAAATCATTCACATGATCTCTTATCTGAATGCGGATGGAAGAATGTGCTAAGGGGAGATCTTCCAACATAAATCATTCGAGGTCACATCCCCATAATACCAATTGGAATGATGACAATGCCAAGAATCAGGCCTTCAAGGACAAAATAAAAGCTAACTCAAGAGATGGATCAACCAAACCAAATAAGGTGAGATCAAAGTCATCTTAAGCGTCGTCCTCTAGCTCACACTTACAATACAAGCCTAAATCGAAAGGAAGTCCCACCCCAAAGGCAAGTGAAAAAGGTCCAATTCGGTCCAAAAAGAAAGTACACAAACCAAATTACTGATAGGTACCCAAACTCCTTTCTTCCAAATCATCAATTAGTCCAAAAAGGTATTTAGATTCTTTGAAATCATTATTTGATAAACAAGATATGGTATCAGAAAGAGTATCCCAAGTTGATAGTAATGGTTAACCCAGTTTCAAGATGGATTGGGTTCCCAAAACTAATTAATATCGCAACTTGTGTAGGAACAACTATGGAGGAATATAATCAAACCTTGGTATGTTGATAGTGGTTGTTCCAGGCACATGATAGGAGACATATCTCAATTGCACGATATTCAAAATATTAATGGTGGTTATGTCTACTTTGTGGGAGGAAAAAAGGGAAAGATCGCTCAAATGGGGACCATTACAAATGGTGTGTTGAATTTTGAGAACGTAAACCTTGTTCCTGAATTGAAGCATAATTTGTTGAGTGTCTCTCAAATCTGCGATAAAGACTTCTCAACTCATTTCACAAAGAAGGAATTCTTTAATTATAAAGCCTGGCATAGTCATTCCAGAAGAATAGATCTTGGTGAGATCAGAACGTCAAAGCAACGCCTATAAGATCGACATGAATCACAACACCCCGGAGAACGTTACTTGCCTATTCTCAAAGACTTCTGAACAAAAAAATATACTTTGGCATTGCCGTCTAGGTCACGCAAATGCAAAGAATCTAAACCGTCTTGCCAAAAATGATCTTGTTCGAGGGTTTCCTATTAAAGATGTTATCACCTTCGAGAAGTGTGTGGCCTATACATAGGGAAAACATCATCAAAAACCGCACAAGCCAAAACTGGTTAACTTAATAAACACACTTCTTCAATTGCTTCATATCATTCGCTTTGGACCAGTCAATGTTCTTAGCATCAACAAAAGCTCGTACTGTCCGGATATAATAAATGATTACTCATGTTTAACCTGGGTATTCTTTTTGAAGAATAAGAGTGAAACAGCAGAGCTGATCAAGAGGTTCATCGTCCTAACTGAGAATCAGACCAATGAAGAGGTGAAAGGCATCCGGTGTGACAATGGGATAGAATTCTAGAATGCTATTATGGACCATCTCATATACTTAGGCTCCATGGGTTAACCTCCATGGATTATCTCAATCATGAAGCCCATCCTTTGTAAATATGGATAATTAGCCCACATTATAAGAATAATTGATTTACCCAATCAATCCCCACATATTTAATTAGTCTCTTTTGATCACAAAATTAATTCCAAACTAATTCTTGACCAATACTAATTAAATAATATGATTTCTCAATTAATATATTATACTTATAATATATTAATAAATCACAAATAAACTTATTATCAAAAGTCCATCCTATCAAATTGCACTGATAAAGGCAACCCAAAAGGACCATGCTACAATCGGGTCAAGTACATCCCAGTTATAGTTATGGCTTAGACACCAAATCCAACAGTCTCCCACTTGGATAAGTCTAATAACTATAGCTACCAATGTAACTTCAGGATCCGAAGCAATCATAAGCTTTCAAAAGTCGTTGTCAACTCTGACCCAGTCAGTGATGCATCCTTTAGATAAGGGATCATATACTCCTCTATTCTCAAGATATCAGCCGGAAAAATACATGGAACAATGTCATACTTATTGTCTAACAGTTTTTTTCCCGATTTCTGATTCGCCTGGCATAGAAAATAACTGAACACATCAATTTAGTTCTGACCGGGCACAACACATAAGTAAAAAAACAGAATCATCGAGGGGGCCAAGATATCACTTTTAATCCTCTTAGGATAAAAGTGAATAGATAAAATTCGACATTATATGCTTGTACTAACTACTCATCAAATCATGCACAACGACATGTTTTATAATATCAAGTTAGTGATGCGTTTTCGTGCCATCAATGCACAACCAACTCATAGTCAACAACTCATATACCATGGTTTAAAGACTATATGATATTATCATCTCATAATCACTCGTGATAAATTCCATGAAGTGATTCAGGTGAGTGCGGGATGATCCAATACTCAAATCTTATTTCAGAAGTACTCATGAATGGTGTAGAAAATGGTTGCTATGCCTAACACCTTAGACAATCTCCAAGCCAACACATGACAATCTTTTTTCATACTTACTTCCAACATATGATCAACTGTGGATAGTTTAAATAAATATTATTATTCTGGAAGTCAAAACATACAAAGTGAAACTGTCACACCCCGAAAACCAAAGGCGGAAACGTCTCCGGGGTTGACTCCAAGTTGAGTATCAAATCCAATGTACATAGTAAGCAAAGTAAACGACCATTACATTACATATCAAAGTTTACATTTGTTCAAAAGTAAAGTTGTACATTCGTAATACATAGTATATATGAACAAAAGTAGAGACGATTCTTCTATACGCTCCGTCTTCTCCAAAAGGATCGCTAGGTACCTGTCTAATGTTGACCTGAGAATACAAGCAGTTTGAAAATCAGCATAAAGCTGGTGATTTCATAAGATGTTTCCTTTGTGAAAATGTACGAGTTTCCTTTAGTTTACCGAAAAGTTATTATCCAAGAAAATCCCATATTTTCTTAAAGGAGAAGGTTGATTGATTGTTAGGTTACACGGTTCTGGTTGTTTAACTATGATCTCAGGAAAGTCCCATACTTTCCTTATTGTATATTACCAATTGTAAAAGATGTAATGTTATTCAGTTTGTTACTCTTTCTAGTTATATAAGGTTACCCAGGAAAGCCCCATGTTTTCCTGCATGTTGGTTTCTAATGTGAACGATGTTAAAGATGTAAAAGTGATTAGGTAATGTTTTGTTTTCCCCAGGAAAGTCCCGTACTTTCCTAAAAGTAATTTTTAGTTATTGAACTTCGATATACTGATTTATTTCCTTTCGTACCTATTGTATTAACTAGGTATTCTGATTATCTAATGGTATTATCTCGGAATATACTTAGATACATATCTTCATATTCGTGTTCTTATTCTTAAACATATTCTTGTACTTATTCATGTTCGTATTCGTAATCGTTATTGTATTCGTTTCCCTATTCCTACTCCTATTACTATTCATATTCGTATTCGTATTCGTTTCCGTATTCCTACTCCTATTACTATTCGCAGTCGTATTCGTATTCACAGTCGTATTCGTTCTGTTCCTAATTATATTTTCGTTATCCATTCTGTTCCTAGTTATAGATGTGTTATTCGTTCTGTTTCTAGTTGTAGTTTTGTTATTCCTTCTGTTCCTAATTATAGTTTCGTATTCGTTCTATTCCTAGTTACAGTTTTGTCTTCGTATTCGTATTCGTAATTAGTTATAATTGGAAATTAGTATAATTTATTCGTGGATTATGAAACATAGTTTAGATTATAACATTTTATCAAGAAATCTATGATTAGTTTGAAAGCTAAATTCGTAATTCGAACTATTTGATAAACACAGTTATTGATATTAGAAGATACAGAATGAAAACGATTAAACTGAAAACAATAAACTTGAGTACAAGATTTCCTTGTACTTTTGCTTGTATTCCCCCCTTGAAAACAGTGAAAACAGTTGAAAAAGGGTAGGGGTATGAACTCACCGGACGAGAAACGAGGCGATTTCGGATGCTAAGTGTTGGTCCGGGGCTTGTAAACACATGAGGTTCCTAAGTATAATGTAAAGATACACATTTGTATCTAATTAGGACTTAGATTGGTTATTTGATAAGGACAATTGTTTCTAGTCGCGAAAACACCTCGATACAAGTGCTTGGAGGGACCCGGGTGGCGTTTAGGGACACATATAATTAGGATAATGAGTTGGGACATCAAAGGAACACTCCTTAAGGATTTTACGGCCACATGACCCTCTACCCATGAGTTTACGGCCGCAAACTCATGGTGGGGTGAGTTAAGGGCAAAAATGGCTTCAAATCACTTAAGGGAATTTTCTAGTTTTGGATTTAAAGGCTTGGAATAGATTTAAATCATCAAAATGATTAATTTATGGGAGTTTACGGCCTAGCATAGGCTCCTGGCCGTAAACTCCTTAATTCTCATGAAAATGGTGTTAAATGATGCTAAAACAAATCACATGTGATTGGTAAAATTGTTCCAAGGCCTTATATGCATTTGTTTGAAGATTTGAAAGGTTTTTTGGAGTTTACGGCCATGGAGTATGTTCTATGGCCGTAAACTCTCATATATGGGATTTTGTTATGTTTAAAGCCCTAAAACTATTTTGGTTGGTCCTTTGATTTATTCCAAGGCTTTTGGTGGTGTTGGATGGCTTTCTAACACCTTAGAAGTGAGTTTACACCCAAGTTTAAGGATTTTACGGCCCAAGCACATGCCTTGGCCGTAAACTCACACAAACCCCTCAAAAATTATGTTTCAAGTGTCCAAATGCTAATTCCAATATTCTATAATTCATATCTAAGCCTTGTTTGTGATTTGGAAGGGTTTAAGGTCATGAAAACCGCTTTTATATGAGTTTACGGCCCAAGCACATGCCTTGGCCGTAAACTCCTTCAAACCTCTCAAAATCCATGTCTTAAATGTTTTAAGTCCATATCTTGAAGTCATTTAGCCATATCTAGGTCCCAAAATTGTCTAGGAGGGGTTTAAGGGCTCAAAACCCTTCAAACTTGGTGTTTACGGCCTAGGCAGCCTCCTGGGCCGTAAACTCATATTTTGTGTCCTATTCCATGATTAAGTCTCGAATTTGGAAGCCAAAAATGCTTTAGATTAAGGTTAGGAAGGTACCTTAAGGATTTGAGGCCTTAAAATTGAGTTTTGGACCCTTAAACTTGAATTTTAGGAGAGAGGTTAGAGAGAGAGTAGAAAGAGAAGGGAAAAGCTTCAAATGAAAGGTTTAACACGTTTATATAGTTCCCAAAACTTGGACACGGTGGAATTCTACCCGATACCAGCATTAAACGGGGCTTTAGGTCGCACCCGATTAAGTTTTCGTCACCCGGCGGGAATGTTTCTAACTTTTTGAAATGAATACTTTTGGGTTAATTTCATTAGTTCCAAGAGGTTTGGACACTCATTCAATTATAATAAACATATAAATTTAATTAGTTTAACCCAAAGCGAGAACGAAACGAATCGACTAATGGCGAAATCTCACGGGTAGAACAAGTTTTCGACGATGGAAAACTTCGGGTTGTTACAGAAATAATAGTAAATGATTGACACAAGACAGTAACTTTACTTATAAATAATACTCCTTTTATTCAATCATCAAATGTCCATTACAATTTAGCTGTTACAAGTTTTGGTTTATCTAATCACTAAAACTAATATCATTCGTTAGCCCAATGACCCTTGCATGTTGCAAGTGCTTAACCCTAGTCAGTCCCTTTGTAAGGGGATCTTCTGGGTTGTCCTCTGATGATATCCTCTTCACCATGAGGTGTACTTATTCTATTTGATGTATTATGAAGTGGTTCTTTCTATCGATATGCCTAGATCTACCATGATCTCTTGGTTCCTTGGTTAAGGCAACCGCCCCTTCATTATCGCAGAAAATCTCTACGAGCTCCTTTATGGATGGAATTACTCTAAGGTCTTTCAACCATATCGCCTCCTTCAGTGCTTCGCTTGCTGATATGTATTCTGATTCACACGTTGAATCAGCTACAGTCTCCTTCTTGAAACTTTCCCATGTTACTTCTCCTCCATTCAAGGTAAATATCCACCCCGACTGAGAGTGGAGATTATCCCTTTCATTCTGAAAGCTCACGTTGCTATACCCTATTACTCTCAAGTCATCACTCCCACCGAGGGTAAGGACCCAGTCCTTAGTCCTCCGTTGGTAGTTAAGAATGTTCTTAACCACAGTCCAATGAGCTTTACCAGGGTTCACTTGATATATGCTGACAATGTTCAAAGCAAAGGCCACATCAGGGAGAGTATAAGTCATAGCATACCTGATCGAACCAACTACAGAAGCATATGGTATATGACTCATTTATGCTATCTCAACCTCTATACTCGGACTCTGGGTGTTACTCGGTTTAGTATTGCCTTGGATAGGTAAGTCACCTTTCTTGGACTCCTCCATGCTAAAAATCTTCAACACCTTGTCCAAGTAGGTACTTTGACTATGTCATATTAGTCTTTCATGGACTCCTCCATGTTGAAACACTTCATTATCCTTATCCCTATGATATAGGTAGTTTCTCCGAGGTCCTTCATAGTGAAACACTTCCCAAACCACGACTTGACCTCCTGAAAGGTTGGGATGTCATTTTCTATGAGTAGTATGTCATCCACATACAACACCAGAAAGCTGACTATACTCCCACTAGCTTTGACATATACACAAAAATCATCCTTGATTCTCAAAAATCCAAACTCTTTAACTTTCTCGTCAAATAAAAAGATTCCATTTGTGAGATGCTTGTTTTAATCCATAAAAGGATTTGTCAAGCTTACACATTCTATTAGGGTACTTTGCATTGACAAAACCCCCTGGCTGACTCATGTAAACATCTTTACCCAACTTTCCATTAAAGAAAGCGGTTTTTACACCCATTTACCAGATTTCATAATCATGAAATGAAACTATGGCTAGCATAACCCATTTAGATTTAATGTTCGCTACTGGTGACAAGGTCTCATCATAGTCAACTCCTGGAGTTTGAGTAAAGCCCTTCGCAACCAGTCGCGCCTTATATGTGTGTACTCTCCCATGCATGTCGGTCTTCTTCTTGAAGATCCATTTGCACCTGACTGTCTTACGGCCCAGTACATTGTCAACCTAGTTCCAAACTTGATTGTCATACATGGATTGAATCTCGCTGTCCATGGCCTCTTTCCATTTTGCAGAATCGAGGCCTGCCATGGCTTCCTTGTAGTTATTAGGTTCATCCAGACTTACTAGTGTGCTATCACTGATAAATGTATCACCTTATGCCGTAATATGGAAACCATAAAACTCAGGTGGAACTCTAACTCTACTGGAATGCGTTAGAGGTACAAACTCCTCAATTGGCTCAGACGGAGTTTCCTCCTTAGGTTGAGTTCTAATGTTTGAGGTTCCTTCACCGCTTGAATCTTGAAGCTCGTCAAGATCAATTTGTCTCCCACTGTCCCCTTGGCATATGAGTTCTCTCTCACGAAACTCATCTCCTCGCTATGAAGACAACATTGTCACTCGGTCTATCGAAGATATATCTAAGGGACTTCTGCGGGTAGCTGATGAAATACATCGCTCACTCTGATGTGCGAGCTTGTTATGAGTCTCGCGTCTCACGAAAGCATCGTAACCCCAAAATTTGATGTGGTCTAACGAGGGAACCTTCCCTTTCCAAATCTCATGAGGTGCTTTGGAAACCCTTTTAGTAAGGATTAGATTAAGGATATGGGCAGCAGTCTCTAAGGCATACCCCCATAATGAGATAGGAAACTAAGTTCTACTCATCATGGAACGAACCATGTCTAGAAAGGTTCTATTACACCTCTCAGCCACGCCATTAAGTTGTGGTGTCCTAGGTGGCATCAATTGTGAAACAATTCCACATTCCTTAAGATAGTCAAGGAACTCAATACTAAGATACTCTCCTCCACGATCGGATCACAACATCTTTATCTTCCCGCCCAATTGATTCTCCACTTCTTGCTTAAACTCTTTGAAATTTTCAAAGGTTTCTAACTTGTTATTGATTAAGTAGATATATCCATATCTATTGTAATCATCATAAAAAGTCACATAGAAGTGGTTGGCATCCTTTGTGGCGGTTCTGAATGGTCTACACACATCAGTGTGTATGAGATCCAACAGACCTTCACCCCTTTCACAAATACTAGTGAAGGGTGACTTGGTCATCTTTCCAAGTAATCAAGATTCGCAAGTGTCATCTGACTTTAAGTCGAATTACTCCAAAACTCCATCCTTTTGGAGTTGGGCTATGCGCTTCTTGTTGACATGTCCAAGATGACAATGCCACAAGCATGCCTTATCCAGATCATTAGAAGAATCAATATGTAACACATTATTTCCTAGGTTATCTACAACATTCACAGTTTCATATACACCATAGCAAGGTAATGCTTCAAAAAGAAAATACACCATTATACTAAGCATTAATAATACCAACTTCATTATTAAAAGAAAAGGTAAAACCTTGTTTGTACAAACTATGAAAGGAAATAATATTTCTCGCCATATCGGCCGAGTAACAACAATTATTCAAATCTAAATTTAAACCATTACGAAGCAATAAAGAATAAACTCCAATCTTCGTCACAAATGACATTTTCCTATTTCCCATGATTAAGTTTATCTTCCTCTGCTCCACATACCTACTTTTTGTTAGTCCCTGCAAATCAAAACAAATGTGAAATCCACTACCTGTATCAAGGACCCCAAGAATTAGCATGTGATGAGTTATTAGAATGAATAGTGTAAAGACCAGCAAAGGAAGGTTTGATCTTCCCATCCTTTATGTCTTTCAAGGACTTGGGGCAGCTTCATTTCCAGTGCCCTCTTTCATGGCAATGGAAGCAGTCAGTATCCTTCGAATTGGAATAGGGATTAGCAGAACCAACTTTGGTCCCACTAGAAGATGATCCATCAAGGGACTTTCCCTTGCAGCTCTTGGAGGGAGCCTTCTTCTTCTTTCCCTTCCCATGTCCGATTGCCAGAATAGGGGCGAAAGTAGTAGTAGTAGGAATAGACACAACCGAATTGCCTTTCAGGTTGCATTCTACAATCCTTAGAAGGCCTTGAGGCTTGCTAAGAGTGACCTCCTCCTTGTTTATATGATAGGTCATACGAATCTGATCATAACAAGAAGGTAAAGAGTTTAGAATAATATCTATGGCCAACTCTTCATCAAAATTGACATTCAATTTAAGCAAGCGGTCCAGAAATCTCTGCATCTTTTGCAAGTGGGTCATGATGGGTTCACCAACCGTCATTTTGGTTGTGATCATGGAGTCAATGATCTCATACCTCTCCTGCCGAGCACTATGATGGTATCTTTCCATCAAATCATGATACATTTCAAAAGGATAGTAGTCCTCATAGGACTTCTACAGCTAAACAGTCATGGTAGCAATCATTAGACACGACACCTTTGTCGCATCCCTCTCATGAGTAGTGGGTTCAACGATTTGTTCAGGAGTGGCAGTGGTTACATCAATCTCCTTAAGCTTTTTATCAAGGACATATTCTTTTTCCTCATAGAGAATAGCCCTTCTGATGTTATAAATGCAGTCATTGAAGTTCGAGCCATCGAAAATGACCCCTCCCACATAGGTTCATGAGGGAGAAAGAGTCTGAAGGGATAGGTGTGGAAGCATTGTTTGGGATAGACATTTGAAAAGGAAGAAGAACAAAGTTTAGATTAGATGATAATCCTTAATATTACACCCAAAAGAAATATTAATGCTAGGACCACAATATTCTACAATTGTGAAGAGGGATGCCGTAATCCAATTGTAAAATATTTGACGGTAGGTAAATGACGATTTACCAATTTCCACCATGAAAAAAGAAATAGATTATTAAGTTTTAATTGGGTTTGAAATTTCGAGGTCCTTTGAGATTCATTGAACTTTTCAATGGCATGTTTAAATATCGATTGTGCCCTTCAAGTTTGTGACTTAGATACCGAGGATCACAAACAAAGAGTGAATAACCATGAAAATTAATTGGTACACCCAATGTTACAGATCCCCTAATCAATGTGTCGGTTAACCACACACGCTCCATTGATCTATGATAAACATCAAGTTACCCTTTGCAACATATTGTCAGTCCCAGATTGGTGTGTCGGTTAATCACACATGCTCCACTAACAACTTAATAAGGTGCAAAGTGTAATTTCATGGATTACCACCATTTTCACATTTTCCTAAAGTAACTAAGATTGGGAATTTAATAAATGTTTAGTTACTTTATATTTATCATTATACTTTTAATGAGGGAGAATTAGTGTCCTATCCTACCCATTCGGCTAACGACCCTCCACCAGTCAAGGAAGCAGTGGATGAGAGTGGACACCCATTATACCCCCTTATAGATCCGCGTCGTGAATGAGGCCTACTAACTGTAAGACTGACTAGTCTTATACATACATACATACACACACACACACACACACATATATATATATATATATATATATATATATATATATATATATATATATATATATATATATATATATTAAACTTATAATATTATAAAGTATAAGGGTTGATCTTTAACTTTTAAAACTCTAGGTTCGAAATTAAAGTTTCATTGATGAGACTTTACAAATTCCAAAACTTGAGGGAAAGTTTTGAAACTTGTCAAAACTCTTCACATTCATAACTTATGAGTTTAATAGGATTTTAATGTATGAGACCTTTCATTTTCCATAATTTGAGGACAAGTTATGGAGGTCATTAAAATTCATTTAGAGCATTTTCTAACAACTAAAATTATCACATAATTTATTTTCTAACTAAACTCATAATCAAGATAATTTCAAGTCAACAATTTGAAATAAATTTTGTTTATCATATAAAAACAACAATCATTTTAAAACTTTGACAATTATCTTGGGGTTGGATGAGTACGAGCACTACCATATCATAAAAACATTTCTAATGATCCAAAACAGTTTGTGGTAGTGTTCCCAATCCAAACCAGACCAAGAAACTCGAAATTCTGCAAACAGAGCCTTCAACTCGTCGAGTGCATGAATTGGACTCGGCGAGTTGCTCCGTTACTAAGTGGACTCGTCGAGTCTGTTCATGGACTCGGCGAGTTCACCAGTCAAAGGTTAAAATTTCGACTTTTTCAGCTTTGAAAAACTAGTAAGCATCAAATATAATAGAAAACAATCCTCGGATCTGATACCACTGTTGGGTTTTGAGCACTTTAACACTCTTATGGTGCACATGCAACCCTAAATGCTTTGGATCTATGTTTTATCTAATTATACATGCATTTTCAATTTTTCCAAAGCATTCTCCCTAGCTAGCATACAATTGAAGCTATACAATATAAACTTAGTTTGGATGCTTACCTCTTGACCTTTGAAAGCTAGAGCACCCAAGTGTGATGCCTCTAATGGTTCACAAACACCAAATACGATAGGAGGCTTTAGAGAAAAGGTTATTTAGCACAAAAGCAACTTCACTCTCTTAGAGTGTATTTGAGTGCATATTTTAGCTCTAGGGGTGAGTATTTATAATGTGGCAAATGTTAGGGTTACACTTTGTAAATCCAATTGAACTTTCATATACTTAGGCTCCATGGATTAACCTCCATGGACTATCCATGAATTATCTCAATGGTTTATCCCATCCTAAGTAACTATGGATCACTAGCCCTAACTATAAGAATGATTGATTTACCTAATCAATCCCTACATATTTAATTAGTCTCTTTTGATCACAAAATTAATTCCAAACTAATTCTTGACCAATACTAATTAAATAATATGATTTCTCAATTAATATATTATACTTATAATATATTAATAAATCACAAGTAACCTTATTCTCAAAAGTTCATCCTATCAAATTGCACTGTTGAAGGCAACCCAAAAGGACCATGCTACAATCGGGTCAAGTATATCCCAATTATAGTTATGGGCTTAGACACCAACTCCAACAGGGTTTACATGGAACTCTTTAGGGAGGGAGAGCAAACATTAATGATAAGTGATGAGGTGGTGGCGGAGGTTATGGAGGCCGACCAATAAAGAAGGGAACATGAGAAATATTCGAGATTGAACTAGAGCTAGAACCATCCATATAAGATCAAAAATCACCAACAAAATGACACACAATCCAAATTTCTATAATATTGATGGCATTACATTATGCACCAGATTCGACATTAAAGAAGTACAAACTATATGAACACTATGAAGCGCCAACACTGTGAATCGCTGATGGGTGGAGGGATACAGATTATGTGAAGAGTATGTGAGAGGGACGAACTATGAAATTAGGGTTTTCATAAGTTATGTGGAAGCCGATTTTATGGGATTTGATATAATCCTCGTATGGAAAGGATTGAATTGAATTGAATACCTAACAAAAGAATTAGAATAGAGGCAAAAAAAGATAGAGTGGTAAAATGTGACATCCCCAATTTCACGGCCATAAAAGACCGGTTTTGTTTATACTTTATTTCAAAATCAGAGTAACATTTTAATAAAAGAATTGCGGAATTTGTCCCAAAACAATAATATGATAAAGATTTATCAAAACCATTTCCTTAGAAATGTATTTTATTAAAAGACTTGGGATGTCATGTTCGATACAGTACATAAGTATAAACAATACAATATAAACATTACTACATTATTTCATATTAGCACGCCTATATCCGTAATCCCTCATCCCAACACATCACAACTACGCTCGAGCGCCACTACCTGTAATACATAAAACTGAGTGGGTCAGGCTTGGGAGCCTGGTGAGCATATAGGATTTTCAACCCACAATTAATAATAAATTTATTAATTTCATCGATCAACAATAAATTTATTAATTTCATCAAACCAACAATAACCCGGATTACCCATTCCCGTTATCCACACTTTACGTCCCTAAACACCTATACAAGGGACCTAGTCTAAGAATTTTATCATCGGGATGGACTGCTAAGGGGGTTCCTCAACAATAAATGTCCTAAAGGCAACCATGAGGGGGATGGAGTACATCGGTGAACACATCGTTCACAACACCTACAGGTTGCGAGCCTGCCAACGTTCCACTGGACTGTCTAGAAGAGTCCGTGTTCGTCATCTATACTTTGCTAGATGACTGGAACAACAAAAACATCGAGACCTCTCATCATTTTAACACACATCAATTATTTTGTCTACCCATATTTTACCCAACATATTTGTAGATAAAATACATATACAGTTTATAACTTGTATAAAACATTGTATTTAACAATCATCTCAAATAAAAAATCAATATAATTACACATAACATGTATTTTATAGAAAATACTTCATATCTATGTGTAAGATGAAAGTGACTATACACTCACTTGATTTGATGATAATCGGACAACAATTCGTTCCTTAAAATGACCGTTTCTGATAAAACCGGGAGTTTTATTGAGAAATCGGGCTCTGCGAGAGTTGGAGCTTCAAAACCGAAAAGATAAAATTTTCTAGGTTTTCGGGCACTTCGGGACGTATTCCGGGCTTTAAAAATGATACCGGGGCTTCGGGGGAAGTAAAAATAGTCAAAATATAAGTTTAGGGGTGAAAAATGACATTTTTCTAATTCTAGCCGGGAGATCTCGCAGCCCCCCTATTTATAGGGTGCGAGACCGAGGGCTTCGTGGCTGAGAATGCTCCACGTAGCAGCTGCGAGGCTCGGTCATGAAAGGAAGACGTGACAGCGAAGGAGCGAGACAGGTGGTTGGTGCGAGGTGAGACAAGGAGGCGGCTACGCTGCTCGTGCGAGGTTCGGATGCGAAGGGCGCGTCGGAGGCTGGTCGGCGAGATGTGGCTGCTTCGGATTCTTTCACGGATGTGACACGCGTCATGCATGCGAGGCTCGTACGTGGCCAAATCCGAGCCATGCATGCGAAATTCCTCGGATTTTGCACCCAAAACTTCTAAAATTCATAACTTTTGCATACAAGCTCCGTTTTTGACGTTCTTTGTATGCACGCGTAGCTAAAATTACGCTCTACAACTTTCATTTAGACTTCGTCGGCTAATTTTGACTTTAATTTTAATATTATTATTTTTAACAGATCGGGACAGAAAATCCATTAAAAATTCATAACTTCTTCATCCGACGTCCGTTTTCGTTAATCTTTTTACCGTTGTACTACTATTGAAGAGACCTTCGATTCTCGTTTAGGTTGTGTCGGCTAAATATCGCTCGATCATAAATTCGAGTATTTAGCAGTCTACTGCTAAGCTAAAACTTAGAAAAATCATAACTGCCTCATACGAAGTCAGATTTGGACGTTCTTTTTATCAAAATTCTCGGTTTAACGAATACTATGACTTTCGTTTAGATTGTTAAGGCTAAAAAGCACTTTATGACAATATTCACTTTTTACGCTTCCCGGTATCGTGCCGGTTTCATCGCGAAACTTCGACAGGTCATAACTTCTTCGTTATAACTCGGATTTTGGCGTTCTTTATATCTTCGGAATCCTTGTTTCAGCCACTACAACTTTCTTAAAAGATATAGGCTTTTTCTGATATTTATTTTAAATGCTTATTTTCATTAGTAATTAATTAAATCATAATAATTAAGAAAATAAGCATATAATTCACATAATATTCACATAATTCCTCTTTATTACTTCAAAATGAGTTAGAAAGGTTGATTTAGACTATTACAACATTATTAATGCTTTTAGCCCAGAAACATGGGCGTTACATAAAATAATCTACATAGGTCTAAAAATTTGACAAGTGGAAGGTTAAGTGTTTATAAGAAAGAAATGTGGCATATTAAAGAGACTTTTATTAGAAAATAAGATTGTATCTACTATATCTATAAGAAAGTTACAACATGCGTCCTCACGTGTTTAAATATTGACATTATTAGTATTACCATGACTAGGCTCACCCATTTTAATGTAGGGGTTGAAGGAGGTCTCTATGATTCTCAATGATGTTGGTTTTTAATATGCTTCGTGCTTACCACCCTCACCGCCGTATTGCATTTTGAAAATGGAGTTACCGAAATGGTTTGATTGTGATAATGGTCGATCTAAAAAATATTTTAAATACAAGTATAAAACAAAATCCTATTTTATTAATAGAATGTGAGTCTTATATTATCCATTAAAATTGTGTACTCTTTTTACATTCTTTTGGTGGAGCTTGTGTGGTTAACCAGCACATCAATCTATAGTGTAGTTAAGAATGATATGCAACTCGCGAATCTCAAGCGTAACTTGAGTCAGGGATAATGCGATTTTGTATTGTTAATTCACAATGTATTTAATGTGAATCTTATGTTATCCACAATACTTGGACATTCTCTTTATAACTTGTTGATGGAGCTCGTGTGGTTAACCGACACGTCAATTTGAGAGTGTAGGTAGAGAATGATTTGAAACTCATGAATCTCAAGCGTAACTTGAGCCGGGAACCATGCAATTTGGTTTGGTTGATTCACCATCCATTCAGTGATCTGCGACAACCCCATCATCGAATTTGAGATGAACATAATCCGAGATAAACATGGCATTGATATTCAATGAATATCAAAGATCTAGGCATTTTGTATTGATCGAAATTGGCAAAGGGCTTTGCCTACCTAAATAACTTTATGGTGTGTTTACGACATCCTTTTACACATCATGGAGCCAAATATAGATCCTAGCCTTCGAAAATAATTTTATTTTGGGTGATTATTTTCTAAGAATAAGTAAAACAAACTATAATTGAATTTGATATTGAATTATGTCTCTAACCTTATCCACTAAAATCTACTGCTATAAAACCTTTGAAAGGATTAGCTATGAGGATGATCAATCTTTTCTAAATTCGTACTTTGGGAATATTTCTCATAAACAAAAGAAAGATCAACCTTTGATAAATCACTTGCTAGGTTCCTCCAAACATTACATTTTAAACTATCAGAAAAAGCAATTATCAAGTGCACGCTATAAACTGACATATTGAAGTAAAATGGAATTTCCTTGAGTTAGGAGTTGACTAGGGTTAGTCGACTAGCTGACATGTCCATATAACTAGTTCATTCTAATTCTGATATGAACAACATGGAATGTCTATGAATGAGTTGTGTAGCATGTTGAGGTTTTTTTAAAACTAACATAGCCAATCATAGAAACTCAAACTTCAAAACAATCTCACAAGTTTACTATCATGAATAGAAGTGTCAAGAAGAAGAAATCCAATTGCCCATGGGTTAAAAGGCGATTAGTGTTGGTATACCTATTATTGGACCAAATACCTAAGATAAAGGAAGGCTTATTTTGAGACATGTTCTGATAGCTATTCGTTTTCATAACAAGAAAGGACTAAGAAAGCATACATGCCCAAAATATACATTTGAGGTGAAAGGATTGAAACATGAAGAAGTTAAATTTGATCATGGATCACAATCCCTTGCTACTTTCCATAGGCTCAAAACATAAATAGTTCTCTTATGTTTGGTTTTCAATCAGATATATGGATATCTAATGCCATTGGAACATTACTTCTAAACCTTGAGTATTTTACTAAGGATTAAGTACTGACATTTGCAAGAATATATAGTGACCAAAATGAAGTAAGAAGACAGAAACATGGAGAAGATAATTTGATCATGAATATCAAGCCCTTGATACTATTCATAGGATCAAAAGACAAATATTTTCCCAAATGTTTAGTCTATGGTATTATAACTGAAATTGTTTATACTACGATTCATGAGATAGTTCTGACTTATTTAAATATGGAGCATTCTAACATGTTAAAAAAAAAATTCGTGAAATCTATGAAACTAGTATAGTAACAATAGCTCAAAGTTAAACCGAATATTTGAATAAGATGTATTATTGTGGTGGAGATATCTGTTGATATTAGTTTACCTAATGGATCGTCCACATTCACCACCATATGTACTGATTCAAATACATCCACAAGGTTTGGGTGAAGTGTATTTATGCAATCATAGTCTTGGAAACATAAATGAGAAGTGCATTACCAAGTATCTATTTGGATTGGATATTAGATATCATTTGACCTCGAGTCTTGTGATAAATGCAAATCTTATCTATCAAGATAGATGATGAACATATCACTGGGTGATGTGAATATCTATTGGAATTAGTTTGTACTAATAAACTATTCTATTTAACCATAATACATGGTAAGACCAACTTCATATGAACATGAGTCTGGAACCTTTCAGGTGTTTAGAGATCTTATATAGCAAAGTTAAGAATCAATTAGGAAATAGGATGAGACACTCCTAGTGAGCATCTCCACCCAGAACACTACCACTAGGAAGTGTTACTTGGATAGAGATACAAATCATTGATAGATTTTTTACTAGATGAGTTGCATTATGTAATTCATTGATTGTATCATGAATAGTGTTATGAGAAGTCCTTTGTTCTGGTACCAACTTAGTAGGTTCATGAAACACTCTATGATATGTGAAGTGGGATTTAGTCCTCTCTACCACATATGGGAGTCTATGATTATGAGGCTTACGCTCGTCGTGAAGCGCTTGAAAATCTAGAACTTAAAATAGAGATGTGTTATCTCGTTGAGGAACCTATCAAGCATTTTGGATAATTGCTTAACAATCATTTTTGAGAAAGAAGTGTATGTTGCTCGAATGACAGTCTTTCAAAAGAAGGAGCTGATTTCCAAAAGTGCTAGTAGGAGCCACAATTGATCTGGATAAGATTCGAGAGTCAACCAACGAAGAGCCTAAAGTTGGACATGACATTTAATTTGAGGTTGAAAGAGCTATTGAGGAAACTGATATATTTCCACCTCTTCCTTATAGATATGATAGGGTACATCATACGCCTAGTTATATAAAAGTTTATATTACTAAGGTAAATGAGTCATTGGTATAGAGAAATCAAAGTATACCAACTATCAGAAGCTATGGTAGGCCCCAAAGGCTACTACACGAAATGAGGACATGGAGAGCGAGATTCAGTTTGTGTATGTCAAAACTTGGTAGATCAAGCACATTTCCTTAAACATTATTTATAAATGGATCTTTAAGAAGAGGCAAGCATGGATATGAATAGACACATAATCAAACCAATATAGGTTGTCAAGGATGTGTAAGCTTGCTAAGTTCATTTATGGACCGAAATAAGCATCTCGTAAGTGGGATCATTATTTCAATGAGAAAGTTCAAGGAGTTTGAACTTCGAGAAATAAATATAAGTCATACATATGTCAAAGCTAGTGGGAGTAATTGGAATCTTTGTTTCAATGATAAAGTTCAATGAGTTTGAATTTCGAGAAACATAAATAAACCATATATATGTAAATTCTAGTGGGGGCATTGTAGTCACCCTTGTATTGTACATGGATAATGTACGATTCATAGGAAACTATATTCTAACTTAGCAAGTGTAAAAACATGGCTTGGTATGAGAATTGTTTCGCTATGATATACATGGGAGATACAGAACATGTATATAATAAGGATCTATGGAGATAGATCAAATTGATTCGTCTGATTAAGCAAAAGTACATGGAATCTTAAGGAAACTCGACATGTATAACTCAAAAAGGAGTTCATGCTTATTAAAATATGGAATAACATAAAGTAATGATAATGTCCTAGTTTTACTATTAAACTAGAGGTTATGAGTCGTGTCCCACATGCTTCTGCTATGAGATCGATCATATATGCCATAACATGTATCAGATCTAATAACTCGCATGCCTTGAGCATGATAAGTTGGATCAAATCAAGTTGGCGGAAATTAATGAACCAAGATCAAGAACATTCTTAAGTGTCCTAGGAGGACAGAGGAAATGATCTTGGCAGTATGAAATAGATCATTGTAAAAGTTACATTGATGCTATGTTCCACACTAATAAAGATGATTTCGTTCGTAGTCGGAATTCGTGCTTTTACTGAATGGGAATGTATAAGCTTGGAAGAGTACCAACTAATACACCATAGTGTATTTAAAAAAATAAGATTATATTTCCAATTGGTTAAATTTCAAATAAAAAATGTGACAAAAAGAGATTCATTAGTGACATATTTGTTGAAATTCAATCATTAATGGTCCTTTTAAAGGCTCTTTGTGACTTTAAGGGTAAACTTACCTCGAGTATGGATCCCATGGTCACACAAGATCACAAGACACATACTCAGTAAGTACCAACACATTTGATAGTGAGTCAAATGTAAAGACATCATAGTCAATGAGTCATATCGAAAGATAATCTTGTCGATCCATTCCATAAGCCAATGTCATTGACCAAGTCTGACAGTCATACAAAGTCGAGAGGCATTAGATTTTCAAATGAATTGGATTTAAAACTCTTAGTTTAGTTTGTTTTAGGTTTGCAAATTAGTTTGATTTGGCGATTATTAAGTGGAGATCTTAATATATTATGGAGATCGGTCATTTCATTTAACTTATCACTGTGTTCTCCTTTTGCATGTTTAGAACCCACATTCCAAGTATTAATTTACTCAAACGTCCACAACTGGTCATACTTTTAAACAAGGTTGCAGAAATCAATCGACGTAAGCTAATCAGTGGACTGGGGTCAAGAGATTATTCGGCTAGGCGGGGATTAATCGGAGGATTAATTGAGAACCATTAATTATTAAGAAAATTATTAAAAATTAATAAAATTAACATTAATCCTAAGAATATAAGTAAAAAAGTTAACAAGTTAATAAATATAACATTAATCCTAAGAATTAAAAAAAATAATCACAAAATTAAACTAACTAATCTCATTTTTTGTTATAGAGGTGAACATGGACCATCAACTATGTTCTTATTAGCAGCAAAACTAACAATCCTCAAGATAGGTAATACAACATCTGAACATGAGCCATGTTGAATGTCAATTACTGGCTCCCTTTTTGACCAATGCCAATGGAAATGCTGTAAAATCCGACAACCACAACCACACATAGTTTCTGGAGGACAACCTGCCCAAGTAGACAAACTCAGTAAACCTACATCAAGAATACAACAAACAACCTAAAATCAATGAAGTTGTAAATCGAGCAATTCCATTCTTCTTTCACACAAGCATCTAATTGAGCACATGATATGCATCGACGCTTCTAACATTACTTTGATTCAACAACTGTGTTGCTAATTCCAATTCTCCAACCTTGATAGATTCAATTAGTTTGGAATTGACATCGATAAATTCCAATTTGTCCTAATTCCAATTGATATCGAATACATTCATACATATTTCAACTCCTGTGAATTTATTGAAAATCGATTTCCGATACACAATCATTACCTAATGCTGTTGTCGACAAGTTTGACGATGGCCTGCGAAGGAGATTGCAACGTGCGATGGTGGCACAGGTAGAAAAGAAGGCAGCGTACGATGGTGGTCTACGAAAACAAGGATCTTTGTAACAATGTGAATTTAAAAAAAAAATCAATTTTCATATAACATAGAAATCATTCAATATTCAAAATTCTAAAGTTTAACAACTGCCATAATGATAAAAACATATCCCAAGATCATAAAACAAATCTCATGCCAGTGTGTACGAATCATGTCGGCACCTTCCCACGATCATCGCTAGTACCTGAAACACATAACACATAACACTGTAAGCATAAATGCTTAGTGAGTTCCCCAAAATACCACATACAACACATACGCCACTCATGTCCATAACTCTATGGGATCTTCCGATCCATGTGTCTCAGGAGACTTGCATCCCAAGTTTGGTAGACCTTTCGACCCTACCTGTATGACCTTCCGGTCCTTATCATCTTGAGCTTCCGGCTCGTATCATGGTACTCATAACATAATATAGCTCATACATATCACATAGCAACACATATCACATACTTCACATAACATATAAGACCTTCCGGTCACACATAGTTACTACTCTAGGTAAAGTATAGTGAGAAGACTCACCTCGTATGCTGTCTAGTAACTCACGTGCTCGGTATCCCTGAACCTCGTAACAATGACATAGCCCCGCCTAAACATATAACAATCATCTCAAATCATTAACAGCTCTCCAGGCTAGACTAGTTTGTTCCAATGGTCTCTCAAAAGGCTAAAAGACCATTTTACCCTTCTAATGGTCCAAAAGTCCGAATGTTGACCCAACCCTAAAAGTTAACGAAAGTCAACGGTCAAACTTTGACCAGACTCGTCGAGTGCACATAGGTGACTTAGTGAGTCCAAGCGTGTACTCTGGATCCTTCTAAATCTCACTCGACTAGTCGAGTGAACCTTCCACTCGATGGCTACATCCGGACACGAGTCGCGGGGCAACCCAACTCAACTCGTCGAGTTCCCTTATGGACTCGGCGAGTTTCTTCCATGAGAACACCAAATCAACCTTCTAAGGTCAGATCTGCTTCTCTAACCTATAGATCTGACCTTTTCATACCTACTAATCACGTAAAGGTGAAACCTTTACACTTATGCAACACATATATGGTTCCTTTTGAAGAAATAGCCTAAAAAATGGCAGCCTAAGTTCATTCCTTCCATATCACTTCATAAAGCAAGATGGATAAGGCTCTATGGACCTCTATGGGTCTAGATCTAGATTCTAATACATAAAGGGACCATAAACTCATCAATTCAAGCCATAAAAAGGGTACAGAAAACCCTAGATTCATATATCTCAACCAAAACAGAAGGAGAGTTCGATTTACTACCTTAGTAGTGATGATCTGAGCTTGAAAACCCCGAATCAGCCACTCCCTTGACCTCCTTTTGCTGGAAACAACCTCTTCTTTGAAAAACCACACCAAAAATGATCAAAAATAGCTCAATCTCTCTCACAACTTGCTCAAGCTCTTAAGGGTCTCTCTCTCTGGAATGGTAGCCGCAAATGAGGGCTATAAGGTCCCTTAAATAGGGCACATGCCTAGAAATTTAGGGTTTCTGACATCAGCGCGGACTCATCAAGTCCACCCATTGACTCGCCGAGTCCGTTCATCCAGTCAGCAATCGTGATCCTACTCGGTAAGTCTAAGCGTCAACTCGCCGAGTCCCTCCTCAAAACTTCAAATTAAACAATTAAAATATGATACATGGAAATCTGGATGTTACAATCTTGGAGGTTCAATGGCGATAGAGCACAAGTCTTGGAGGTTTAATGGCGACAAAGATGGAGTAGGGGCCGGAGGTCAAAGAGGAGCATAAGTCTTGGAATTAATCGGTTATGGTGTACAAGTCTTGGAATTGATCGAGTGCAATTGCTCGGTTTAGACATGCTAGAGTTTTGTAGGCAATGTAGGTCGATGAAGATGGAGCAGGGGACAGAAGGAAAATGGCGACCTGCAACATAGGGAAAAGAATGATGAAAGCAACACATGGAAGAAAAAAATAAGCTTCAGCATCCCACATTTCCAACGGGAGCATTCTATGAGGGAAAATTAGTTCTATAAAGGGGAGCATGTATCTATTCACTTGAGAAAAACCCAAGCTAAGTATATTTTAGGCAAGCAGCTCCTTTGAGTTGGCAGGTTTGAGCCATTTAAGTCCGATTTTGTGTCTGAGTTGGGCCGAATTAGTCTGCTTTGGACCGTCTTTGACCAATGTTGACCAAGGCCGATTAATTAACCCTCTAACACGTATTCGTAGGCGGTTGGAGGCCGCCAAGCGCCTAGTCGCCGATTAATTGGCCGCCTAGACTGATTTTTGAAACACTGCTTTCAAAGTAATTAGTGATTCAAGACTATCATGAGTATTAATGGATTGTCCATAATGACTGGACATAGCATAGAGATTACGTTGACACTTATGAGTACTTAATAGAGATTTAAGTAATGGACCAACCCCATGCTTAGAGATTAATTTCTGGATCCAATCACAAGTAATTCTAAAACGATAATATCTTCTATTCTTCAAACCAAGATACATGTGGGGGGTTTTCTCTATGATTCTGTTATGTATTGGTTTACTCCAATGCTATCTGTAACTGGTAGTTATACATAGTATGTCCATGTATGACATGATGGAGTAGACAAAAACTATGTAGTCGAAGCTGATTTTTTCCTTCTGCCTTAACAAGAGAAGCAATATATATAGGCCCCTCGATAGATTGGTGCTAACATCTAAAGTGCTTGGCTGAGCCTTGACTAGAATTGATGTGTTCAATTTAGTAGTTAGATGCAGTCGTCACAAATCTATATCGGGAAACATAATCTTGAATTATGAGATTGACCATTATCCATGTCTCGAATTCATACAGATATCATAGAACGAAGTCATAGTTGATCACTTATCTAAGGGATGAATCTTGATTAGATGAAGAGTTCGCTAGTTGCATTGGATGGCTAACTCTTTGTTGATTATTGCAGAAATATTGGTCCTCGTATAGTTGATAACTTGTCTAAATGGGAGACTGTTGGAAATAGTGTCCAAGGTCATTAACTATTGGTAATATTTCTACTAATAATAGGGTCCTTTTGGGTTGCCCTCAAGACCCAAATTGAATAGAATAAATAAATAGGAAATTGGTTTATTAATTATGATGGTTAATAATTTATTATAAACTAAATGGAAATATATTTTGAGAGTTAATTAACAGTTTAACTAATTAAAGGGTTGAATATTCATTAATCGATATTTGGTTAATCAGGAATATTCTTGAACCCTTACGGAATAAGGGTTGGACGAAAGTCACTCCATCCTACATGGGAAAAGGAGTGAATTTCGATGTTGGCCTCCTATCCCACATGGGAAGGAGTACAAAACCTAGGAAGGGATCCAAGGTAATAAATAGGGCCTTAGGGATTTCATTCTTCCTTGCACCTTGGCTTGAAGCCAACCCTTCTTCCTCCTCCCATAGGGACGATTTCTAACCCTCTTAGGGTTTGTGAAATTGACCCTTCTCCTATTTATTTTTATTCCACTCTTTAGTGTCATTGGGTGTGATACCATTAGAGAGATTCTAGTTTGGGTGCTCTCATCCAAGCACCTTCATGGAGGATCAAGATCTAAAGCATGAAGATCAAGGGCAACACAAGAGGTATGTTTTTTTATATACATGTTTTCATAGGGTAGATGTAATTAGCATGAAACCATAGATCCATAGGTTTCATGCACACTTAGGTATATTATTGTTTCAATTTTTCCGTTGCCTAGTTTAGAATGTATTTGATGTGTAGAAAACCCAACAATAGTTCGTATAGGTTACTTGAAACTATTTTATTGATCCTACATATGTTCGATTATTATAGAGGAAATGGTTATATGCAACATGTAGATATTATTTTGCTGAAAAAAAAATCAAATCTGGATGAAATAAACAAAGCAAAACATAAAAATAGAATGAACATAACCCAAACATACCTCATCGATCGGAATTCAACGAGATGATGTTTTGATTTCTATGGCCTCTCATGAAAAGAAAATAAGCTGAAATGGAACCGGTGAAAAATATTATAAAACTTTAAAAATTCTAACAAAATTAAAAAAGAGTAGAGATAAAACCAACCTTTTATTTGATCGATCATTGGAGTATCAATCGAGGTTCACTAATAAAAGAACATAAAAAACAATTAGTTTGAAGGAAGGTGAAAAGAAGGAAACACTAAATTCCAGGTGAGCCATAAACAACGATACCTAGAAACACATATCTAATCAATTGGAAACATACTTCGCCGCCACCATATTGACCTCGGTCGGTAGGGCATCAAGCATTGATGCATCATCGATATTAGGTCAAAGGTGCCATCAAAGATGAACCAAGGAGTCAATACCATAGGAAAAATTGGGGTAGATTAAATCAAATGTGCTCATAAAAGAAGAAACTATAACACATGTAGTGAAATTTAATAGAAATAGTAAACACTAATAAGAAACTCATCATCTAAATCCACGATACACAGCAGAAGAAAATCACTTTGCACAAATTTAGATCGCTTCTTTTAGATCTCCATGCAATTTGAGATTGTTTAGTGATTGCCTATAAATCTAGTCTAACACTTGATCATAACCTAAGATAACCAAATTTACATGGTAAATCCTAATAGATCCCCCAAAAAACGATGCAATGTGTGTATAGATGTGCAAGGAGCTAGGATTTACATCATAAAGTCAGAAAATTTTATGATTAACCCCAGTAAAAGGGTATCGTGTACATGGAAATCTCTGTTATGATGAACCTTTCAATAACTAATTTGTTTCTTTCAATTTTGAATAAAGGGGAAAATGTTTGGAAAATATTCTTAATCTTTAACGTTAATCAAAGCTCACATTTGACGTTTTCTAGGTCAATCGATACCTAAATCATGGGTTGTCAATCAATACCAACAAAACGACCGTCATAAATGAATGGAAAATTGAACAACACCGACTATATGAATCAAATTAATAATTCATAATATTAGATTTATGAGAAATCGATACAATAAAAAATGGAGTGTAAGCAATTTCTTAATTCACCATGTTAGTGGAACCATGAGAATTGAAGTGGAGGATTCGTCTTCGTTGGCTTCGATTCAAATTTACTTACAGGTCAAAAAAGAAGTAGAAGAAACAACATATACGATGTCGTTTAGCTTGTGATTCCGAAGAATTACTTACAAAGAACCATTACTCTACACTCTATTAAGCAAAATGCTAACTTGAAAGACCGATAGAAGACAAAGACGGAAGAGTCGGATGAGAATTCTTGAAAAACGTAATGAGGAGCGATAATACAGTCACAGAATCCTTGGTAGACGTTACTGGTGGGGCTGCTGAAGAGAGAGTTTGATTCCTTTAGCCATGTTACTAGAGCCTGTAAGTATAAAGATGATGATTTAAAGCAGATCCTAATACATAAATAATGACAGATGAATGAAAGAATTAGCAGGTCGCATAAAAATCAAATGAAAGCATCATTGCCACTCCATGGACCTTATGTCTGCTTCATCATCAAGTCAGCAAAGAAAAAAAGATGAGGATTCCTTCGTCGGATTCTCTATCTTCTTTATCTAAATTGTTGCTCTCGCCATTGATTAATTTTCCCAGTAGATTGATCGTCTTTTTAGCAAAGCTTTGTCAATCTATCGATCTATAGGAGGAGCAAAAGGAATCATGCGTCTGAGTTCCAGGCGGTGAACTATTATGGAAGCGGCGGATCAGTGGACCGATGAAAGTAACTAGGATGGAGTTAAAGTAACCGGATGAACAGTACCTCGGTAATGTATTGTTCATAAGAATGCCTACTAGATGATAATGTTGATATTACCGGTAGAAATAGCCACAAATCATTATGGTATTATAATTATTCTTTATAATTATTAATTTACTATGTAAATTTAAGTTAGTGTTTGGTACGATGTAATAGTTTATTCCATTGTAATGAAAAGAAGTTGTTTGTGTTGTCTCACTTAATGAAATGAATATTCGTGCCACTTGAGTGTTTTTTGGTTCTATCTTGAAATATAATGAAAAATTACAGTATACCTCATTTTATATATCTAAACTTTCAATTTCATAAATCTTAATGGTATTTTACTATAATAAATTTTTTTATTGTGTTCATAAAAATTGCATTACCTCTATATATATATATATATATATATATATATATATATATATATATATATATATATATATATATATATATATATATATATATATATATATATATATATATATATATATATATATATATATATATATATATAAAGTAGAGTTAAACTCTATGTTATATAGGTATATAATTTATACATATAATCTCATTTGTACACGCCAAGCCAACATGATCATAGGGGCGACAAATAGGTTGTATTTCTGTGATTTTGCCTAGCAACGACACGATATAAATTATTTTCTATGAATCCAAACGTAACAAGACACGATAGCATTTTTTTTCATTAAAACAAACACGAAATAATAAAAACATGATAACACAACAAAAATAACAAAAAAATAACCATTTGTATAATGTCATATATAGTTTCTTGTAAAAAATAAATTTAATGAAGAACACGAATAACAAGACAAAAAAATAACATAAAAACAACATATAATGCTAATAAATATACACGACGTCCGAACACTACACAAAAACATGCTATTATTGAGTTGAATTTTAAACACGAACATAAGATGACGCAACATTGTGTTTTTTATACACTACACAAAAACAACATGGACAAGAATTTGAAATTCAATTCCGTCTCAATTTCGTTTCATATCATGTATTTTTGTCGTGTTGTATCGATTTTTATCATCCTTAATGGTAACTTGTAAATAACTTTATCAGGTAAAATATAGGGGTAAATTTAAAGAATAGCAATATAGTTTAGTTTATTATTTTTTATATTATAACATTATATTTTCATTTCTTTCTATTAGAATTCATACTTTAAAGAATATACACAGATATAGCAATATTATCCATTGTTATAATTGTGTAAAATATTCAAATTACAATGTTTTAATAGAAACAATTATAAAATGTTCAATTTCCATGGAGGCAATATATTATATGAATGAACTTGACCACTATTTAGCTTTGGACTAAATATTTGAAATAACTATGTACTTTCATGTAAGTTTAATTATTTATCTTTTGTTCATGCCATAAGTGTTATATCTTTTTGTGTGGCCCTTTCAACAAATACTTGGCTTTTGTTCGTGCTATAATTGTTATATCTTTTTTGTTTGGCACTTTCAACACATAACTCAAATGCCTACATTATGCAATTTCCACTAACATTATAAAAATAAAAAATTTCAAAAATTGTTTGAAACTAAAACTTCAAAAAAATACATCATATTATAAAAATTATTGTTTAAACTCTCTATTCAATATTTTGTTTTTGAAATGACAAACTAACTGATTAATCTACTCCTAAATAACCATTTATGTTTTCAAAAAGACTTGAACACATGACCTCTCAGTGTAATACTTGGCTTTCAAAGCCTATCTTTTTACGTATTAAATGGACTTAACAATCTAAACGTGAAATTAAAGCGCCGGATGGCGAAAAAAATACATTATTTAAAGTTGAAAAGGTTTTTTTTTTTTTTTTTGGGTGAACATAATTCCTAATTTCTATAAACCATATCGATGAAATTTTGTTTGCCCATATTTTATGAACATTTTCTGGAAAAAAAAAAAAAAAAGATGTATCAATCTTTTCACATTGCATATCAATTCCCTTTTGTTATTTTGAATGTGATTTCCCAGTCTTTAGTTGATGGAATCATGAAGCCGTATAATTACTCCTATATATATATATTTTGAATGTAAAATGAAGAAAGTACAAATATTATATATAATATAATTCAGCCCCAGATTACATCCAGGGAAAGCTTAGTTTCATCTCTTCCTATAAGTAAACAACTTCACTCTGTATGGTTAGAAACAATTAATTAAAAAAAGATTGAAAAAACCCTTGTAATTAGTAATTATGATGTACCCAGATAGTAGAAAATGCCAAAGCCAAGGTCACACATGGCCATATCACCTTCTCCAAAACCAAACTTGAAATACCCCATCCTTCATTCTTTTCCTCCTCTCCATCCTCCATTCGTATGCTATTACCAGCTGAACCACCATCATCATCCTCTTTTAACTTCATATCACCACCATCTTCTGTTGACTCTTCAAGATAAAAGCAACATATCAACAGAAGGGAAACCAAGGTGACCAAAGGGGTCTTTGGTTTCTTGTTAATCACCTCAAATGGTTTGGAACTTGTGATCATCTTGAACTTGTCATATAAAACTTTCTTGCTAACCGTTGTCTGGCTATCGGATTTAGATACCGTTTGATCATGTATCATTCCTGGGTTCAGATGGACTTTGACTATTTGAGAAGGTACGATTTGGTGGAAGAAGGTTTCTGAAACCTGTCGGGTTGAAACAATCAACCCATGAGTACTGACTTTGGTTTTCTCGTAGATTTCAAAGCTTGGAGTTGTAGTAAAGTCCTCCAAATCGGCTTCGTCTAACAAGTTTTCATTCGAGTTGTCATGCTCCTCGGTGGTGATTCCAAGTGAGAAGTGATCTTCTCTATTGTCGAAATTGTTTTGATGGCTGCTTTCTCCTGAAAGTGTTTTTCAAGCTCTTAGTGAAATAGGGTCTAGCTATGACAACAAAGATATACATATATGGCATAGATTCTTGGAAAATATGGTAGCCAAGGCTTAGTGATTTTTGTACCTTGAACCTCATGCTCCTCCTTCTGAAAACTTGGCATATTTTCCACTGGAACATTCTTGTAATCATCCCAATTATAAGTCTGTAAATGTTAAGAAAGTTAGTGTAACTTCATGGTTTCTGGAATTATGTAATACATCTAGAAGCCCTAAACCACTCTATGGGACCTACTATGAACATTAGGGTTAGACACAAAAAAAAATAAAAAATATGTGAGCACTTGCTTTTAATTTCCTTGCTTATTTGTTAAAATTAAAATAAGTAACGAGTAAAAAAGAATGATAATTACCATCTCAAGATCTTTGTTAGACATGCCAACCCATCTCAAATTCTCAACCATTCTATCACTTCTGAGCTGTTGTTCATCGACACCACCAACCTCAATAGACCTCGCATTCTGATCATCCCCCATGAACCTAAACGAGCCCACATCTTGCACTTGAATGTTGTTATCATTATCATCCAAAAACGAAAAATCATCTTCCTGATGACTGGAATAACCTCCACCCCAAGTGTTCTGATTGATGTGATCCTGGGAAACTTGAGCGAGAGAAAGGATTTCATGCAATATGTCCTGCTGAGGACCATTTGTAGTTGTGACATCGCGCATGCTGCTGCTTGTCGTCTGTTGCATATTCATTAAATCCACGTAGCTTGTAGCTCCTTGATGTGGGAGATCTTGTACTTGCAATGGAGGCATTGATAACCTTTGTTGCAGCCTTGCACATTCTAATGCTATATCAACCTGAGAAAAAACATTGGAAAAAGGTTATATACAATAAAGTCTTTTAACATATATAGTATACTCTTGCATGGTTACACAAAATTTATATTTTAATTAGCCAATATGTATCTTGTAGTTCTAACTAGCTTAGCCTTTTTGAATGAAATTCTTTCTATTCTTAAAAAAATAATAATAATAAAAATAGCGTATATGTCAATTAACAGATATTGAACTTCTCCTAATACACTTTCAAACTAATTAAACGCATCGACGACGTTTAATGAAAATGATATAGGATTAAATTGTGAGTTGATGATATGAATAGAGTTAAATGCGACGTTTAATGCGATAAATTCTTAGTCATCTATTCTTTATCAATCAAATAAATCTAAATCAATCCGGCCAATTCTTTTATATTCTTTTATAAATACATAAAAACCTAAAATGCTTATAAATAAATAATATATACCTGGAATATTAATCACATTTCAAACTTTTTTAAAGCTTATGTGTATATTATTATATATTATTCTAATTACTATATATTTATGCATCAAAGTATTTAGATTATTGTAATTTTATCTATTGTATATTTAGAATTAGTGTAATATTATATTATTTAATTTGTAATTTATTTTTTCTGATTATAATATTTACAATTTATGTAATATTTCAACATTCATAAAATGACCTATATATACTGTATAAAATATAAATAATCGTAAATTTGATGATGAAATGGGAATCCTTTGAATTTGTTAATTAAAGTTTAATGGTTTGTAAGATATCAAAAAAATTAAAGTTGTATGAAAAGCATAATAATGATTGGGCAATCGTTAACTTTGCAGAGTTTGAGATTGCCTGAGCACCCTATTCATTGACTCTAGAATCTACAATCATTACAATCATCTATAACTCCATTTAGTTAACAACCAGTAACTTTTTATTAAAAAAAAAAAAAAAGAAGAAAAAAAAAACTTGAGATGGAACCCTAAAAATTAATGATAGAAGACATGCATGAAGATGAAAATGTATTTTCTATACCTTGGTTGGGGGAAAAGAAACATTCCCATAGTTAGTGAAAGATGGATTCGGGAAAGCGAACGCTTCTTCAGATAAGTACTGCATCCATCTCCCATCACTCGATTCACTTACATTATGTGGTGATCCATGGTTGATATTAGAGGAAGATGAAGCCATTGGTGTTGGATAATTACAAGTCTCCATATCTTCACCACCCCTTCCTCCCTCTGAATAAAGGTCCATACTTGATGAGTGATCACTGACTGCTGCAGCATAATGTACTCCAATGGTCGTCTTTGGAGCATTCAGACTCTTCTTAAACACACGGCAAAGTGAATAAGCATCCTGCAACTTTTAAACCCAAAAAAAAAAAAAAAAGCATTCGGTTTTAGTATTATATAATTATATATGATGTCAAATTTGATGTAGGTGTTAATATAAAACCATGCATGTATATATATTAGTTACTTTGAAGAGTTTTCACCTTAAGACCAGATTCAGTTTCACATTCTCTCTCGTCAAGGCGATATTCATGCATAACCCAATCACTACGAGCACCATGTGGTGCTCTTCCTCTGTAGTAAACTAGGGTTTTCTTCATCCCAACGGCTCTTGATTGTGAATTTACATTCCTGTCCTTCCCTGTTGCCTTCCAATACCCACCTTTGGTGGCTCGGTTTGTTCTTGATCCATTTGGGTATTTACGATCTCTTGGACTGAAGAAATACCACTCTAGGTCTTTGCTTGGTAATAATGATTTCCCTGTGTTGAATAAAAGAGGAATATGTATCAATGAATTAGTATAAGAGATATAAAACCATAACCAGATCATATATATCATCGCAAGATCCGAAAAAAACATGCAAAAAAACTAAGAGACTAATATTTAATTACTTCTTGATGTTTTGATCTTGATATATATTTTTCTCAAAAACCGATCCTTATAACAAGATCAAAATAAAATTTGTATGGAGAAATGGGAAGCACAAGATTTTTTCTATAAATGAAAATATTTCAGGAGTTAGATTTGATGTCAGAAAATTAATAAACAAAGGAAAAGCTGGTAATGATATCTATCTTTGAAAGAACAGGTATGCGTATTTATGTTCTTTCATCTTTAATTTGCTTTTTGACTTCAATCTTGTCAGCTAATTACTAAAAATTTGTTCTTATACCAGTTTAAAAGACGTAGGGGCCACCTTAATTACTTTTAAATAATAACTTTTAGTCATTAAGAAACAATCATGATGGATTTATGGTGATCTTGTTCATGCTGAGTTGTGTAATTTAAAAGTTCCATTCATATTTGACTGGTCTTCTATGTACCTATATATGATACGGTTTTTACACGTCAATTAAGCAGATAATATGACATATAATTTTGAAAGAAAATCCAAATAAACTGATTTCTTTTAAACCTTTTTCACGGGTTATTATGGTCTGAACCAAGAACAAAGTAGAAGCACGCGTAAAGAACATCAAAGAACCTTCAATTTTAGCCTTTAGCAACAAAACAAAGAGATGAAATCGAAAGAATATGTATGAAAGACCCTTTGGCAAGAATCTTGATTTAGCAACATACCTTACACATAAACTGTTCAGGCTCATGCCCAGATCGCTTTTATATTGTATGCTTTTTTCTTTAGTTGTTATATATACACAATAAATGTGTTCAAAATTGTTATATAAGTGAATTATATAAACACAAAAAGAATAAAATAAATCAGCAATGTAAAAACATATATGATAAATATACACGTAAAAAATAATTTTCAAATATTTAACAATAACTGTTACTAGATTTTAGTTTTAGAATATTTTGTTGATACTTGCAGAAACCAGAAAGCAACCTAAAATTCCATTAGATTGAGATACGTTTTCGATTATAGTAAATAAAAATTGAATTGCGATTGGTGTATCGATCACCATGAAGACATGCATATATATACCTGGTAAATCCCAGGGTTCGCACTTGTAGAGGTCGACTTCAGGAATAACTTCAAGCTCGATTTTACGCCCATTTATTTTCCTCTTGAGATAGTATGCAACAAGCTCTTCGTCGGTTGGATGAAAACGGAAGCCTGGAGGCAACGAAACTGGCGCCATTAAATTTTATATTTATAAGTCTATGATGATATATATGTCTCTTCAATACTTGAAATGTTGATCTTCTTCCCGTTAAGTGTGAAAAACAGCGTCTCAGCTAGGTACAGGTAAGCGTTTCTTGTTGTCCCCAGATATATTACACTCACAAAGGGACACCAGCCTTGAGACGCAGAAACACTGCACAAGAAGTTGATATATATATATAATCAGTGCACATTTATAATTAAAAGTATACACATATAAGTACATACAAATTTCTGTATAAATATACGGAGAGAGAGAGAGAGAGAGAGAGAGAGAGAGAGAGAGAGAGAGAGAGAGAGAGAGAGAGAGAGAGAGAGAGAGACCTTAGGGGAAGAAGAAGAAGATCTAAAGGGAGATATGACCAGGAAAAAAGAGAGAGGGAATGAAGGGGGTGGTGTTTGGGGGGTTTTGATAGGCGAGGAAAAAGAGAGGATGTGAAAAAGCAAATGGGGTAGAGAACACTTTATCTTTAAATAAATTTGTTTTTTCTCACCACCTTGATGCTTTCTTTCGTTTGTGAGTCTTCTCCTTCCCTTCTCTATCACTAACATATTATTAAATAATGTTTTATAGTACAAATGATCTTTACAAACTATTGATCATAACAAATATCAAAAAATCACGGTCTTACCTCTTAAATTCATATTACTTTTCATTTATATATACTTCTAAAACAATTATTTTTTCTTGTATTAAATTCCTTTGAAATTTCTATTATTTTTTAATTTCTTTTTAATAATGATTATTAATTGATTAATAAAATTAAATAAATATTTAACCTAAACTGTAATCATATATAAATTAAATTTCAATATTAAAATAATATCTTTATTTTTCCTTAAAAATTTATGTCTTCAATTTTTAATATATTATACATAATTTATTAGTATTAAAATTTTGTATTTAAACTATTATCATTTTAAAATTACAATTTTTGAACAATTTAGATAAAATACTGAAATGATTAATTTAAATATAACATTACAAGATCAATTTAAATATAAATTTCAGTTCAACTTAAACAACTTAAAAAATATTTTCTAATAGTTAAAATTAATAAATTATAGTGTGTTTCTAATAATGATTATAAGTTGGTTAATATGATTTATTAAATATCAAACAAAAAGTATAATCATAAATAAACTAAATTTTAATATTAAAATAATTTATTTAATTCTACTTATAATGTTATGTCTCTTTATTTTAACATATTATATTTAATTTATTAGATTTAATATGTTGTTGTGTGTAAACTATTGTCAATTTAAAATTACATTTTTTTAACAGTGTGGATAAAAGACTTAAATTATTAATTTAAATATAACATTACATGGTCAACTTAAATATAAATTTTAATAGTACTTAAAAAACCCAAAGAATATTTCGTGAATAGTTAAAACTGATAAATTGTAGTGCTAAATATAAAAACTAAATTATAATCACAATTTAGCTAAAATATTTTCTAAAGATAGTTATATAATCATTAAAAGTTTTCAAATATATAGCTTTAAATAACTTGCAGTCTATCTATCTATATCTATATCATATCATCATATCGTACTATATTATAAAAGAAACTTTTTTCATGTCACCATATTCATTTGAAACTCTCATGTAATTTTTCTTTCACCGCATTCATTTGAAACTCCCATGACTTTTCAATTTCTTTCTAATAATAATTATAAGTTTGTTAATAAGGTTAAATAAATATCAAACATAAAGTATAATCATATATAAACTAAATTTCAATATTAAAATGATATATTACTTCTACTTATAAAGTGATTTTTTTTACTTTTAATATATTATGCTTAATTTATTAGTGTTAATATATTGTTGGATGTAAACAATTATCATTTTAAAGATAAAATTTTGGAACAATTTGTATAAAATACTTAAATTATTAATTTAAATATAACATTATAGACTCAACTTAAATTTTAGTTTAACTTAAACAACCCAAAAATTATTTTTTTAAATAGTTAAAAGTGCTAAACTGTAGTGTCTTTTTAATAGTAATTTTAAGCTGATTAATAAGGTTAAATAAATATCAAACCTTAAGTGTAATCATAAATAAACTAAATTTCAATTTTAAAATAATATATTTACTTCTCCTTATAAAGTTATGTCTTTAACTTTTAACATATTATACTTACTTTATTAGATTTAATATGTTGTTGTATGTAAAACATTATCAGTTTAAAGCTACAATTTTTGAACAGTTTGGACAAAATATTTAAATTGTTAAGTTAAATACTAACATTACAGTGTCAACTTAAATATAAATTTCAGTTCCACTTAAAATACCAAAGAATATTTTGTAAATAGTTAAAAGTGATAAATTGTAGTGATAAACGCAAAAACTAAATTATAATCTCAATTTAACTAAAATATTTTCTAAATATATTTTTAGAATCGTTAAAAGTTTTCAAATAAGTAGTCTAAAATAACTTACAATAACAAAGTTAAAAATAACTCTATATAAATGATTATATTGTTACCTTTAAAATCAAAAAACAATGTTTAATGTTTTAAATAATTCTAATGATATAAATCAAAACATTAAGAAATTAAATTTTAAAAAATTAATTAACAATAACAACTATAAATAACATTACACCAGATACTATATTTAATTTTATTTATGTGTAACTTGCGGGTAGAATTCATTCAAACGATTGAGATTATGCAATTATAATAGATATATATATTATCATATAACTCAAAATAATTAATATATTATATCAATTTAGTATACGAATTATTGTATCAAAATTAGCAAAATTATTGTTATATATATATATATATATATATATATATATATATATATATATATATTCGTAAAGATTTCAACTATATAGGTGTTTCTGTGCAACGTACGAATATTCGTCTAGCATATTTATAAAGGAAACATTTTTTCCTTTCACCATATTAATTTGAAACTCCCATGTATTTTTCCCTTCACCACATTTATTTAAAACTCTCATTACTCTTCAATTTCTTTCTAATAATGATTATAAGTCAGTTAATAATTTTAAATAAATATCAAACCTAAAATGTAATCATATATAAACTAAATGTCAATATTAAAATAATATATTTACTTCTAATTATAAAGTTATGTTTTTTTAACTTTTAACATATTATACTTGATTTATTAGTTTTAATATATTGTTGGTGTGAATCATTATCATTTTAAAGCTATAACTTTTGAATAATTTGAATAAAATGCTTAAATTATAAATTTAAATATGAAATTACGGTATCAACTTAAATATAAATTTTAGTTTAACTTAAAAAACCCAAATAATATTTTGTAAATAGTTAAAATTGATAAATTGTAGTTTCTTCTTAATAATGATTACTAGTTGGTTGATAAAGTTAGATAAATATCAAACCTAAAGTGTAATTATAAACAAACTTAATTTCAATATTAAAATAACATATTTATTACTACTTATAAAGTTATGTTTATAACTTATCACATATTATACTTAATTTATTGGATTTAATATGTTATTGTATGTAAATCATTATCAATTTAAAACTACAATTTTTAAATAGTTTGAACAAAATACTTCAATTTTTAATTTAAATATAACATTACCATGTCAACGTAAGTATAAATTTCAATTACACTTAAAAAACCCAATGAATATTTATGAATAGTTAAAAGTGATAAATTGTAGTGCTAAATGCAAAAACTAAATTATAATCTCAATTTAACTAAAATATTTCATAATGATATTTGTATAATTGTTAAAAGGTTTTAAATAAATAACTTAAAATAACTTACAATAATAATAGTTAAAAATAATTCTATATAAATGATTATATTGTTACCTTTAAAATCAAAAAACAATGTTTGATTTTTTAAATAATTATAATGATAGAAATTAAAACGTTAAACAAATAAAATTTAAAAAATTAATTAACAATAACAACAACTATAAATAATATTAAACCATATATTATATTTAATTTTATTCTTAGGTAACTTTCGGATAGAAGTCATTCAAACGGTAGAGATTATGCGGTTATAATAGATGTATATAGTATCATATAATTGAAAATAATCAATATATTATATCAATTTAGTATATGAATTATTATATCAAATTTAACATTATATATATATATATATATATATATATATATATATATATATATATATATATATATATATATAAAGATTTCAACTAGATAGGTGTTTCTACACAACGCGCGGACACTCGCGTAGTATCTATATATCTTATAAAGCAAACATTTTTCCTTGAACCTTATACATTTGAAACTCACATGCATTTTTTCTTTTACCACATTTAATTGAAACTCTCATGACTTTTCAATTTTTTCTAATAATAATTATAAGTTGGTTAATAAGGTTAATTAAATATCAAACTTAAAGTGTAATCATATAATATAAATTTCAGCATTAAATTAATATTTTTACTTCTAATTATAAAGTTATGCTTTTTAACTTTTAACATATTATACTAAATTTATTAATTTTAATATATTGTTAGATGTAAATCATTATCATTTTAAAGATACAGTTTTGGAACAATTTGTATCAAATACTTAAATTATTAACTTTAATATAACATTACATAGTCAAATTAAATATAAATTTTAGTTTAACGTAAACAACCCAATTTTTTTTTTGTAAATAGTTAAAAGTGATAAATTGTAGCGTACTTTTAATATTGATTATAAGTTGGTTAATAATGTTGAATAAATATCAAACCTAAAGTATAATCATAAATAAACTAAATTTCAGTATTAAAATATTATCTTTAATTTTACTTATAAAGTTATGTCTTTTACCTTTAACATATTATATATAATTTATTAGTTATGATGGAGTATTTCGATGATAGATACGTTGCCCTAGCTGAGACGGCTGCCGCGGCAGCTACAACGGTTGTAACAGCGGTAGGGGGAGGAGCCGGTCGGGGCTTCCAGTACCAGGACTTCGACAACACGAAGCCCCCAACTTTTGATGAGATTCAGGAACCTATCATAGCCATGAGGTGGCTATCGGACATCGAGGGGTGCTTTTCACATGTTCCTGCCCGATTGACCTGAAGGTCAGGTGTGCCCTGAACATTTTGAGGTCCAAGGAGAAGGACTGGTGGAGGTTGATGATAGGGTCTTATTCGGATGAGTGGAGAGCTGAAGTTTCTTGGGATCAGTTTAGGGAGATGTTCCGCTCGCTCTACATTCCACGGGTCGAGCGTGAGCGGATAGCTTAGGAGTTCTTGGAGTTGTAGCAGGAAGAGTTGAAGTCGGTGTATGACTTGGGATGCATGTGTACGATGTGAGGATATTCCATCCTAGGAATGAATGGACCCGTCGTAGGCATACCTGGTATTCCATCCCGAGACTGTTTGGGCCAGGCATGAGTGTTCGTATTTTAGTGGATTGATTTTATATGATATTGTGGGACTAATGTCCGTTAGAACAAAGGGTTCGCCTCAAGAAGAGGTAAAGATTTTTGATACTTTGGATCATCAAGATTTTGTCAAGATGGCAAAGTGGCAGGGAGGATACACCTTATGGAAATGTTCGATTGGGATTTACATCACCTTTCATGTTTCGCGGTTGCGAAAGTGCATCATGGATCAGGATGCAATAGTGTTGTTGGATGACATTCAGGTCGATGAGCACCTTGATTCTGTTGAGAGGCATGTGGCCATATCGGAAAGAAGGTTGAAGGTTCTGCGGAACAAGGTGGTACCTTTGGTAAAGGTACCGTGGGATCACCATAGAGGGTCCGGGTGGACGTGGGAGTCGGAGGCAGAGATGCGGGAGCATTATCCGAGGATGTTCACCGCAACAGACTTCGAGGATGAAATCTAGTTCAAGTGCGGGAGAATTGTAATGCCCCAATTTCCCGAGTATCAATTTATGGTTATAAATTCTCAAGATTTCAAGGTCTACTCGGCGAGTTGGTTGCCTGACTCGCTGAGTAGCAGCAGGTAAGTCCACGTGTTTAAGTGACCTACTCACCGAGTCAAAGAAGGGACCCGATGAGTAGGAGATGGAGGATGAAAATCCTAATTTTGGGGTTTTACACTCTATTTAAAGGATCATTGGCCTCCCCACCTCCCCTTTACAACCTCTTGACGTCCCAAAACCCTAATTTGTGTGTGTATACTACATTGGTGTGTGTTTAATCTTTGAAGGAGGATTTTGGTGAGAAAAGCTTAGGGAACAAGTGATTAGAAGCAAGGAACTCGTGGGAAATAGAGATTTACTTCAGTTGGCACCCTTTTGAAGGTATTAAATTGTTATCTTGGCCTCATCTCTTCTTAGAACTCTTTTGGATGGTTTTTGGAAAGCTTTTCTTGTGTTTGGGCTAAGATCTGAAGTTTCAACTTCAGATTCAACTCTTTTTGGTCTCTAAGTCCATAAAGTCCCCATCTTTTGCAAGTATGAACCTCCCCTCAAGTGCAAGACTTCCTGGCAAGGTTAGTTTTTTCATTTTAAGGCTTTAGAGCTTTGCATGCACGTAACGTTTACAACTTTACGTAATAAGAATGCCTTGGAATAGTGGATCTACAATATAGAGCGTTTGCATGGCTTAAAAAGTATTTGTATGGAGGAAGGACTGAAGGGACTCGGCGAGTGGCATGGTGGACTCGGCGAGTCCGATGAAGATTGTCGTGGGCTTGGCGAGACGGATGAGTGACTCGGCGAGTCGGATTGGGTTTTCCTAACTGTTGGACATATATGAACTTAGCGAGTTGCAAGGGAAACTCGACGAGTCGACTAAGGAGTTTACGACCGCAAACCTTAGGAACTCGACGAGTCACTCTAGTGACTCGGCGAGTTGGTGAGTTATGCAAGGAACTCGACGAGTAGCTCAGGATACTCGACGAGTTGAGGTCAACATGGACTGTTGACCTTGACAGTTGACTTTGACTTTGACCAAGGGTTGACCAGTTGACTTCCGGGGACATTTTGGGGGATTGGAAATTTACATGTATGGTTTTTCATAAATATAGGTGGTGGAGTTTGGGACAGTAATCCGAGAGTTTGAGCTTATCTTACAAGTCGACAGTTGCGAGGTAAGTTATCCTCACTATACTCAGGGGTCTAAGGCACCAAGGCCGACCCTTTGGATTGTTATCTGGTTATGTTATGCTATCATGATCTATTAGATCGATATCCTAGAGGGTAGGATAATATTATACGGTATGTGGTATGATATGTTAGATCGATATCCTAGTAGATAGGATAATATTATGTGGTATAGGGTATGATTTGTTAGATCGGTATCTTGATAGAAAGGATGGTATTATGTGGTATGTGGTACAATCCATTAGATCAGTTGTTGTCTATAGATTGTTATGTGATTATCCGTTATATGTGCAGATGTTCGTTTGGCAGTTAAGGCTTATATGCTTTGTACGAAACCCAACAGTCCTGGGCGTACCAACCTGTTGGTTATGGGCTGTGAGTATTCCATCCCGAGGATGATGGGACTCATAGTAGGTGGGAATTCCAACCTATTGGTTGTGGGCCTAGGGTATTCTGTCCCGAGGATGATTGGACCCATAGTATGTTGGCATTCCAACATGATGGTTGAGGGCCTGGGGTATTCCAACCCGATGGTTGACTGGACCCATAATATGATTTTTATGATTATATGTGTATTGTTGTGAGTATGGGTATTTTTCGGGAACTCACTAAGCTTTCGGGCTTACAGTTTCAGTTTATTATTTTAGGTACATCAGGGGATCTCGGCAAGGCGAATGCGTAATCGTACAACACCTCATGTTTTATTATCGTTTCTGGGGAAAACTCTGATATAGACTATTTTAGAAACAAATTTGTAATAACTGTTGGCTACAAATGTTTTTTTGAAAATGTTTTAAATTTGTCTAAATTTTATCGGTCGAAAATGACTTTTTGACAAAAGATCGCAATTTAGAGATAATAGGGGTCGAAGATCCGATCTAGTCAATTTAGAGATAATAGGGATCAAAAATGATTTTTTAACAAAAGATTATTTAGAATAAATAATCTTAACCAAGTTTTAGAATATGTCTCAAGGGTTCCGTACATATAAAGAACGTCGAAATTCGAGTTATAACGAAGAAGTTATGGCCTGTCGAAGTTTCGCGACGGCGTCGACACGACACCAGGAAGCATAAATAGTGAATTTACGATAGAGTGATATTTAGCCTTAGTGATCTACACAAAAGTCGTAAAATACGTTAAACGAAGTGTGTCCATAAAAAGCACTCCCATATCTGACTTCGTATGAGGAAATTATGATTTTTCGAAGTTTTGGCTTAGCAGTATACAGCTCGAAGTTCGAATATTAGATTGAGCGGTTTCTAGCCGACATGACCTAAACGAGAATTGAAGATTTCGTTAATAGTAGCATAACGATAAAAAGACAGACAAAAACGGACATCAGATGAAGAAGTTATGGATTTTTCATGGACCAATCTTGTCGTGGTCTGTTAAAAATATAAAATTTAAAATAAAGTCAAAATTAGCCGCCGGAGTCTAAACGAACGTTGTAGAGTACGTTCCCACCTACACGTGGATATAAAGAACGTCGAAAACAGAGCTCATATGAAAAATTTATGAATTTTAGAATTCGGGAAGGAAATTTGTGAAATTTGCGAGGAGGTGATGATGTGGCTCACTCAGGATCATCGCTTGCTGATCACGGTCTCGCACAAGATTCCGCCAAGTATCGCCTCGGACGCCCGGTGTTCGCATCCGACGCCCCGCGTACAAGTACGCCTCGCATACGAAGCTCGGAATGCCCAATGTACTTATGTCTTTTGTGGTCCCAAAGAAGGCCACGTCGCCCCACCCGAAGCGAGACACCTATCCCTATGTGAAGCGTACCACCAAGGGTACGCCCAACGTTCGTCTGAGGGTCCCGACTATAAATAGAAGGTCGGTGTTGCCATTCTCTTCACCCCAAAATTCACTCTCTCTCTCTAACTTCTTTCTCTCTCTAACCCATTCCACCCCCACCCCCACCCCCAAACCTTAGGGAACCCCTCTAGCACCCGAGGGAAGCCCCGAGGATCTCGGAGTCCCGAGAAAAAAGGTCTTTCGGTTTAGAAATGCTCCTCCAAGCAAAGTTTGGTTTTCTATAAAACCCGCAATAAGTGAGCTACGCCTAAGCTATTTTTAATATAGCTTTTATTTAATTATAGTAACGTTATTAGGAACTTATAACAAATACTTAGGCTATTATTATGGGTTATATAAGTATTGTTTGACGCTTATATAATAGTAATAATAGCTATACTATTAGTTAGTCTCGATGAATATTAAGCTAAACCCTAGTGGTAATGATACTAGGTTTTGTCGAGGGAAATTGTTTTAATAGTAACGAAGCGTTGTCTGAATTCAGAATCATCGCCTTAACAACTGAGTGCATAGTCCCTTTCATCTTAAATATAGATATGAAGTATTTTATATAAATTACGTGCTATGTGTGCATATTATCTGCATACTTGCTATCTATGCTGGATGAACGATTTTATACATGTTTTAAATAATTTAAATTGTATATGTATTTTATATCTACGAATATGTTGGGTAAAACATGGGTAGATGAAATAACCCATTGACATGTATTGCGAGTGGACTCTCGAAACCCATTGAACGGTGTGTTCCCCGATGTACTCTAAAAACCCATTGACATGTATTGCGAGTGGACTCTCGAAAACGATACTGTCAATAAACGAAATAACTCAAGCAGCTATGCTCGAAGGACAATACTGGTAGCTGCGCCTCATAGAGAATGTCACCATTATGGCAGCTACGCCTAAGTGATAGAACTAGTAGCTGTGGTTGACAGTTGTGTCATTGACAACGATGGAATTTGTACATACTCCTTAGGATAATCCTTAGTAATGAATGAACGAGAAATAGTTGATCCTTAGGGTAGATACTTAAGAGTAAAGAAGATAATGGGGATGGGTAATTGGGTTAACTGTTTGATGATTAAACATAATAATTATATTATTGTGGGTTGAAAACCCTATGTTCTCACCAGGTTTCCCAACCTAACCTACTCAGTTTATTTATATCATAGGTGTTGATATGAAGTCACATTACACTGGGAGATTAAGGAGATATAAATCACTAGTGATAATGAATTTAATTTCTGTTTATGCTTATGTTTCTGTATTGACGATAACATCCCAAATGTTTTAAAATGAATAAAAATACTTTTCTTCATAAATGCTTCGATAGCGTATTTATCATGTTTTACTAGGACAAATTCCACAACATTTTTATTAAAAGAGATACTCTGATTTTTATAAAGCATAAACAAAATCGGTCTTTTCTGGCCCTGAAAATGGAGATGTCACATGTATGCATGTGTATGTATTATGGTATATGGTATATTAGACCCGACAATTTGATACACGACACGAACACGATACAAGTTTTTCGTGTATGTGTTTTAGAAATTCGTGTTTTGTGTTTATTCGTGTCTGACACGTATTTTAAATTCGTGTTTCGTGTCTTACATGTGTCAAACAAATTACCTATTTAGACACGTATAAGACATGATACAAATTCGTGTTAACATGTGACACGTATATACATATATATACTTTAGAGTTAAATTTTATATTTATAATATATTAGGGAGCAATTTTGTAAAAGTCAATAATTAGTTTATATCCCTAGCTTAAAAAAAGTCATTAAAAATGTGTCTATTCATGTTTTCGTGTAACACGGCTAAAAAAGTGTATATTCGTGTCGTGTCACGTGTCACACAAATTTTGTACGTGGCATTTTCGTGTTTGATACCCCAAACACGTTTTATAATTTGTGTCGTGTTCATGTTTAACAAATTTGTGTCGTGTATATTCGTGTCTGACACGAATACACGACACGCAAACACAAATTACCAGGTCTATGGTATTTGGGAGAACTCACTAAGTCTAGCACTTACCTAGTTGTTCTTAAATGTTTTTCAGGAGCTTCACTGATTTATGAGAAGGGAAAGGCTCGATTGTACACACACATTCGTCACATGTTTTCGCACATTGTAATTACACTATCGTAATCATTTTCAAGGTCAGGTTCAATCGTATGAGGACCACGTAAAATCCACTTACAAACTACCATTTTCAACTAAAAAACCCAAAATTGGATGTGAAAAGCTCAATAATTGTTGAAGTGAAGCTAGTTCCAGTTGATCAGCGAGATAAGTGAAGACGAAGAGGATTTCTCTTGGGGTCTGTTTGATTAGGGGTTGTATAATGACGTAGCTTAAGATAAGCACGCCTTAAATGAGCGCCAAAGATAAAAAGACATATAAACCCCCACATTTTTTGACCAAAAGTCTGAAATCAGATGGAGTTATAAAAAGAACCTCTCATGCAAGTTTTTTTTAGAATACCATTAATCTTCTCACTCTTCTTCCTCTCTACCAACCTCAAACACATGACATATGGGAAAGCAAAGCAAAGATGCTATCCATTAAGCCAAGGAACGGGAGGTCTCTCATGCAAGTTTTACAAACCACAAGGACAACACTTATAAAAAAAATTAACAGGAATTGATTTGTTATTTTACCTAAACCATATCGACCAATTATGTAATTTTGTCTATATAATATTAATTCAACATTACAATCCAAAAGGTTTTACTTAACACTACTAATTCCATTTTTCTAGGAACCTAGTTCATATAGTTGTAACATCCTAAATTTTAATTAGTTAGGATGTTAAGATTTATAGATTTATAAGTGTAAACATATAAATTTTGAATGAAGAAAAAGAGAGTTTATGAAGTATTAAGTGTGAGCAACCATGGAGAAAAAAATTGCAATGTTGAATTATGTACTTGGAATTTTTTTTACCATTGTTATTACTAAGTTTATAGTAATTTATTATGTATGTTGAATGTATATGTAGCAAAAGTTCTTGAATACATGTAATAAATCCTTATAATATATAATTTTATATAGTTAATAATGGCTCCACATTGGGTTTATACAAATCAAGCTTAGAAGAATCAAAATGGCCTCTTGGTTTTCACTTTAAGGTTTTATTGAATAAGAAGACCCTTTGTTGTGAATTTTAATGATTTTTAGCACACAAGAAGACCCATTGGTGTGCACTTTAATGGCTTAGTGCAAAAATAGATGAATTGTTTTGCATTTTAATGATTTAGTGCAAAAGAAGACCCCTTATTGTGCACTTTAATAGTTTAGTACACAAAAGATCATGTCCTTGTGCAATTTAATGGTTTAGTACACATTGACGCTTAAATTATGCATTAAGTTTTAATTCACTCATGATCATGGAACTCAAGATTTAGACTTTGAATGCAGCTTTCTACATAAAAATTATAGTTGACATCTTAAGGAATCCAATGATAAAAGAAATCAACTAAATCCTAGTTCATGTGAGAAAGTTATAAGCATTTGAAGTTAAAGAAAAAGTTACAAATTTTCTTAGTCTATAAAAAGTGTCCCAACAACCCGAGCGGTATACTTTGGATCTATAAAGGGTGACTTACAGATATCAAAATATTGATTGTAAAATATCAATGGATTTGATTAGATCAAATCTATAAGATATGCAATGTAATATTAAAAATAATATATATTATATTTAAAATATATCAATACAATTAAATAAATTAAAAATATGTATTTAAAAATTGAATAGGTAAGATTATCAAATAAAAATTTATATTTTTATGTGAACTAATGATATGATTTTCCACCTTAATGTTATACCACTGAAGGGCTTCTAATCAAATGATATTATTTGTAATCCTCCCTCTTAAAAGTTGTGGGTTTAAGTTTGTTTGGGACATAGATGAAAATATGATTTAGTTTAAGAGTATATTAGATTGTGTTAAAAAATAAACTCAATGTTATATTAATACCAAAATTACAGAAGCAATTGATGTTGCGGTTTTGCAGTATGGAGAAAGGAAAACATACATGGAGGTTTATGTGACCTACATTGGGTTGTGGGAATACCACTACCTCCCCCCCCCCCCCCCCCCCTTTCACTCCGCTATACAGTGTCCCATATTTTCTTTCTTTTTTGGGAATATACCAACCATGTCTCTTTCCAATATGAATTTGTAGATCAAATGAATCTATTTCTATTGACTTCATTGGTCAAATGTGAATCCATATTAATTGTATATGGATTCATTGGTAAAATGTTAATCAGTTTTAATAAAAAAATTATCTTTTATTTTAATTGTTTTGTTTATGTCACTTTTACGTTTTAATTTGAATGCAATATTGTAACACCCCAAAGTTTGGAAAGTCAAGAAAAGAAAGAAGACCTCAATTTTAAGGAGAGACTCGGCGAGTCCATTGAGGGACTCGGCGAGTCCGAGCGGGATCCGGGTCAAGGTGTAAGCGACCGACTCGGCGAGTCGGCCAAGGAGACTCGACGAGTTGGGTCTGAACGAGGAAAACCCTAAATTCGGGACTTGGAGCCTATATAAGCGTCTCATTCTCCTTCCTAGGGTTCCTTTACTGCCTCTCTACCCCAGAACACCAAACCCTAGCCGCCATATCCGTTTTTGAGCTAGATCTTGCCTTGAAGAGTGCACTAAAGCTTGGAGGAGGAAGAAAGACCTTGGAGGTGCAAGAAGGGACTGTAGATCTGGGATTGTGGAGTCATTTCAGAACAATTGGAGGTAATAAGTTGTTGCTTGGACTCCTTTTGCATCTCGATCTATTCTTATGTGTGAGTTTTGGTCATTGTTGGTATGATATGTAACCAATTCGAGTTGGAGTTTCAGATCTAAGGTTACTACCTCAGATCCATGTTGGTTTTGGTCTTGAATCCCCTAAAGTATCAACCCTTGGTATGTTGAAGAAGCATGTTTGCCATAAACCCTAATTTAGTGTGTTTTAAGCATAGATCTCTCAATCTACACGTAAAGTTTGCCACTTTACGTGGGGAATAGGCCCTAGAAGTATGGATCTATGAGTTGGAAGTTCTGTTTGGCTCGAAAAGCCACTGCATGGATTGAGGACTGGATAGACTCGGCGAGTCCTTCGAGTGGACTCGGCGAGTAGCTTGTAGATGAGGAGGAACTCGACGAGTAGGATGAGCAGTTCGTCGAGTCGGTTGAAGTTAGGCATGGACTCGGCGAGTTGGACGAACAACTCGATGAGTTGGTTGAAGATTGTCTAGGACTCGGCGAGTGTTTTCTTGGACTCGGCGAGTCAGATCGCGAAACCCTAAACCCTTCGAGTTGGGGCTCGAATCAGTGAGTCGGGTGGTGACTCAGCGAGTTGGACAGGACAGGACTTGGAACTAGTTGGACTCGGCGAGTCATGGACTGACTCGGCGAGTTGAGTCGCGAATAAGAAAGACCCTGAGCATATGAACTCGGCGAGTCAGTAGGTAGACTCGGCGAGCAGGGTTGACCTGGAAGGTTGACATTGACCAAGATTTTGACCTTGACCAGAGTTGACCTAGTGACTTTTGGAGGTCAGTTGGACTAAGTGTTATATTGGTTTTTGAAGCCCGAGGAGCTAGTGGAGCAGCAGTCGAAGTCAGAGGTCAGGTAGCAGTCAAAAGGATTAGCAGCAGTAATTCAGCATCATCAGGTGAGTTTCCTTCCAGTAGGAACGGGTCTAAGGCCACAATGCCGGCCCGTTTAGCTTGCAGTAGTTCTCGGATTTTGATCTGATGCAGTAGTTAGTATGTTTGATGCCTTCGTGGCTCAGACAGAATTTATGTGTTATGTGTTCCGGGCTACGGCCCGATGTAGTATGCAGTACACGTGTGTTCATGCTAGTTGATATGTTTATGTTATGTTCCGTTCAGTTAGTCCGGACTTCGGTCCGATGCAGGGGGCAAGGCCCCAGTTAGCCCGGACTTCGGTCCGATGCAGGGGGTAAGGCCCCAGTTAGCCCGGACTTCGGTCCGATGCAGGGGACAAGGTCCCAGTTAGTCCGGACTTCGGTCCGATGCAGGGGCAAGGCCCCAGTTAGTCCAGACTTCGGTCCGATGCAGGGGACAAGGTCCCAGTCAGTTTCCGGACTTCGGTCCGATCCAGGGGGCAAGGCCCCAGTTAGTCCGGATTTCGGTCCGATGTAGTGGGCAAGGCCCAATATGTGCTTTATATGTTTTTGTGTGGAATGTGGTAGATTGGGGGAGCTCACTAAGCTTCGTGCTTACGGTTTTCAGTTTCGGTTTCAGGTACTCGGTATTCAAAAGAGGAGCTCAGGAAGATTGCAGAGCACACACCATAGTCAGTTAGCCTGGGGATGTTTGACTATGATAATGATATTATGTTTTGAATTGATACTTGAAAGTCATGTTGATTTATCATACGTTTTATAAATCCAGTTTTAGTAATGTTTTAAAAGAAATTTTTAGTCGTGATTTTTGGGTCGTTACAAGTTGGTATCAGAGCCTTGGTTTGAGGGATTCGGGCACGCTCCTGAGTGTGTCTGAACTCAAACTAAGGAAGTGGTATATAGTTTTCAAAAGAAAAATCGTAGTTACAAAAGAATTTTGAGAAAAGAAAACAATTTTTAGAAAAAGCAAAAAGAGTTTTGAAAAGAAAGAAGGGTGTGGTGCATGCAATCAGCCGAGCTCAAGTAAGTACTCCCAATTCACCCATACAAGTTATATTATGATTATCAGTATCAGTTTCAGTTTCAGTTTCGGTTCCAGCTTCAGTAGAACAGCATGCTAGAATAGGACTAAGGATCTAGGATGATGCCTTATGTGCCTGCTTTATGTGTTCAGCTTTATGAGAATTGCATGCTAGTATTGAGTAGACAGCAGTAGGATAGCCTATTTAGGTTATGCCTGGTAGCACGAGCTTAGCATTGTATGCTAGTGTAGTTTCTCGTTATGAGAATAGTTTTGCCTGAGTATGTTTCCTTTATCCGAATGTTGCTTGCTTTGTGCTTTGTGGGACTCTGAGTGGTGGGAGTTAGCCATTAGGTGAATACGTCACATCACATGTGAGCAGGGTTGAATAATCTCAGAGTGCTAGATTTGGCCCTACCGCGCAGCTCTCGTTTGAGTCCAACCGTTGTAGGGACGAGACTTTTACTCGAAGGATTATCCGAGCCTCATTACATGTGATGGTATTCAGGTGGTGGCTAATTGGCATTACAAGGAGGCCTTCAGTAGCTGAGGACTGGTTTGAGTAGAGTCAGAAGTTCCCTAGGGCAAGCCTAGGATGAGAGCAGCAGAGATTAGTAGTAGAGGAAAGGGGATTTGGTGGAGTTGAGGTAACTCTTGAGGAAAGTACGGATTGATGTGGAAGGTAGTAGGGGCCCATACTACTGAAAGCAGAGGATCCGTACTCGATTCAAGAGGGGCCGAGGCAAAACCAAGGAACTAGTAGAGTATGTGAGAGATCCCTCAGCAGTAGTATGTAAATTGATCAGGATTTTGTTGTATTTTCAGCATGGTGACATTGCGCGAGCTACCAGTTAGCAGTTCAGGTGTCGAGGAGGGGTCTGGCTTGGGCTTCAAAGCCGGACAGCTTGATGATCAGATGAGGGATTTCATTTCCGCAGAGATTATGCGCAACATCATTGATCAGACTCCAGTGATTTTCGGTTCAGTTAGAGAGGCCATTGTGGAGCTCATGGACAGTCATCTTGAGGCCTTTAAGGCCGGGTTAGTTTCAGGACAGATTAGGGCTCGTCTAGGTCCCGAATCTTATGGAGTTCAGGGATCCATCAGGGAGGGAGATCCCATTTCTAGTTCCTTTTATCAGGGGGCAGGGGTGAGTGGGGTATTCTGTCTCCAAGAGAAACCATTGCATGATTGGATAGTTGAGGAAGTTTCGCGAGCCATTCGCGAGGATCTGCCCGACATGGTCGTGAGGATCACTGATAGATTGATAGCGAGGCTTCAGGATCAGACATCTGTTGTTCAGTCAGCAGGCGTTGCCGTTGGGGTAACGCAGGAGCGAGAGTCAGGCAGGGAGTCAGAAGGGAAGAGGAAAATGGATGAGACTCAGGTTGCCACAGGTTCGAGTAAGAGGCCCAAGGGTTCAGATTTTAGGACGAGGAACTATCAGAGCCGCAGTCGATGCGGGAAGTGCGGAAGGACGCACATGGGTGTGTGTAGGCGTAGAAGTCGTGGCGATGCTGGGTGTTTCAAGTGCGGCCAGATTGGTCATTTTAGCAGAGACTGTGTTGTTACCATCGCCCAGGGACTTGATCCGTTGTGTTTCCATTGCAGTCAGAGGGGCCACAAGAAGGCCCACTGTCCTAGTTTGTATCCAGCAGGGCAGGTGCCAGCTCCTGCCCTTGGGACTTCAAGTACCGCCAGCAGTTGTCGAGGCCGGGCAAGGGTGCCTACGGCTCATAGACGAGTTTTCCGGTAGATTTCAGTAGGGATTCGTGCAGCACTGAGTAATGAAGGTACGTAACTTTTGCTTTTCTGTCAGCTTATGTCATGATTATATGGTTTTGGTTCTGCATCAATTTGTGGTATAAGTGTTGTGTTATAGTGTGGCTTGCTTGTGACTATGTTATATGCCATTTGCATACCTCGGATAATTGGTTGGTAGTTAGGGGATGTGCTCATATGGAGAAGTTTCGGAGGATGCAGTAACTGTAGCATGGTTGGGAGAGATTTGGTTTGTTTCGCTGGTTCGGAGTGGTTAGTGATTTGGATGGATTGGTCAAATTCCTACCTGGCGGGATTGGGTTCCCCAGTAGATGTTTTGGAGTGGTAGTGAAGATCAGGATCTCTTTTGAGTGTGAAGCAGCAAGGGTTAAGCAGGATCGAAGTGGGGGAGAACCCTCCGGGTATACATGGATAAGAGTCACATAGACCCAGAATGAGTGCACAGCCTTTGAGAAGAAATGGTAGTAGCACAGTGATGGATGGATTGAGAAGTTCAGAATTGGGAGTTCGAGAACTTTTCCCAGCGGTTAGTTCATGTAATCGAGATGGTTAGAAGCTGGTTGGGAATCCAGGATTGGAGGACGACCTGTCAGACTCAAGTGAGTCGGAATGAGGATCTTGAGAACGGGTAACAAGAGATGTTTTCGTATTAGTAGCCAGTGTCTGAGGCAGCATGCAGGTTGCGTAGATTCAGGAGTTGGGAGGTTGGAAACTTCCCAACAATAGCTTCTTGTATCCGGATTAGTAGACGGTTGGTTTGGGAACCAAGCTGAAGAATTCCTCGACGAAGCGCTAAGTATATCAAGGATATAAGATGTCGAGGATGATGCATAATTCAAGGACTGAGGGCTGGTTTGAGAAATCGGGATGAGGAATCACTAGCGAGACTAGGGATAGTCAGGATGTCCTCGGGATAGATAGTAGTAGTAGTGTTGTAAGTCTGCGGGGGTAGCCGTAGCATTCACTAGCAGTCAGATAGTAGTAAGTGGTGTTGTAAGTCTGCGGGGGTAGCCGTAGCATTCACTAGTAGCCAGATAGTACTAGAGAGTTGTAAGTCCGCAAGCGTAGTCGCAGCCTTTATTAGATTGGTAGGTGGCATGAGCGCGTGTTGGACACGGGAAAGTAGTAGTACCCACCAGTTCTAGTGCAGTAGTGAGGATATGGGAATCCACGGGTTAAATTTCGGATTTCCCAAATGGATCAGTTATGGCTAAGTCAGCAATTTGGGCTATAGATCGTCGCATCAGTTATGAGATCAGAGTAGCAATGGACCGTTGGGGTTCGGGTAGGTTGCGGGCTACCGTCAGTCTGGGAGCCATCATGTTGTTAGTCGTGGAATTGGTGATGTTAGAATGTGACGTATGGACCCGATCGGTTGGATCGGAAGGTTGCTAGGGCCACAATGATAGGATAACTAGTGGAAACTAGTCCTAGAGGAAGATTTCATTCAGAAGTCGTGGAAGCGACTAAGTGAGGAGTCCCTTGACTCCACAGTTGGGTTGGAGTTCAGTGTTTCAGCCAGTTCAGTGTTTCAGGCAGCTCAGTGTTTCAGCCAGATCAGCGTTTCAGGCAGTTTAGTGTTTCAGGCAGGTTCAGTATTGCAGGCAATTCAGTGTTTAGAAGGTTTCAGGGTTTTGGGTCAGTATTGTATTTGCGTTGGAATGCAAGTGTTGACGGTATAGTTGGTTGATTTGGAAATGGCAAGTCCCTCTCAGTAGGATCAGTTGAGCCTTCTTCCAAGTGTAAGTGATCTGTAAGGATAGCTAGGCAGATAGCTTTTCTTTCAGGATGGAAGGCTCGAGTTAGTAGGAGTTGAGTAATCAGATGGGATATAAGCAAGCTGATTCCAGCAACATCGTTTCAGTATGAGCGGAAGAATGGATAGAACAGTTATAGATAGTCGAAGTATTTTCAGGAGTCGCTGGAAGCGACTAGGAGATTGCGATGGAGTATAGTGACCGGTGGGAGTCCGGTAACTCGGATATCGGTAGATTAGTTGAACCAAAGTGGTCTCAGTGCATCCAGTAGGCGGATGAGGGGTACAGAATTGCTAGTCAGAGGAAGTAACGATAAGAAATTATGGAAAGGAGAAGGATTCAGTATGTACCAGCGGTAATGATCGGCATGGTGAGTGGCTGGAGTGATGGACAAAAGGGTGTTAGATTTCCCAGATAGAGAGTTGGAGGCAGTTCGCAGGCAGTTGATCATAGCAAACTTCGAGGACGAAGTTTAGTTTAAGTGGGGGAGAGTTGTAACACCCCAAAGTTTGGAAAGTCAAGAAAATAAAGAAGACCTCAATTTTAAGGAGAGACTCGGCGAGTCCATGGAGGGACTCGGCGAGTCCGAGCGGGATCCGGGTCAAGGTGTAAGCGACCGACTCGGCGAGTCGGCCAAGGAGACTCGACGAGTTGCGTCTGAACAAGGAAAACCCTAAATTCGGGACTTAGAGCCAATATAAGCGTCTCATTCTCCTTCCTAGGGTTCCTTTACTGCATCTCTACCCCAGAACACCAAACCTTAGCCGCCATATCTGTTTTTGAGCTAGATCTTGCCTTGAAGAGTGCACTAAAGCTTGGAGGAGGAAGAAAGACCTTGGAGGTGCAAGAAGGGACTATAGATCTAGGATTGTGGAGTCATTTCAGAACAATTGGAGGTAATAAGTTGTTGCTTGGACTCCTTTTGCATCTCGATCTATTCTTATGTGTGAGTTTTGGTCATTGTTGGTATGATATGTAACCAATTCGAGTTGGAGGTTCAGATCTGAGGTTGCTACCTCAGATCCATGTTGGTTTTGGTCTTGAATCCCCTAAAGTATCAACCCTTGGTATGTTGAAGAAGCATGTTTGCCATAAACCCTAATTTAGTGTGTTTTGAGCATAGATCTCTCAATCTACACGTAAAGTTTGCCACTTTACGTGGGGAATAGGCCCTAGAAGTATGGATCTATGAGTTGGAAGTTCTGTTTGGCTCGAAAAGCCACTGCATGGATTGAGGACTGGATAGACTCGGCGAGTCCTTCGAGTGGACTCGGCGAGTAGCTTGTAGATGAGGAGGAACTCGACGAGTAGGATGAGCAGTTCGTCGAGTCGGTTGAAGTTAGGCATGGACTCGGCGAGTTGGACGAACAACTCGATGAGTTGGTTGAAGATTGTCTAGGACTCGGCGAGTCTGTTCTTGGACTCGGCGAGTCAGATCGCGAAACCCTAAACCCTTCGAGTTGGGGCTCGAATCAGTGAGTCGGGTGGTGACTCAGCGAGTTGGACAGGACATGACTTGGAACTAGTTGGACTCGGCGAGTTATGGACTGACTCGGCGAGTCGAGTCGCGAATAAGAAAGACCCTGAGCATATGAACTCGGCGAGTTAGTAGGTAGACTCGGCGAGCAGGGTTGACCTGGAAGGTTGACATTGACCAGGATTTTGACCTTGACCAGAGTTGACCTAGTGACTTTTGGAGGTCAGTTGGACTAAGTGTTATATTGGCTTTTGAAGCCCGAGGAGCTAGTGGAGCAGCAGTCGAAGTCAGAGGTCAGATAGCAGTCAAAAGGATTAGCAGCAGTAATTCAGCATCATCAGGTGAGTTTCCTTCCAGTAGGAACGGGTCTAAGGCCACAATGCCGGCCCGTTTAGCTTGCAGTAGTTCTCGGATTTTGATCTGATGCAGTAGTTAGTATGTTTGATGCCTTCGTGGCTCAGACAGAATTTATGTGTTATGTGTTCCGGGCTACGGCCTGATGTAGTATGCAGTACACGTGTGTTCATGCTAGTTGATATGTTTATGTTATGTTCCGTTCAGTTAGTCCGGACATCGGTCCGATGCAGGGGGCAAGGCCCCAGTTAGCCCGGACTTCGGTCCGATGCAGGGGGCAAGGCCCCAGTTAGTCCAGACTTCGGTCCGATGCAGGGGGCAAGGCCCCAGTTAGTCCGGACTTCGGTCCAATGCAGGGGACAAGGTCCCAGTCAGTTTCCGTACTTCGGTCCGATGCAGGGGGCAAGGCCCCAGTTAGTCCGGATTTCGGTCCGATGTAGTGGGCAAGGCCCAATATGTGCTTTATATGTTTTTGTGTGGTATGTGGTAGATTGGGGGAGCTCACTAAGCTTCGTGCTTACGGTTTTCAGTTTCGGTTTCAGGTACTCGGTATTCAAAAGAGGAGCTCGGGAAGATTGCAGAGCACACACCATAGTCAGTTAGCCTGGGGATGTTTGACTCTGATAATGATATTATGTTTTGAATTGATACTCGAAAGTCATGTTGATTTATGATACGTTTTATAAATCCAGTTTTAGTAATGTTTTAAAAGAAATTTTTAGTCGTAATTTTTGGGTCGTTACAAATATGTTGATATTAAGGATATTAGTTATAATATATTTATGTAGAAAATTAAAATTATTTCAATTTATATTGGAAAAAGAAGTAAAAAAAACTAGTAACCTAAAAAAATATTCTCCTACATATTGTTTCTATCCATTTTCTATTCACTAGATCTAGTCAAGTGTCCAAATTAAGAGAATAGATTAAAAGAGAAAATTAGTGGATTTAATATGATATTATTTTATATGAGTAAAAAGATAGGTATAAGCAAATGGTAAAAGTTGTTGGATTAAGTGTCTTTACCCATAACTATAATTGATATATATATATATATATATATATATATATATATATATATATATATATATATATATATATATATACTTGACCCAAGAGTAGCATGGTTCATTTGAGTTGCATTTCACCAAAACAATCTGATATGATGGACGTTTGAGAGAGAGGTTGTTTATGATTTGCTAATATATTATAAGTATAATATATTGAGAAATAATATAATTTAATTAGTATTAATCAAGGATTAATTCAGAATTAATTTAGTGATCACAAGAAACTAATTAAACTAATAAGGACTAATTGTATAAATTAGTTATATATATATATATATATATATATATATATATATATATATATATATATATATATATATATATATATATATATATATATATATATATATATAGTTTGAGCTTATGATACATGATGAACTATGTTTTGGGATGAATCCATAAAGAGTTGGTCCATATGGATCATGGATCATTGATAATAAGCCCAATGGTATGGATTAGGATTTTAACCATAACCCTTAGTATTTTTACCATATATATATATATATATATATATATATATATATATATATATATATATATATATATATATATAAGTTACTCTAGAGCTAAAAATCAGATACAACATATGTTCTAAGAGTTCATAGGGCCAATTTTGTGTGCAAGAAACTTTCTCTCAAGTCCTCCGTTGTTGGTGGTGTTTTGTGAAGCATTTGAGGCATCACATTTGAGGTGCCAAGCTTTTAAAGGCCAAAGTTAACTAGCTACAACATGTGGTAAAGTTTCTAACTAGTTTTATTATTCAATTGTCAAATTGTATGCTAGTTAGAATGTATGGTTCGGAAAAATGAAATTTCATGTATAATTAGAGAAAACTTAGATCCAAATCATCTAGGGCTGCATGTGCACCATAAGAGTGTTAGAGTGCTCAAAATCCTTTAGTGGGATCATAGCCTAGGATTGTTTTTTGTTATACTTGATGGTTGTTAATTTTCAAAGTGAAAAAATCGCTTTTCTGGCATCTGACTGATGAACTCGTCGAGTCCACTCAATAACAGGGCAACTCGACGAGTTAATGGCTCTGGTTTCAGAAATTCAATTTTTTTTTTGCCACAATTGGATTAGGATCATCACAACAAAATGTTTTGAATCATAAAATTTGGTTTTTTATATGTTAATGATAATCCTCATCCAATTAAAAGATAATTGTCAAAAATCAGGATTTGTATTAGTTTATATGATTAGGCTAATTTCTTGCAAATGGTTAATATGAATTATCTTGATTTTATGAGTTTAACTTGATCATATATAAATTATTTGATTATTTTATTAATTAAAAAATTGATCTATATGCCTTAATGATTTCCATAACTTGTCCTCAAGACAAGTCATGGAAAACGAAAAGTCTCAGTTTTGATAAGTCATTAAACTTGTAAGTTATGGAAACCAAGAGTTTTGAAAAGTTTCAAAACTTGCCCTCAAATTTTGGAATTTGTAAAGTCACATTATGAACACTTTAAATCCAAACCCTAGAATTTTAAAAGTTTAAAATTCAATCCTTATTCTATTATAATATTAACAGTTTAAATTATATATATGTATAAGATAAGTTAGTCTTACCATTAGTAGGCCTCATTCACGAAGTAGGTCTGTAAGGGGGGTATAAGGTTATTGCCTATAAAATGGTGGTTTAATGGGTGTCCACTCTCACCCACCGCTTCCTTGACTGGTGGAGGGTCGTTAGCCGAACGGGTAGGATAGGACATTAATTCTCATTAAAATTATAATGATAATTATAAAGTAACTAAATGCTTTTTTAAATTCCCAATCTTAGTTACTTTAGGAAAAATGTGAAAATGATGCTATTCCATGAAATTGCACTTTGCACCTTGCCAATTCATTAATGGAGCGTATGTGGTTAACCGACACATTAGCTTGAACTAGTAAGGGTAGAAAATGGTAGCTTGATGTTTGTCATAGATCAATGGAGCGTGTGTGGTTAACCGACACATTGATTAGGTGATAAATGACTTCGAATGTACCAAGCACATTTACATAGTTATTCACACATTGTTTGTGATCCTTGGTATCCCAGTCACAAACTTGAAGGGCATAATCGAGATTTAAGCATGCCATTGAAAAGTTCAATGAATCTCAAAAGAATCTAGGAATTTCAATCCAATTAAAAATTAATAATCAATTTCGGTTTTCATGGTGGAAATTGGTAAATCGTCATTTACCTACATTCAAATATTTTACAATTGGATTACGACATCCCTCTTCCGAATTGTAAAATATTATTTTGGGTCCTAGCCCTAATATTTCATTTGGGTGTTATATTAAGGATTATTATCTAATATAAACTTTGTCTTTCTTTATAGATGTCTTCCAACACTGCTTCTAGTTCAAACCCTACTGGCTCTTTCTCCTTAATGAACTTGTATAGGAGAGTTATCATTGATGGTTCCAACTTCAATGATCGGATCAGGAACATCGGGATGGTTACTCATTACGAGGACAAGGAATATGTCCTTGACAAAGAGCTTAAGGAAATTGATGAGTCGTCGGCCACTCCTGAGGAGATTGTTAAGTATAGGACTCATGAGAAGGATGCCACCAAGGTGTCTTGTATCATGTTGGCCACTATGACAACTGAACTCCAAAAGTCCTATGGGGACTATTACCCTTTTGAGATGCATCAAGACCTGATGTAAAGATACCATCAGAGTGCTTCTCAAGAGACGTATGAAATCATCGCCTCCATGATAACAACAAAGATGAAGGATGAAGAGTCCATCACGACCCACCTGCAGAAAATGCAAAGGTTTGTGGACCGCTTGTTGAAATTGAATGTAAATTTTGATGAAGAGCTGGCCATATATATTATTCTACACTGTTTACCTCCCTGTTATGATCAGTTCCGTATGACATATCATATGAAAAAGGAGGAGGTCACTCTTAGCAAGCTCCAAGGCCTTTTATGGACTGCTGAAAGCGGTCTCAAAGGTAAATCTATTGTTACTACTCCTACTGTAACTGCCCATGTCTTGGAAATTGGACATGAGAAAGGGAAGAAGAGGAAGGCTCCCTCTAAGAGTCGCAAGGGAAAGTCTCTTGATGGATTCTCTTCCAATGGGACCAAGGATGGTTCTGCAAATCCCTCTGCCAATCCAAAAGAAGCAGAGTGTTTCTACTATCATGATAAAGGGAACTGGAAGTGAAGCTGTCCCAAATACTTGCAGGATGTCAAGGATGGAAAAGTAAGACCCACCCATACAGGTATTTATGCTATTCTATCTTTTAACTCATCACATTCTTGTTCTTGGGTTCCTGATACAGGTTGTGGTTTCCATATTTGTTCTGATTTGCAGGGACTAAGAAGAAGTAAGGATGTGGAGCACAGGAATATGAACTTGATCATGGGGAATAGGAAAATGTCGTTTGTCACCAAGATTGAAGTTTATTCTTTATTGCTTAGTAGTGGGTTAGAAGTAGACTTGAATAATTGTTGCTACTCGTCCGATATGGCGAGAAATATTATTTACTTTCATGGTTTGTACAAACAAGGTATTAGTTTTTCATTTGATAATGAAATTGGTGCTATTAATGCTTTTTATAATGATGTTTTTTATTTTAAATCATTGCCTTGTAATGGTGTATATGAAACTATGATGGTTGTAGACAACTTAGGAAATAATGTGTTGCACATTGGATCTTCCAATAGTTTGGATAAGGCATGCTTGTGGCATTTTCGTCTTGGACATGTCAACAAGAAGCACATAAGCCAAATCTAATCTTGGAGTCATTCAACTTAAGGTCAGATGACACTTGCGAATTTTGTTTGCTTGGAAAGATGACGAAGTCACCCTTTACGGGTACTTGTGAAAAGGGTGAAGGTTTGTTGGATCTCTTACACATCGATGTGTGTGGACCCTTCAAAACCACCACAAGGGATGCTAACTGCTTCTATGTGACTTTTACTGATGATTATAGCAGATATGGCTATATCTACTTAATCAAGCATAAGTGTGAGACCTTTGAAAAGTTCAAAGAGTTTAAACAAGAAGTGGAGAATCAGTTAGGCAGGAAGATAAAGATGCTCCGATCCGATCGGGGTGGTGAGTATCATAGTATCAAGTTCCTAGACTATCTTAAGGAATGTGGAATTATTTCACAATTGACGCCACATAGGACACCATAGCTTAATGGTGTGGCTGAGAGGCGCAATCGAACCTTATTAGACATGGTTTGTTCCATGATGAGACGAGCTTCATTACATATTTCATTTTGGGGGTATGCCTTAGAGACTGCCGCCCATATCCTTAATCTAGTCCCAACTAAGAAGGTTGCCAAAACAAATCACGAGATGTGGACATGGAAAGTTCCTTCATTAGCACACATCAATGTTTGGGGTCGTAAGGATTTCATGAGACAAGAGACTCATGACAAGCTCGAACCTTGTAGTGAGCGTTGTATTTTCTTCAGCTACCCACAAAAATCCTTTGGATATCTCTTTTATAGACTGAGTTACCGTTGTATTCGTTGAGAGGAGAGGAGTCTTTCGTGAGAGAGAACTCATATGCCAAGGGGACACTGGGAGGGAAATTGACCTTGAAGAGCTTCAAGAGTCAAGCGGTGAAGGAACCTCAAACACTAGCGATCAACCTAAGGAGGAAATGTATGTTGAACCGATTGACGAATCCATACCTATGAGGTGTTCCAGTAGAGTTAAAGTTCCACCTGAGTTTTATGGTTTCCATATTACTGTAGAAGGTGATACATTTATCAGTGATAGCACACTGGAAAAATTTTGATGAACCTAACAACTATAAGGAAGCCATGGCAAGCCCCGACTCTACAAGATGGAAAGAGGCAATGGACAACGAGATTCAGTCCATGTATGACAACCACATTTGGAACTTGCTTGACAATGTACCCGGTCTTAAGACAGTCGGGTGCAAATGGATCTTGAAGAAGAAGACCGACATGGATGGGAAACTACACACATATAAGGCACGACTGGTTGCGAATGGATTTACTCAAACTCATGGAGTTGACTATGATGATACCTTCTCCCCAGTGGCGAAGATTAAATCTATAAGGGTTATGTTGGCCATAGTTGTATTTCATGACTATGAAATATGGCAAATGGATGTCAAAACCGCTTTCCTCAACGGGAAGTTGGTTGAAGATGTTTATATGAATCATCCAGAGGGTTTTGTCAATGCAAAGTATCCTAATAGAGTGTGTAATCTTGAGAAATCCATTTATGGATTGAAACAAGCATCTTGCAGATGGAATCTTTTTTTTCGATGAGAAAGTCAAAGAGTTTGGATTTTCGAGAAGCGAGGATGGATCTTGTGTGTATGTCAAGGCTAGTGGGAGTATATTTAGCTTTCTGGTGTTGTATATGGATGACATACTTCTCATAGGAAATGACATCCCAACCTTGAAGAAGGTAAAGTCCTGGCTTGGGAAGTATTTCGCTACGAAGGACCTTGTGGAAGCTGCCTATCTCCTAGGGATAAGGATATTGAGAAACATGAGTAAGAGACTAATTGGACTTAGTTAAAGTACCTACTGGGACAAGGTGTTGAAGAGGTTCAACGTGGGGAATTTCAAGAAAGGTGACTTACCTATCCAAAGTAATATCAAACTGAGGAAGACTTAGAGTCCAAGTACAGAGGCTGAGAAAGCTGAGATGAGTAGAGTACCATATGCTTCCGCGGTTGGCTCAATCATGTATGTTATGACTTGTACTTGCCCTAATGTGGCCTTTGATTTGAGCATGGTCAGCAGATATCAAAGGAATCCTAGTAGAACTCACTAGACTGTCGTAAATAACATTCTTAAGTACTTGCGGAGGACTAAGGAGTGGCTCCTTAACCTCGGTGGGAGTTATGACTTAAGAGTGATAAGGTATAGTGACGCCAGCTTTCAAACCAACATAGATAATTTCCGCTCTCACTCGGGCTAGGTATTTACCCTAAATAGAGGAGCAATAACTTGGAAAAGTTCCAAACAAGAGACTGTAGTTGATTCAACGTGCGAATCAGAGTACATAGCAGCAAGCAAAGCGTCGAAGGAGGCGATATAGCTGAAGAACTTCATCGAAGGCCTTGGAGTTGTACCAGCTATAAAGGAGCCAATGGAAATTTTCTGTGACAGAGAGAGTGCGGTCGCCATAACTAAGGAACCAAGGGATCATGGCAGATCCATGCACATCACCAAAAAATATCACTTCATAAGACATCGAATAGAAGAAGGACTCCTCATGGTAAAGGGGGTATCATCAGATGAGAACCTAACAGATCCCCTTACGAAGGGATTGAGTAGGATTAAGCATTTGCAGCATGCAAAGAGCATTGGGCTGAAGGATGATATTTGTTTTAGTGATTAGATAACTGTTTAGAAACATGTAATAGATAAAATGTAATTGATATTTGATGATTAAATAAAAGGTGTTTTTATTTATTAGTAAAGTTACTATCTTGTGTCAATTGTTTACTATTGTTTCATTTTGCATGTTTAGACTTCCAGAATAATTATATTATTCAAACTGTCCATATTCGATCATACTTTGGAAGTAGGTATTGAGGAAAGATTGTCATGAATTTGGCTTGTAGATTGTCTAAGATGTTTAGACATAGAAAAAGTTTGCTACAACATTGATGAGTGCTTATAAGGTCTGATTATTGGATTTAACCCACGCTCACATGAATCACTTCATGGAATTTATAAACGAGTGATTGTGTGATGATAATATCATATAAGTCTTCAAACCAAGATATATGAGTTGTTGACTATGAGTTGGTTGTACATTGATAGTGTGAAAACGCATCAGTAACTTGATGTTATAAAACACACTGTTGTGTATGATTTAACAAATAGTTAGTACAAGCATATAATATCAAAGTTTATCTGTTCCTTTTAATTCTTGGAGGATTAAAAGCGATATCTTGGGCCCCCTCGATGATTTTGTTTTGACTTATGTGTCGGGCCCAATCATAATTAAATTTATGCGTTCGATTAAGTTCTCTGACAAATAAATCGGAAATCGGAAAACAAACTGCTGGATAATAAGTATGACTATGTTGCATGTATTTGTCCAGCTGATAGGGACTAATTGTATAAATTAGTTATATATATATATATATATATATATATATATATATATATATATATATATATATATATATATAGGTTTGAGCTTATGATACATGATGTACTAAGTTTATGGATGCATCCGTAAAGAGTTGGTCCATATAGATCATGGATCATTGATAATAAGCCCAAGGGTATGGATTAGGGTTTTAACCATGACCCTTACTATACTACCATATATATAAGTTACGCTAGAGCTAAAAATCAAATACAACATATGTTCTAAGAGTTCATAGGGCTGATTTTGTGTGCAAGAAACTTTCTCTCAAGTCCTCTATTGTTGGTGGTGTTTTGTGATGCATTTGAGGCATCACATATGAGGTGCTAAGCTTTTAAAGGCCAAAGTTAACTAGCTACAACAAAAGGCATCACATTGTCAATTTGTATGCTAGTTAGAATGTATGTTTTGGAAAAATGAAATTTCACGTATAATTAGAAAAAACTTAGATCCAAAGCATCTAAGGTTGCATGGGCACCATAAGAGTGTTAGAGTGCTGAAAACCCTTCATAAAGATATTTAGTTTCTCCTGTAGAAAATATTGACATAAAAATATAGTTTGTGGTATTTAATGTGATTGAAAGGTGCTCCACTCCAAGTGGTTGAGTCTTGTTGTGGAAAAACTAATAGATTATAAAATACATTTAGTGGACGTGTGTTAGTCATTGTAAAAAAATATACATAACACAATTAGGGATGTTTAAAACTAAATATCTAAAAATCCGATATGAAAAATTTCTATTTTGAACGTGTTCCGCACACAGCTTTTGCGAACATCTAGCTTTTAGCTTTTACGAAAAAACTTGAAAAATAAAAAGCTTCATTCGGTAATTTGAGCTTATAGCTTTTAGCTAAAATAAAAAAACTTCAAATCCAAAAGTTACTTCCAATAATGTTTAACAAAAAACTATTTTATAATTTTATAAATTAACTTTATCATATTTTGTAAATCAATGGTATGTTTTAGATAAATCGTTTTATGTGGTTTGATATCTTTAAATATTACAATTACGTTTTATCAAACATTTATACAAATAAATATTATAACTTCTAGTTTTTAACTATCAATTTCTAGCTTCCAAGTAATTTTACGGAACACTGTACTTAAAAAAAATTGATTGATCTACATGTCATATAGGCCATAACCTTAAATCATTTTCAATGATAAATTTGTATTATAATTTAATATTTTTATCACTACAAACAGTACTAATTTTGGTCTCTAGTTGATTGATTTCTTCAATAGTAAAACTTTTTCCATAGTTTGTTTATGAATTTAATTTATCGATCAACAACTATCTAATATATTTTGTAAAATATTCTTATTTAGACGTTTATTAAATATGTTATATTTTAAATAAATATTATCATTAAAATTTAATACGTAAACATTTTTTAAATAAAAAACTATGATAAAAGTAATTAGTTCTTATACCATTTCTTCCTCGTTCAAACCCCATATGCCATATGTGGCAACTCTTCATTCGCTTTTTCCATAACAGAACGGGTCGACCCGATTTTTTGGCGGCGTTCTGGATATGTCGCTTTCACATGCTCATTGGGGTTTCCATGTTATCCATCTTAAATAATAATTCATGACCCCTCCCAACACCCATATCCGATCCACCGACAGAAATGGGACCCACTAAGAAGATTACATGTACTTCCACCATATCTACGTATATTTCATTTTTCCTTTTATGTATAACAATAAAAATAAATAATAATAATAATAATAATCGTCCTCATCACTTATATATTAGCATCACTACTTTTATTAATGTCTATGCAACACTATCACATGAGATATAAATTACGTTAAAAATATATTTTTTGCAACGGTTGAATTGCAATAAAAACCACAGTAGCAAAAGGCTACTGAAAATATCGAAACTATTACGTCAAGATGTAAATTTGGATTATGAAGCCATAAATTTCAATATAAAATTTATGTTTTCTATGATTAAACCAAAGAAAAAATTTTATGTAATTAAAAGTCATGTTCTTATTCGGTTTAGTCGAATCAAAACACATTTTTTTTCAAAAAGTTCCAAAAGAGCACCAAGGTGTAGAGATAGTCGCATCCAACTCAGATATTCGAGCCAATGATGATCGAATCGATGACACATGGATTTCATATCATCAACCGTGAAGAGAGAAGCAAGGTTCACCTCGCATCACTACCCCAGCTTCAACATCACTACTTTTTCAAACTAATACTGTAGAAAAACATGATTAGCATTCTTCATATCGTTGGCACAAATCGGGGAAAACAAACGAGGAATATCAATACCATGAGAAGCAATGTTATCTTTCGGACATAATGTACAGTGGGCAAGGCCGCGAGACGCTTCCCGCAAGGTGGAACACCGCACCATCGGTGCAGGAAAGGGTGGGGGAGCCTTTGTTGTGTTCTCTCGCCTTCGATGATTGGTGCAAAAAAAATTCTTTTTTTTTGACGTAACCATTAAAAAACGGTAAAACACACACACACAGATATATATATATATATATATATATATATATATATATATATATATATATATATATATATATATATATATATATATATATATATATATATATATATATATATATATATATATATATATATATAGAGAGAGAGAGAGAGAGAGAGAGAGAGAGAGAGAAAAGTGAATATACCATTAAAGGTATATAAGATTATGTACTCAAGCATACTATAATACTTCGTTTTGTTGATATATTCATTATAATGTTTTTAAACGTTAACCCTAACTTGATTTACTTTCAAGATTTTCAACATTTCACTATTATTTTTCTCTTACATCACATCTTTTTACCGAACACCTACTAGGTATATATATTATAGCTGAAAACAAAAATTATGTAAGAGGAAAATAAATGTGTAATTTATAAAAATCATAGAAGTAAATTAACTTAGAAGTTGAATTATAAGAACACTGTATAATTAGAATATATATATATATATATATATATATATATATATATATATATATATATATATATATATATATATATATTACCAATGGCTATAAGCATTTAAATCTTTTTTTTTTTTTTACTATTTAAAACATCTATAAATACCCATAGTTATTTACCTTCAATCAAACTTTCAAACAAACCCTCTGCAACCTCTATTTTCTTTTTTAAAAAAATGAATTCCGACAATTAAACCTCAAACTCCGATAAAAGGAAAAAAAACTCATGTTTTGAGTTTAAACACCCATGCTCGAAACATTTTTTCTATCGATTCATCATCACAATGATATATTCATTATAATGTTTTTAAACGTCAACCCTAATTTGATTTACTTTCAAGATTTTCAAAATTTCACTATTATTTTTCTCTTACATCACATCTTTTTACCGAACACCTACTAGGTATATATATTGTAGTTGAAAACAAAAATTATGTAAAAGGAAAATAAATGTGTAATTTATAAAATTCATAGAAGTAAATTAACTTAGAAGTTGAATTATAAGAATATTGTACAATTAGAATATTTTATACTATATATATATATATATATATATATATATATATATATATATATATATATATATATATATATATTACCAACGGCTATAAGCATTTAAATCTATTTTTTTTGTTTTTTTACCATTTAAAACATCTATAAATACCCATAGTTATTTACCTTCAATCAAACCTTCTACAACCTCTATTTTCTTTTCTAAAAAAATAAATCCCGACAATCAAACCCAAACTCCAATAGAAGGAAAAAAAACCTCATGTTTCGAGTTTAAACACCCATACTCGAAGCATTTTTTCTATCGATTCATCATCACAATGAGTTTATCGTCCCCAAATCGATGCACCCATTCAATCTCCACTACAATTTCAATACTAAAATGTAGACAATATTACCCGGTCCATGTTCCAAATGTTACTCCGCAAATGTTTTCAAACTTTGTTGCTTTTCCCGATCAACATTCGAAAAATAAATCTCAAACCCACACCTAAAAACAATTCCAACTTGTCAATGAGTTGGATGACTCGGAAGAAGAAGAGATGGTTTCCGAAACTCAACCCACAATACCCCTACAACGACGTAAAGGGAAAAAACAAGTGTGCGAGGGTGTCGCACAACCAGGAAGACAAAATCCGAGAGCTTGGCTTCCACAAGAAGAGCTAGTTTTGGTAAAAGATTGGGTTGACATTTTTGAGGATTCGAAGACTGAAAATAGAAAACCGGAAGAGCATTTTTGGTTTCGCATTTTAGAACGGTTTCGAGAGGAGCTAGAAAAAGGTGATGACTACCGTACGAAACACCAACTGAATTCGAAGTTTCGAGAAATAGGAAATGGGGTTTCCAAAATAAACAGGTTGTACAACAACCTAAAAACCCAACGAAAAAGCGGCCAAGACGACGAAGAAATACTTCAAGAAGCTTTGTAATCTTACCTTGAGGAAGTTGGAAAACCATTCAAGTGACACCATGTTTGGAAATTATTTGTTAGATGTCCTAGGTGGAAAAAACACGAGCGAGATTTTATTTTTGGAGTATAACAATCAAAACGAACGAAAAAGGGCTCTAGTGGTTACACAACTTCCTCCGATGCTCAGGTCGATCTAGATTTAAATAAGGAGGACGAACTCGAGCTAGAAGAAATTGTCCGATCGATGAGTAAGGACAAAGCAAAGAGGAAGAGAAAAGGGACTTCTTCGGGTGCATCGGATTCCAACATGGACGTTGATGAAATGCGGAAAATAACAGCATCGTTTGATTAATATAATCTTAATTTCTCCGAACGTTTGGCGTTCGACAAAGAAAAAGAAGAAGCAAGGAAGAAGTAGCACGTGGAGAGACAAGAAATGACGGATCTGAAGTTCTTGATGGAAAACACCGAACATCTCTCAAGACCGGCTCTCGAGCTCGTGATGAAGAAGATTGAAAAATTTATGAAAAAATATTTTTCATAGGTTATAGTTGGTTTGTTTGATTTTTTGTTTGTGTGTGTGTATTTGTGTTTTTTTTTTTTAATTTCTACTTTTTAAATTTTAGGTTTATTGTAATTTTTATTTTAATTAATGAAATGCATTTTCTTTTTAATTAAATTTTTTGGTTGTTATTAATTTAAAAATTATAAATCATAAAAATCAATTAATTTTATTTTAAAAAAATAGTGAGGGAAATTTCTCACCCATTTCTTGGGTTTAGGTAACCGAAAGAAAAGAGAAAGAAATGATGATGTGGCGCACAAAAAGTGAAAAAAATTCCCCACTCATACCCTTCGGTCTTATATATTAACATCACTATGTTTATTAATGTCTATGCAACACTATCACATGAGACATACTTCAAATATGAATTTACGTTCAAAATATATTTTTTGTAACGGTTGAATTGCAATAAAAACCACAATAGCAAAAGGCTACTGAAAATATCGAAACTATTACGTCAAAATATAAATTTGGATTATGAAGCCATAAATTTCAATACGAAATTTATGTTTTCTATGGTTACCCAAAGAAAAAAAAAATTATGTAATTAAAAGTCATGTTCTTATTCGGTTTATTCCAATTGAAAATGCATTTTTTTCAAAATGTTCCAAAATACCACCAAGTCGTAGAGATAGTCGCATCCAACACAGATATCCGAGCCAACGGCGATCAAATCGTCGAGTAGGCGTTGGGATGAGAAACCCTAAATCCCCGGCTTTGGGGTCTATTTAAAGGCACGTATAGCCTCATTTGCAGCTACACTTCCTTGAGAGCAAACCCTAAATGGCCGTTAAGCTTAGAAAGAGAGAGTGTTTTGCTAATTTTGAGTGCTTGGTGCATCTTATGAAGAGAAGGGAAGAATTCCAAGCCAAGGGATAGGAAGATGCTGCTAGATCCGAGGTTGTTTCACTTCAGAGCTTCTAGGAATGGTATAAAGTTTGCACCTTTCTCATTATTTTGTCTAGATCTCATGATTTTGGGAATCTAGGGTTTCTCCACCCAAATGCGAGGACTTATAGTGTTTTATGTTCATTGAGAGGGTTGAACTTCAGATTTGGACCATGTGAGGTGCCTAGAATCCAAAAGTACCTGCTTTATCCAACCATAATAGTGATCTTGAGTGGAAAACCCTTTTTGAGGTGTGTTTTGGTATTTTAAGCTCCAAATGCCATGCATGAACGTAAAGCATGTGACTTTATGTGATAGATGAGCCTTAGGAGTGTAGATATAGAGTTTGGGAAGGTTCTCTCTCTTGAAATCGACTGGATGAGATAAGAGTCTGAATGGACTCGCCGAGTCAAGGAGCCGACTCGACGAGTCGAATAAGGTTGTCCTGATGGTTTTGATCGTGCAACAACTCGACAAGTTGACGGGTCAACTCGACGAGTTGAGCCGGACTTTTGAGTGATTCTATGGATGGTGAACAGACTCGTCGAGTCCCATAGGTGCACTCGACGAGTAGGGTCAACATGGAACGTTGACTGGAGTTCGACTTCTGTTGACTTAGGGTTTGGTAAATGAGTTGTGTATGGTTTTTTGGGGAACTCGCTAAGCTTTATGTTTACCGTGTTATGTGTTATGTGTTTCAAGTACTTCTCAGGATCACGGGAAGGCGCCAGTTTGATTGTACACACACTGGAGATTGTTTTATGATTTAGAGGATCCTGGAGTTTTATATATTGTTTTCTTTTGAGCATGAGTTTTGATGAATTGAGATTATGACATTTTATGGTTTATTTATTGGAATCAATGTGTTTTGAAATTTAAAAATTTGGTAAAAAATTTTACGTCGTTACAAGTTGGTATCAGAGCCTTGGTTTGAGGGATTCAGATACACCTCCTGGTGTGTTTAGACTCAAACTGAGGATTTGAGAAGAATTTTCAAAAGAAAAGAATTTTTCCAAATGAGAAATTGTTTTAAGAGAAAACAAGTTGAAGCGGTGTATACAATGGGCCAGAGCCCGGACAGTGATTTCCCAAAATACCCTTACTTTTGTGTTATTTGATATTTATGAGATATTTTACTAAAATTGCATGCTAGTGGGCAAGCTAGGTATTTCATATTCTAGGGCCAGAGTTGCCTAGTCTGTGATGCCTTAGACTAGGACATGCTTTGATCAGTTTTATCTATTATTTGTTTGAGTATGTGCTGAGTTCTGAGTCGGGAAATAATATAGGAAGAGATACTTACATGAGCTTAAAAGGGCTCATCTGAGAAGGTAGTTTGTGATTCTTGAGATATAGAGTATTTGTGAATTAGAATCCTAGGAGGAGCACCTGGGTGACTATAGGTAGGGTGTGGAAGGTAGTATTAGGCTCGTATTACTAGAATCACCCGATCTACAGACAACCCAAGTAAGAATCCTGAGGATGCTAAGGAGTAAGTAGGGATGAGTAGTCGAGTATGATTATGCTCAAGCGAGTCTCTGATTATTTTGTGTTGTGTTTCAGAGACATCATGGTAGGTACGTGCCACACCCCAGGGACCAGTGGAGTTAGCGATGATGATATTCGTAGGATGATTCACGACGAGGTGGCCGCAACCATCCGAGAGGCTATTCTGGAGATGTTTGGGTCTATAAAGACCACCTTGATCGAGACGTTTGATGAGCGATATGCTGCTGTTTCCGAGGCGGCTGATGCTGCAGTCACCGCAGTTGTCGTTGTTGCCAGACCGCAGGGGGTGACTCATTGTTGTACCGGGAGTTTCTGTCTCTTAGATAGAAGACAGAGTCGGTGACTGTGATTATGCAGATGTTTCATGAGAGGGCATTGTTTTGCCCTGAGCATGTGGCGATTGAGCAGGAAAGCAAGAATCGGTACTTGAGCATTCTGAAGAGGGATATTCGGGAATTCGTGGTGAACTCGTCTTACTGTAGATTTTTTGAGCTCCAGGAAAATGCCAGGAGGAGGGAGATCGAGCTGGAGACTCAGGAAAGGGAGGATGCTGAGTCCCAGGGGAGAGACCGACGGCTAACACAGTTGCAGCCGGTAGCCAAGCGGGCTAAGCCCGCTGATTCGAGATCAAGAGGCCAGAAGGGCCTCACTTGTGGAAAGTGCGGCAAGAGTTATGAGGAATCTTGTCGGGTGGGGATTTGCTACAAATGTAGCAAGGAGGGGCATATGGCGGAGTATTTCCCCAAGGGTTTTGCAGACTGTTTCCACTGCAATCAGACCGGCCATCGGAAGCCCGAGTGCCCTCAGCTTGTTCAGGGATCACCCCAGGGTTCCACTCCTGCTGCAGTGCGTGCTATTGATGTTAGGCTGGTGAAGGCCGAGGTTCCGAAGGCTCGTAGGATAGCTTTCCAGCTGATAGCGGAGGAGGTCCGCGCAGCACCTGATGTCGTGGCTGGTATGTATTTCCCTATTTATTCATTTACTTATTATGAGCTTCTCTTTATGATTATCATGTGCTATATTTAGGTGCATTTCCTGTGAGTTTTGTACCTTCTTTAGTGTTATTTGACTCGGGTTCGAGTTGATCCTTCGTGTCTATAGCCTTTAGTCATCACATTGGCAACCGGCGTGAGGCGTTGAGTCGACCTCTAAGGGTTTCTATTGGAGATGAGCATGCGGTTTTTTCTACCGAGGTATTACGAGGATGCGTGCTGGAGATTTTTGTCGTTGAGTTTCCGATTGACCCGGTACCAATCACGATGGGTGATATGTGTCTCATCGTGGGCATAGATTGGTTGAGCCATTTTGGAGCAGTGATCGACTGTGAGCGCTAGTTGGTGACTATACTAGACCCTAGTGGGCGAGTGCTTATAGTGTATGGTGAGGGTACCCGATCTAGGTCAGCTTTCTGCTCTGCCACCAAGCCAAGGCAGAGTTTACAACAGGGTTGTATGGGATACCTGGCATACTTGATGGATTCGCGGACTGTGTTAGAGAGGTCGAGTTCTATATCCGAGGTTCTGATAGTATGCGAGCTCCCTTATATTTTCCCTGAGGAGTTATCGGGTGTGCCTCCCAAGATGCAAGTGAGTTTCGGATTGATTTGGTTCTGCGGGTGGTGCCTATTGCCAAGGCACCTTATCGCCTTGCACCGCCAGAGATGCAGGAGTTATCCTCACAACTTCAGGAGCTGCTGGGGAAGGGATTTATTCAACCGAGTAGCTCGCCATGGGGAGCGTCAATCCTTTTTGTCAAGAAAAAGGATGGTTCACACCGGTTGTGCATTGATTACCGAGAGTTGAACAAGTTGACGGTCAAGAACTGTTATCCACTTCCGAGGATTGATGATCTATTCGATCAGCTGCAGGGGGCATCCTGGTTCTCCATGATTAATTTGAGATCCGGATATCACCAGATGAGAGTGTGCAAGCAGGATATTCAGAAGACGGCCTTTAGAACTCATTATGGGCATTATGAGTTCGTGGTGATGCCTTTTGGACTCACCAATGCACCAGCGATGTTCATGGATCTCATGAACCGGGTGTGTAGGCCTATGTTGGACCGGTCGGTGATCGTGTTCATTGATGATATCTTAGTGTATTCAAGATCCAAGGAGTAGCATGAGGAACATCTGCGAGAGGTTCGTGGGGTTTTGAGCTCGAAGAGGCTGTATGCCAAATTCTCCAAGTGTGATTTTTGGCTACGAGAGGTCCTGTTTCTGGGACATCTCGTTAATCAGAGCGAGATATTGGTCGATCCGGACAAAATTAAGGCAGTTATACAATGGGAGGTGTCGCGATCCCCATCCGAGATTCAGAGTTTTCTGGGATTGGCCAGCTACTATCGGAGATTTATCAGGGATTTCTCCAAGATTACAGTTCCTTTCACCAAGTTGACCCGAAAGGGTGTTACTTTTGTTTGGGGGCCTGAGCAGCAGGCATCTTTCGAGACCCTTCGCCAGAGATTGTGCGAAGCTTCGGTGTTAGCCCTTCCTGAGGGAGTAGAGGAATTTGTAGTCTATTGTGATGCGTCTATCTCAGGAATGGGTGTAGTGTTAATGAAGAGGGGTTACGTGATTGCATATGCGTCGAGGCAGTTGAAGCCTCATGAGATGAGGTATCCCACACATGATTTGGAGTTAAGGGCGGTGGTGTTTGCCCTCAAGATTTGGTGCCTCTATCTTTATGGTGTTAGGTGTACCGTATACACAGACCACAAGAGCCTGAAGTATCTCATGGATCAACACAACCTAAATATGAGACAGAGGAGGTGGTTGGATGTGGTGAAATATTATGACTGCGAGATCTTATAGCATCCGGGCAAGGCTAATGTGGTAACTGACGCCCTGAGTCGTAGAGCAGAGAGTGCTCTGATCCGAGATATGTGCATGAGGATGAAAGTGATGACTCTAGTCTTAGATACCATTCGAGGGGCCCAGGTGGAGGCCATGCGACCGGAGAATTGCAAAAAGGAATGGGTGATTGGGCAAGTGTCCAAGTTTTTGCCAGATAGTCGAGGGCTTATGAATTTACGAGGGCGGATTTGGGTGCCCTACACTGGCGGAGCTTGTCGTATTTTGATGGAGTAGGCACATAGATCGAAATTCTCGATCCATCCAGGAGCCACTAAGATGTACTTAGACCTAAAGAGAGATTATCGGTGGCCCTGTATGAAGAGGGATGTGGCTTGGTTAGTCGAGAGGTGCTTGACCTGTCGTCAAGTTAAGCCCGAGCACCAACGTCCTCATGGTCCATTGCAGCCACTGGAGATTCCCCAGTGGAAGTGGGAACAGATTTTCATGGACTTTATCACCAAGTTGTCGAGGACCGCGCGTGGAGTTGATGCGATTTGGGTGATTGTGGACCAGCTGACGAAGAGCGCTCATTTCCTTGCCATTAACGAGAACTCTTCTTCAGAGAGATTAGCCAAGATTTATGTGAGGGAGGTGGTAGCTCGGCATGGAGTACCGACCTTGATAGTTTCAGATCGAGACATGCGTTCTACTCCCAGATTATGGAAGAAATTTTATGAGGAGTTGGGTACCCAGTTACACTTCAGTACCGCATGTCATCCGCAGACAGACGAGCAGAGTGGGTGGACGATTCAGACACTTGAGGACATGTTGCGTGCATGTGTTATGGATTTCGGGGGAAGTTGGGACACTTATTTTCGCTTGGCTGAGTTTTCTTACAACAACAACTATCATTCAAGTATCGGTATGCCTCCCTTTTAGCTTCTTTATAGGAGAAAGTGTCGGATTCCCATTTGTTAGGGAGATGTGGGGCAGGGAGTGATGGGTGGCGCTGAGATAGTGCTGAAGACAAATGAGTAGATACATCAGGTCAGAAAGAGATTACTGACGGCCCAGAGTCATCAGAAGAGTAATGCAGATAGGAGACGATCCAAGCTGGAGTTCCAGGTCGGAGATTTTATACTCCTAAAGGTATCCCCTTGGAAAAGGGTGATCCGATTTAGGAAACGGGGCAAGCTGGGCCCCCGATACATCGGTCCTTTCAGGGTGACCACTAGAGTGGTTAGGTTAGTGTGCCGTTTGGAGCTACCTACGAAAGTTACTGCCTATAAACTGGCAGTTTAATGGGTCTCCATTCTCACCCACCGCTTCCTTGATTGGTGGAGGGTCGTTATCCGAGCGGGTAGGATATGACATTAATTCTCATTAAATATAATGATAAATATAAAGTAAATAAAGTTTTTATAAATTCCCAATCTTAGTTACTTTAGGAAAATGTGAAATTGATGCTAACACATGAAATTACACTTTGTACCTTACCAAGTCGTTAGTAGAGCGTATGTGGTTAACCAACACACTAACATGGACTAGTAAGGGTGGCAAAGGTTGGCTTAATTTTTTTCATAGATCGATGGAGAGTGTGTGGTTAACCAGCACATTGATTAGGTGATAAATGACATTTAGAGTACCAAGTATATCTGCATGCTTATTCACACCTTGTTTGTGATCCTCGGTATCCAAGTCACAAACTTGAAGGGCACAATCGAGATTTAAACATGCCATTGAAAAGTTCAATGAATCTTAAAAGAATCTAGGAATTTCAAGTCATCTAAAACCTAATAATCAATTTCATTTTTCATGGTGGAAATTGGTAAATCTTCATTTACCTACCTTCAGATATTTTGCAACTTAGATTACGACATCCCTCTTCCAAACTGTAAAATATTGTGTTGGGTCCTAGCCTTAATATTTCATTTGGGTGTTATATTAAGGACTCTTATTTAATCTAAACTTTGTTCTCTTCTTTTTCAGATGTCTTCCAACAATGCTTCTGGCTCAAACCCTGCTGGCTCCTTCTCTCTCATGAACCTTTATGGGAGAGTCATCTTCGATGAAACTAATTTCAAAGACTAGATTAGGAACATCAGTCACTTGTTATGAGGAAAAGGAATATGTCTTAGACAAGGAGCTTAAGGTCATTGATGAGTCTTCCGCTACTCCTGAAGAGATTGTTGAGTACATTACCCATGAGAAGGATGCAACTAAGATGTCATGTATCATGCTGGCAACTATGGCAACAGAACTCCAAAAGTCCTATGAGGATTTCTACCCTTATGAGATTCACTAATACCTGATGGAAAGATACCATTAGAGTGCTCGTGAAGAGAGGTATGAAATCATCACCTCCATGATAACAACTAAAATGAAGGATGGAGAGTCCATCACGACCCACTTGCAGAAAATGCAAAGGTTTGTGGACCGTCTGCTGAAGTTGAATGTGGTCTTCGATGAGGAACTGGCCATAAATATTATTCTACATTCTCTACCTCCCTGTTATGATCATTTTTGTATGACTTATCATATGAACAAGGAGGAGGTCACCATCAGCAAGCTTAAGGGACTTTGGAGGACTACTGAAAGTAGTCTCAAAGGTAAGAATGTTGTTACCACTCCTACTACTACCCTAGTTCTTGCAATCAGGCAAGGCAAAGGGAAGAAGAGGAAGACCCCTTCCAAGGGTCACATGGGAAAGTCACTTGATAGGTCCTCTTCTGGTAGAACTAAAGCAAGTCCTGCTACTCCCTCCACCAACCCAAAATAAGCAGAGTGCTTCTATTGTCATCAAAAATGGCACTAGAAGCAAAGCTACCCCAAGTACTTGCAGGATGTTAAGGATAGGAAAGTAAAACCCACCCATGCAAGTATTTACACTATATTGTCTTATAACTCACCACATACTAATTCTAGGGTCCTTGATAGAGGTTGTGGAATTCACATTTGTTCTGATTTACAGGGATTAAAAAGAAGTAAGGATGTGGAGCATGTGAAGATAAACTTGATCATGTGGAATATGAAAGCTTCACCTGTCACCAAGACTGGAGTTTATTTTTTATTGCATTGTAGTGGGTTAAAGTTAGGTTTGAATAATTGTTGTTACTCGTCTGAAATGGAGAGGAATATTATTTCCTTTCATGGTTTGTACAAACAAGGTTATAGTTTTTCGTTTGATAATGAAAGTGGTGCTATAATACTTTTTATAATGATGTATTTTATTTTAAAGCATTGCCTTGTGATGGTGTATATGAAACTGTGTTAGTTATAGACAAATTAGGAAATAATGTATTGCATATTGATTCTTCCACTAGTTTAGATAAAGCATCATTGTGGCGTTGTCATCTTGGACATGTCAACAATAAGCGCATAGGCCAACTCCAAAAGGCTGGAGTCTTGGAGTCTTTTGACTTAAAGTCATATGATAGTTGTGAATCTTGTTAACGTGGAAAGATGACTAAGTCACCGTTTACTTGTGACATCCCCAATTTCACGGCCAGAAAAGACCGATTTGTTTATGCTTTGTTTTATAAAATCAGAGTAAATCTTTTAAAGAAAACGGTTGCGGAATTTGTTCCCAAAACAAAATATGATAACCATTTATCAAAACATTTCTCAAAGAGAATGTATTTTCATTCAATAATAAAAACCTCGGGATGTCATCTTCCGATACAGACCAAAAGCATAAAAAATATAAAATAGACCTTACAACAATTATTTATAACTACTGATCTATAATCCAAAATCTCTCATCAAGTCCACCAACATATACTCTTATGCCATTACATGTAATGTAAAGAAAACTGAGTGGGTCAGGCTTGGGAGCCTGGTGAGCATATAGGGTTTTCAACCCACAATAAATAATTAATTTAATTTCATCAACCAATAATAACCCAATTACCCATTCCCGTTATTCTCACTTTACATCCCTAAGATAGCTAACACAAGGGACCTAGTCTAAGAATATTTCATCGGGGCGACAACACATGCTTCGGGGGTTCCTCAACAATATAAGTCAAATAAGGCAACCATGAGGGGGATGGAATACAACGAATGAACACCCAAGTTCATTAACACCTACAGGTTATGAGCCTGCTAGCGTTCCACTGGACTGTCTAGAAAAGTTTGTGGTCATCATCTAAATTCCGCTAGATGACTGGATTACAATGACATCGAGGCCTCTCATCTGTTTATCACACAACTATCTACCCATGTTCCACCCAACATATTAGTAGATAAAAATATATATTTTTATAAATAGTTTAAAACGTGTATAGCATGTTCAATCAATACATATTCCACATAACAGATGAGGCACACACACATAACACACATTTCATAGAGAATAAATCAGATCTATGAGATAAAAGAAAGTGAATATATATTCACACATATAACAACAAAATATACACATAACACGTATATCGTATAAAATAATTCATAGTTATGCGTTAGAAGAAAGTAACTACACACTCACTTGATTAGAAGATGATCAGACATCACTACGGCTTGTAGAAGTAGTATTCTTCGGTAGATCTGGAAGGTCTTCACAAAAAACAAGACTCCTCGCGGGCAGAGCTTCGGCTCGGAAACTCTTTTCTTCTCGGGATCTTCGGGCTTCGAGACTCGCTTCGGGTCTCGGGATGATACCGGGGCTTCGGGGGTACTTCTTTGCACGTAAATCGAGGTAATATGGGTGAGAGATGAGAGAATGAGCAACCAAACTCGGATGGCCCTTCAAATCTATTTATAGGGCAAAACTGGCCTTTGCCACGTCGTGGAACCTTTTTCCACATCGTGGGCTTAGTCGTCACTGCATGTGTCATCTCAAGTTGCATCTGGGGGACTCCCGGAGGTGTCAGAAGGCTTGCCGCATCGTGGTACTGCTTGCCATGCGTGGTCTCTGACACAGCTTTGGGGTTCACGCCCCGAACTTCAGAAATTCATAACTTTTGCATACGAACTCTGTTTTCAACGTTATTTATATCGAAGCGAAGGTGAGATTATGATCTACAACTCTCGTTTATACTCCATTGGCTAATTTTGAATTTATTTTTAATATATTATAAGTATATTACTTATATATTATCTTTAGTAGGCCGGGACAAGAAAACTCCATTCGAAATTCATAACTCCTTTATCTGAACCCCGTTTTTGTCTGTCTTTTGATCGTTGGACTACTATAGAAGATATCTTCGACTCTCGTTTAGATCACTAAGGATAGATATCTATCTACCTTATGTTCACTATTTACGTCGCGTTGGGTTGAGCTGGGTCATGCCGGTTCTGTCGTGAAACTTCGACAGGTCATAACTTCTTCGTTATAACTCGGATTTTGGTGTTCTTTATATGCACGGAAACCTTTTGACATATACTAAAACTTGGTTAAGATTAATCCTTCTAAATAATCTTCCATCAAAAATTCATTTTTGATCCTTATCGTCTCTAATTTGACTAGCCCGGATCTACGGGCGTTACATTACTGGTTCTTGTGAATGGGGTGAAGGTTTATTGGACCTCATACACACAGATGTGTGTGTACCCTTCAAAACCGCCACAAAGGATGCTAACCGCTTCTATGTGAGTTTTACTGATGATTACAGTAGATATGGCTATATCTACTTAATCAAGCATAAGTCAGAAACCTTTGAAAGGTTCAAAGAGTTTAAGCAGGAAGTGGAGAATCAGCTGGGCAGAAAGATAAAGATGCTCAGATCCGATCGAGGTAGAGAGTATCTTAGTATCGAATTCCTTGACTATCTTAAGGAATGTGGAATTGTTTCACAATTGACACCTCCTAGGAAACCACAGCTTAATGGTGTGGCTGATAGGCACAATCGATCCTTGTTGGACATGGTTCATTCCATGATGAGTCGAACTTTGTTACGTGTCTCTTTTTAGGGGGTATGCCTTAGAGACTACCACCCGTATTCTTCATCTAGTCCCAACCAAGAAGGTTGCCAAAACACCTCACGAGATGTGGACAAGGAAGGTTCCCTCATTAGTACACATCAAGGTTTGGGGTTACGAGGCTTTCATGAGACGCGAGACTCATGACAAGCTTGAACCTCATAGTGAGCGGTGTATTTTCATCAGCTACCCACAAAAATCCTTTGGATATCTCTTCTACATACCGAGTGACAATGTTTTCTTCGTTGCAAGGACAGGAGTCTTTTGTGAATGAGAATTCATTGGCCAATGAAACAATGGGATGCAAATTGACCTTGAATAGCTTGAAGAGTCAAGCGATGAAGGAACTTCAGACTCTAGCGATCAACCTGAGGAGGAAACTCTTGTTGAATCAATTGACGAATCTGTATCTCTGAGGTGTTCTAGTAGAGTTAGAAATACACCTAAGTTTTATGGTTTCCATATTAATAAAGAAGGTGATACATTTATCAGTGATAGCACACCGGTAAATTTTGATGAACCTAACAACTACAAGGAAGTCATGGCACGTCCCGAGTCTGCAAAGTGGAAAGAGGATATGAACAGCAAGATTCAATCTATGTATGACAATCAAGTTTGGAACTTGGTTGACAATGTATCGGGTCATAAGACAGTTGGGTGCAAATGGATCTTCAAGAAGAAGACCGACATGGATGGGAAAGTACACACTTATAAGGTGCAACTAGTTGTGAAGGGATTTACTCAAACTCTGAGAGTTGACTATGATGAGACCTTCTCACTAGTAGCGAAGATTAAGTCTATTAGGGTTATGCTAGCTATTGTTGCATTTCATGACTATGAAATATGTCAAATGGATGTCAAAACGGATTTCCTAAATGGAAAGTTGGTTGAGGATGTTTACATGAGTTAGCCAGAAGGTTTTGTCAATGCAAAGTACCCTAATAGATTGTGTAATCTTGAGAAATCCATTTATGGATTGAAACAAGCATCTCGCAGATGGAATCTTTGTTTTGATGAGAAAGTCAAAGAGTTTGGATTTTCAAGAAGTGAGGTTGAGTCATGTGTACATGTTAAAGCTAGTGGGAGTATTATTAGCTTTTTGGTACTATATGTGGATGACATACTGCTCATAGGAAATGACATCCCAACCTTCCTTGAGGTGAAATCTTGGCTTAGGAAGTGTTTCACTATGAAGGACCTTGTAGAAGCTGCCTATATCCTAGGAATAAGGCTATTGAGAGACAGAAGTAAGAGACTGATTCGACTTAGTCAAAGTACCCACTTGGACAAGGTATTGAAGAGGTTCAACATGTAAAATTCCAAGAAAGGTGACTTACTGATCCAAAGCAATGCCAAACTGAGTAAGACTTAGAGTCTGAGTATAGAGGCTGAGATAGTTGAGATGATTTGATTTCCATATGCTTCCGTGGTTGGCTCGATCATGTATGCAATGACTTGTACTCGCCCTGATGTGGCCTTTGGTTTGAGCATGGTCAATAGATATTAGGGGAACCCTAGTAAGGCTCACTGGAATACCGTAAATAATATTCTCAAGTACCTTTGTAGGACTTAGGAGTGGGTTCTTATCTTTGGTGGGAGTGATGACTTGAGAGTGACGGGGTATAGTGACGCTAGCTTCCAGACCAACAGAGATAATTTCCACTCTAGTAGGGCTGGGTATTCACCTTGAATGGAGGATTAGTTACTTGGAAAAGTTCCAAGCGGGAGACTGTAGCTGATTCAACGTGCGAATCGGAGTACATAACAGCAAATGAAGTGGCGAAGGAGGCGATATGGCTGAAGAACTTCATTGGAGACCTTGGAGTTGTACCACCTATAAAGGAGCCTAAGGAGATTTTCCATGACAGCAATAGTGTGGTTGCCTTAGCCAAGGAACCAAGGGATCATGGCAGATCCAGGCACATTGATAGGAAATCTCACTTCGTAAGATACAAAATAGAATAAGGCCTCCTTGTAGCAAAGAGGGTATCGTCAGAAGAGAACCCAGAAAATCCCATCACGTAGGTACTGCGTAGGGTTAAGCATTTACAGCATGCGAGGCGCATTGGGCTGAAGGACGATATTAGTTTTAATTATTAGATAGCTATTTCTAAAACTTGTAATAGATAAAATTTAATTGACATTTAATAATTAAATAAAAGTTGTTTATTTATAAGTAGAGTTACTATCGTGTGTTAATTGTTTACAATTGTTTCAATTTTCCATGTTTTGGATTCCAGGATAATAAGATTATTCTAACTATCCGCAGTCGATCATACTTTGGAAGTAGGTATTGAAGCAAGACTGTCATGAATTGGGCTTGTAGATGTCTAAAGTGTTTAGACATAGCAAAAGTTGCTACAACATTCATGAGTGCTCATAAGTTCTGAGTATTGGATTAAATCCACACATACTTGTATCACTTCATGGAATTTATCTCGAGTGATCGTGAGATGATAATATTATATAAGTCTTCAAACCAAGAGACATCAGTTGGTGACTATGAGTTGGTTGTGCATTGATAGTACGGAAACACATCAGTAACTTGATGCAATAAAACGAGCTATTGTGTATGATTTGGCGAATAGTTAGTATAAGCATATGATTCAAAGTTTATCTGTTCCTTTTAGTCCTCGGAGGATTAAAAGCGATATCTTGGGGCCCTTGATGATTTTGTTTTGACTTATATGTCAAGCCCGATCAGAACTAAATTGATGTGTTCGATTAAGTCATATGTCAAACAAATCGGAAATCGGAAAACGAACTTCTAGACATTAAGTATGACGTTGTTCCATGTATTTGTCTGGCTAATATCTTGGGAACAGAGGATTATATAATCACTTGTCTAAAATGGTGCATCTTAGTTCAACAAAGTTTTAAGAGCTACGATTTCCGGTTGCTTCCTGAAGTCGTACTTGTAGCTATAGTTATTAGACTTATCCAAGTGGGAGACTGTTGGATAAAGTATCTAAGTCCATAACTATATTTGGTATGTACTTGACCCGATTTGGCATGGTCCATTTGGGTTGCATTTCACTGAAACAATTTTTAAGGATGGACTTCTAAGAGGTTATTTATGATTTGTTAATATATTATAAGTTCTAATATATTAATACAAAATCATATTATTTAATTAGTATTGATCAATAATTAATTTGGAATTAATTTTGTGATCGAAAGAGACTAATTAAATATGTGGGGATTGATTGTGTAAATCATTCATTCTTATAAAGTGGGCTTATGATCCATAGTTCTTTATATTGGGCTAAACCCATGTGGTGACCCATGGAGCCTAAGGAATGTGGAAAGTCATGCACATCAGGGTTTGCATGGTGTAACCCTAATTGTGTCACACTATATAAGAACTCCTCTCGCTACTAAAATCGGCAATAGTGTGTGTGTGTGTGTATGAAGAGAATAACCTATTTTGTGTGCAAAGATACTCTCTCTCAAGTCTTCTAATTGTTAGTGGTGATTTGTGGTTCCATTTGAGGCATTCACATTATTGGTGCTACGCTCTTAAAGCTTCATATAACAAGCTACAAGAAAGGTATGTTATCTAACTAGTTTTATTATACAAGTATCAAAGTTTTGTATGCTAGTTAGGGTAATGCTTTGGAAAAATTAAATTACATGTATAATTAGAGAAAACATTGATCCAAAGCATTTAGGGTTGTATGTGCACCATAAGATTTTTACAGTGCTCAAAACCTATCAGGAAGACGTTTGAAAAAGAAAGATAAAGTTTAGATTAGATAAGGCTCGTTATTATAACACCCAAAATGAGATATTGAGGCTAGTACCCAACATAATATTTTACAATTCGGAAGAGGGATGTCGTAATTCAATTGCAAAATATTTGAAGGTAGGTAAATGGAGATTTACCAATTTCCACTATGAAAAACAAAATTGATTATTAAGTTTTAAATGAATTGAAGTTCTAAGATTCTTTTGAGATTCATTGAACTTTTTCAATGGCATGTTTAAATCTTAATTGTGCCCTTCAAGTTTGTGACTAGGTTGTCGAGGATTACAAACAAGGTGTAAATAACCATGCAAATTAGCTTAGTACACTTAATGTTATAGATCACCTAATCAATGTGTCGGTTAACCACACACGCTCCACTGATCCATGATTAACATTAAGCTACCCTTTTCCACACATTGTCAGTCCCAAATTAGTGTGCTGGTTAACCACACGCGCTCCACTAACGACTTAACAAGGTGCAAAGTGCAATTTCATGGAATAGCACCATTTTCACATTTTTCCGAAAGTAACTAAGATTAGGAATTTATAAAAGTTAAGTTACTTTAATAATTATCATTATACTTATTAATGAGAATTAATGTCCTATCCTACCCGTTCGGCTAACGACCCTCCACCAGTTAAAGAAGCGGTGGCTGAGAGTGGACACCCATTAAACCATCATTTTATAGGCATTAACCTTATACCCCCCCCCCCCCCCCCCTTATAGATCGACTTCGGGAATGAGGCCTACTAACGGTAAGACTAACTTGTCTTATATATATATATATATATATATATATATATATATATATATATATATATATATATATATATATATATAAAATCAACTTTACTATTATAATAATATAAGGGTTGAATTTTAAACTTTTAAAATTGTAGGGTTTGGAATTAAAGTTTCATTAATGTAACTTTTCAAGTTCCAAAACTCGAAGGAAAGTTTTGTAAGTTGCTAAGACTTTTGAAATTCATAACTTATGGACTTTTATATTCCATAAATGAGATCATTCCAATTCCAAATTTGAGAACAAGTTATGAAACGTTTCAAGACTCTTTGAATTTTATAACTTACATTAGTTAATAGTTTCGTAAATAAAGACTTTTTATATTCCATAACTTGAGGACAAGTTATGGAACTTTTCAAGAATACATATGGATCAAATTAACTAGTCCAATTATGATATGATGATAATTTACCCATTAGACCTAATTTGATTCATATTCAAGATAATATCAAATTTTACAAACAACTAGTATTTCACAGAATCAAGTAGTTATCTTAGAATTTGACAAACATCATGTTCTTGGATGGGGATTAACACTACCATATCATTAACATAGAATTTTATGAAGCAAAACAGTTTGTGGTAATGTTCCTAATCCAAAACAGGTCAAAAACTCGAAGAGCATGCCTACAGATGCATCAACTCGTTGAGTGCATTAATGGACTCATCGAGTTCAAGGAAAACATCATCCAACTCGTTGAGTTCAAATATGGACTCGGCGAGTTGGCCCTGGCAGAATCCCGAAATGCATTTTTTTCAGCATTGAAAATTATATAGTTGCATCAATACAATAGAAAACATCCTAGGCTCTAATACCAAAGATGGACTCGTCGAGTTCAAGGCAAACATCATCCAACTTGTTGAGTTCAAATATGGACTCGACGAGTAGGCCCTGATAGAATCCCGAAGTGCAGTTTTTTTAGCTTTGGAAAATTATGTAGTGGCATTAATACAATAGAAAACATCATAGGCTCTGATACCACTGATGGGTTTTATGTACTCTAACATTCCTATGGTGCACATACAACCCTAATGCTTTGGATCTAAGTCTTATCTAACTATACATGCAACATTGTTTTTCCAAAGCATAAAACCTAAACTAGCATGTAAGGTAACATTTAACTCATTAAAAACAGTTAGAAGAGTACCTTGTGTAGTAGCTTGCTTGTATTTGACCTTTAGGAACCAAGCACCTCAAGTGTGATGCCTCAAATGTCTTATAACAAACCAAGAACAAGAGAATAGACTTGAGAGAGTGGATTAGGAGCTCAAAATCGGCTATCAACTCTTAGTATGCATGGGGTAACTGATTTTAGGTGTTAGGAGTGTCTTATATAGTCTAGGTTTACATCCACGTAAAACCTAACCCACCATGACCCTTCATATTTCATAGGCCCTTTGGACTAAATCTTTATTGACTTGCATATAGGTTTAGTCCAACTCTAATCAACATGGGTCGTGAGTCCAACTACAAGAACTACTGATTTACTTAATCAGTCCCCGTAACTTTAATTAGTTTTTTTGATCAATAAATTAATACAAAAAAATTCTTGATCAGTACTAATTAAACAATGTTATTATTCAATTAATGTATTATACTTATAATATATTAATAAACCACAATAACCTCTTCTTCAAGTATCCATCATATCAAATTGTTCCAGAGTGTTACAACCCAAATAGACAATGCTATTATCGGGTCAAGTACATACCAATTATAGTTATGGATTAGACACCTAATCCAACAATAATATGTACTTATTCTATATTTTCAAATGTCTTGAACATTGTGAGAAAGTTATTAGAATTTTGTGTTAAGAACAATCTAAGGTTTTACCAAAGACTAGTTGTTTGAGGATAGTTACAAGCATGATATTATTTGGAATCACCATAGTGACACATTTTAGATTGAGATGATTTTTAGTCAGAATTGATGGTCATATGGGAATATAAAAAATGTTTCCATAATGGGATATGCTTGTAGAATCTGCATGTGAGTTGGAAACATTAATGCAAGAGAAGTGTTCAAGGAGTGTATATTGAATTTAAGACTTCATAACTATGAAACTGTTTCAAGTAACAAGTTCCAGTGGAACATTCTGTAATATCGAAGGCTGAGTCTCTTTGACTTAGAACCTCGACATCATAAGAGGTCAATGTATGTAAAGATGGAATTCCACTACATCTTGGATATTGATAAGCATTTAAAATTGTGAAATCAGTATCATTGGAGTAATGTCCAGTCGATTTATTCACAAAGGAAGGACGATGCAGAGGCATAATATATGTGTTCATAACATGGCATGACTGATGTTATCTAATTCAAGTGGTTAGTTGATTACTCGAAACTTTATACAATGAATACATTTGTAATTTTTATGGTGAATAAATAATAAGGATTTATCTATATTCAATGGGTATGATACAATAGTTAATTAATTTATTATTGTGTTTCTCTTTGAATGTTTTACTTCCCTCAGTAATTTAAATATTGTTCAAAATTCAATCGTCATTCGTACTTTTGGAAGTAAGTAGTGAGTCAAGACCGTTATGAATTGGTTGTAGCTTGTCTATAGAGATTGGACATCACATGAGATTGCTACAATATTCAAGAGTGCTTAAAAAATGGAGATATTGAGTATTGGATAAACCCATGCTTAGATATTACTCCATGGATTTTATCACGAGTAATTCTAAGATGATAATATCTTCTATTCTTCAAATGGAGATACATAAGTTGTAATTTGCAAGTTGGTTGTGTATTGGTGTTGCGTAAATACATCAGTAACATGATGTTAGAAAATGTAGTATCATGTATGATTTGATAAGTAAAGGTTACAATTGTGTAGACAAATTTTATTTGTTCCTTTGTATAAGATGAAATGTGATATCATTGGGCCTCTCGATGATTTGTTGTCGACATCTGAAGTGATTGGTTGAGCCTGGACTAATTGATGTGTTGAATTAGTAGTCTAAATTTAGTCGTTACAAATTAGAAAATTGAGAAACAAAACCTTGGACTATCAGATTGATTCTAATCCATGTGTCATGTCCATATGATATCTTATAAAAGGAAGGCATAGTTGATCACTTATCTTAGGGCCAATGTTTGATTTAAATCAGAGTTTGGAAGTGGCTTTCGAAAGCACATTTTGTTGTTTACTTCAAGTTTATACTAGCAATTGTAGTTATAGACATCCAAGTGGGAAACTGTTGGATTAAGGTGTCTAAGCTCATAATTAAATTGGTATGTTCTTGTAATTAGAAGCAAAGTCCTTTTTGGGTTGCTCTCATAACTAGAACTTGGTTAGAATGACATTCGTAGAGAGTGGATAAATTTATTAGTTTATTTATCTTTAATAAATTGTAATAAATGATTTGTTAATATATTAGATTATTAATATACTAAATGGAAATAGAAAGTTTATTTGTTAATTTATTATGTGATAAATAAATTAATGTAAAATCGAAAAAAAATGATTAATTATTAATCAAAATTAATCTATAATTAATTCAAGACTAATTGGACTTAATTAAAGGTCTATTGGTTGAATTGTACTTTCTCGTAATTGAGCAAAGAAAGAAGATTCTAGATGGTGGACGAAATTTGAGAAGATTTTAGGGTTTTTGGAATATTCCTAAAGCTGATAAGGATTACCATATTTGAGTAGTTAAAATATTAATGCTTTAAATTCAAATGTACAACATCCAGACTATAAATAGGACCCCAAGGAGGTGTAATTTCGTTCATATCTTTTCAAGGAGATATGTTGGTTGAAATTCCTCCTTTTGTCTCTCCTTTTGTATTCTAGTTCTAGGGTTTGGGTGTGAGCCATTAGAGGCATCATCCTTTTGGTGCTAAGCTTTCTAAGACCAATAACTACAAGGGATTGAAGTGATTTGTTTACTATAACAAATCAAATGTATGTAACCCTAAGTGCGCGATTTCAAAATTATTAGGGTTCATGTTAGTTTTGTTGTTCATTGAATGTTGTCTTCAATGTTTTATGACATAGATTATTATAGGTTGCATTTTCCCTATTAATTGTTAAGTGCTTTTCTGAATTGTACATTTATAACCTATAAAACCCATGAGTAAGAACCTAACATTTAGAGAGAATTTGTATGCTTATGAAGTTGTGACTTCAAAAAATTAGCCAAAAACGTTTAAGTAACTTAAATGCGTATAGATGAGTGAGTTCAAGAGCATAAATTCATGAGAATATGCATTTTGGTCAAAAGGGTAAAATGGAAAATTTTATGCTTTTTGGACCAAGTTTGTGACTTAATAGATTAAGGCCCATATTAAGTCAGTAAGAAGTGACATAGTGGAGTTTTATAATGTATCTTCAGCTTTGTGATGGGTTAGAAACGAAAAAATTATGGGCATTAGAAGATTAGAAGAAAATTGTCCCTATTGTTGTAATGGAATCAACAATGCATTTTTTGATCTGTAGCCACCTCGACATAGCGAAGGCCTTGCAATGGTGTGATGAGGGTGATCGTGTTTTGTGTTAGACTCTTCGTCGTAAGAGCATGGTGACGTACTTTCCCATGACATGGTGCTATGGGGTACCACGACACGGTGGCTAAAGTAAGTTGTTATGGGAGAAATACATTGCAACTCAGCAAAAGGCTGGCCACAATCAATTTACACACACTACATCACAGTAAAAATATGACTACAGTGTGGTTACGAGGTCAGAGAACATAGTTAAAAGAGTTAAGGGCTCACTCTCGGACCAAATCTTTCGTCGGTCGATGGAGAGCTACCGTAGGGCGATTTAGGTGCAAAAATGGTACCAAGACAAGTTAAAGATGGTGGAATGATAGGATTATCATCCTCTTCCACCTAAGGTAAGGATTTATCTATTTTATTAAGATTTGAGCTTTAATGTTGAATGTGTTAGTTTGGTTAAAATGGTTGAATTGATAAACCTATAGATTTAGTACGATGCTATTAGGAGTGTCTAAAAGCTTTTACCAAGCTTTGGAAGTGATTTCCATGTCAAAATCAATCTAATGAGAGTTAGTGTTTGAAACCATAACTAGGGACGTTATGATTGATGTATTATGGGTTGGATAATACTGAATTAGGTAACATGAGATGCTCAATTTATTGGTTGGAATAGATTTAGAAGTAGAATTTGAGAAGTTAGAATAGTTATCCATTGAGATATCATTTTAACAAAGAGATGGATTAAGCTATTAATAGGCTAAGACAAGTTTTAAGAAACATGATTATGTGTATGAATATGCCTTAAGCAAAGAAGATGGATCAATATGCATCAATTGAAGATCGGAAGGTAAGGGGGTAGTTAGTCTTCATTAAATAACAAGTTGAATTATCATTCACTCTCGTATTAGATTATGTATACATGTTTATGTTTATATATATATATATATATATATATATATATATATGCGTGTGTGTGTGTTATACGTTCAAAACCATGTATCAGAGCATGTGCATATAATCATAAGATGTATGATTAGAAGAAAAGGTAATTATGTTAAATGCCTAAGAGAAGACAAATAAAGATATGGTATGAGAAGGAGTATGTATGTATGTGTAGAACATAAAGGTATTATGTAGAATACCTAATAGATGGGAGAAAAAGAATTAGATTAAGTACTTAATGAGCTAAGTAATAAATGTGTAGTAGAAGATCTGTTGATGAGATAAAGAGAAAGAATATCCACAAGACACGTGTAATGTGATGAATCACATTAAAGAATTAGAGAAGTGTAAAAAGATGATTCCAATGAGAATAAGAGTATGATTCCTTCAGGAATAAAGAGTATGATGCCTTTGAGAAAGAGATTATGATTCCTTTTGGAATGTAAATAGATTATTCCAGCAGGAATGAGATTATTATTGTTAGAAAATATAAAGGAAGGTTTCCATGAGTGGAAAGAGGTAGGAGAGCTCTTTAAGAACTTAGAGATAATCCATGAGGGATTAAGAGTACGGAACATGCGAGGGATTTAAAAGAAAAAGAAGAAGAAGAAGGATATCAAGGGACCCATGAGGGATCAAGATGAGGGGGTTATGTCTATAGAGTTGTTGCCGATAAGATTAGAGGTGTGTTGTTTCCCTTATATGTTAAATATTGTTATCATATGTGATTGGACCATTTCGGTCAAGATGAGAATTACATGTTAAGGAATGAGAAGTTGAGAATATAGATGTAACGCCCGTAGATCCGGGCTAGTCAATTTGGAGACGATAGGCGACAAAAATGAATTTTTGATGAAATATTATTTAGAATGAATAATCTTAACTAAGATATAGTATATGTTACAAGGTGTCCGTGCATATAAAGAACGCCGAAATCCGAGTTATAACGAAGAAGTTATGACCTGTCGAAGTTTCGCAACAGAACCGGCACAACACTGAATGACGTAAAAAGTGAATTTACGTTAGAGTGATATTTAGCCTTAGCAATCTAAACGAAAGTCATAGAGTTCGTTAAACCATGAGCGTGCATAAAAATAATATCCAAATCTGACTTCGTATGAGGAAGTTATGATTTTTCTAAGTTTCGACTTAGCGGTATACAACCCGAATACTCGATTTGAGATCGAGCGGTTTTAGCCGTAACAATCTAAATGAGAATCGAGGATCTCGTCAATTGTAGTGAAACGATAACAAGATAGGCGAAAACGGACGTCGGATGAAGAAGTTATGAATTTATAATGGAGTTTTCCTGTCCGCCCTACTAAAAAAATATAATAAAAATAAATTCAAAATTAGCCGATGGAGTCTAAACGAAAGTTGTAGATCATAGTGTCACCTACGCGGGGATGTAAAGAACGTTGAAAACGGAGTTCGTATGAAGAAGATATGAATTTTTGAAGTTTATTAAATATTTTCGATATTTAATTTACATATAAAATAACCGATATTATCCATGGGGGGAGTCAGCGAGCTGATCCACATTACGCCCAGTGTAATGCAATTTACGCCTAGCGTAAATCGAGTTTTAGCCCCCTATAAAAGGAAGTCGAGTGCAACAGAGTTCTTTGCTCATTTTTTCCCTTTTTCTCGCATTTTGGATCGTTTTTCGTGCAAGAAATATCCCGAAGCCCCGGTATCATTCCCGAGACCCGAAGCCCAGAAGATCCTGAAAAGTGAAATTCCCGAGCCGAAGCTCTACCCGCGAAAAACCAATTTTTGTGAAGATCCTCCAGATCTACTAAAGAATACTACTTCTACAAGCCGTAGTGCTGTCCGATCATCTTCTAATCAAGTGAGTGTGTGGTCACTTTCTTCTAACACATAAATATTAAGTATTTGCTATGAAAAACGTGCTACGTGTATAATATTTTGTTGTTTATTTGAGATGATTGTGGAATGGGTGAATTATATAAGCTTTAATGAGTTAAACTATATATGTATTTTGTATCTAAAAGTATGTTGGGTAGAACATGAGTAGATGAGGTTGTTGGTAGGTTATAAAAGGTGGGTTGGACCATGAGATAAAAGGATAAAGAGATAACTTGTTTTAGATCCGAGAGTATGGATTAGAGCAGGAGGTTAGTTTTAGATCCAAGGGTATGGATCAGATCAAGAGGTTAGTTTTAGATCTGGGAATATGGATTAGGTAATGAGCCAAATTTAAGATCTAGGAGTATGGATTATGTATTTTATAATTACGTGTTCATACGATAAGGTATCATGCATATAGTCCCTTTTAGGAATGTGTTTTTATACGTGTATTGATTAAAGTATGAAATATACATATGTATGTAAAGTATTTGTTATTGTTCGAAATACGGGTTAGATATATTTGATAATATACAACGTGCAAATCAGTTATGGTTCAATATGTGTTAAGATGTGAATATATGATATTATTACTTAAAACTCTATGTTAAGTATACACTAGTTAGCATTGCCTAAACCCAGTTAATATCGAAAAGTGATTATAAGCATTGTAGGTTTGCCTAGTGATGGGTTAAGACTTAAATAGGGATGTTTGGTTCAATTAAGTTTCGACATTGGGTAGCCTCTTATTAAGAGTACGTGTGTTGTGAGATTGATGATTGGTGGAGTACGTCCTACGTACAGAAGTACATTTTATGTATGAAGTCTTTTTCAAAGCTTTGTGTCTTGGGTGCTGCTTGTGCCAGGGTACTATTATGTTCTCGTGTACGATTCTTTCGCATACCAAAGTACTATAATGTGCCAGAAGTACTATCATGTACAAAGTCTTTTTGACAATTTTGTGTGTCGGTTATTGGAGCGTATGGGAGTACTCTAGTAGTATTTCCCATACTTTTATTTTGAGAGAGCTTTGGAGTCAGCGTTTCTTTTATGAGGTGATCGATCGAGCTTCATATGTCAACGTTTTGTTTCACGAAGTAATTAAGGGAACTTCGTAGATTGCCTAGTAAAGTGTGTCGGTAATAGACCACTGCTAGGTATGTTTGGTGGTATATTGTTGGATAAGGTGTGTCTGGGGGTTAAATACCTCATGTATTCAGGCCACTGCTAGGCAAAGTTCGATGCTGGGATAGGTAGAGTCTGGGGGTATAATACCTCATGATAGTCGGACCACACCTAGGCATTGTTATCTAGATAACTACCCCTGACTTAACTGTCTTGTGGTTCTTTCTTTTACGAACGAAGGTTTGTGGTGAAACTTATTACATTCCCCTCATATGATGTCTTTATTGATCCTCGTTTGCTGCTAGGGAATTTCCGAAGCAGCTTCATCAGTTTGTGGTTCATATCGATTCCTTAGGCTAGATCTCGTAAGATCATTGTATAGGGTCAATATGTGGGGATTGACGGGATGGGATATATTGTTTTAGAAATCTAATTCATATGTGTTTATAACATTAGTGGTTTCGCAGGATCGAGATATACTATATTATCACGTTGTTTGAACTAAGAGCTTTCATTCTCTGTGCTCCTTAGGTGATTGGGTTCACCAGGAATATTCGAACTAAGTGTTCATTAGATATTTGAACTTAGTTTCATCAGGGATAATTGAACTAAGTGTTCATTAAGTGTTTGTGAACTAGGTGCTCATTGGTAATATTGGAACTAAGTGTTCATTAGGTGTTCTTAAACTAGGTGTTCATTAATTATTGTGAATTGTGTATTCACCAGAGGTAATCTAAGAACCTTGGCAGCACTAGACATTGTGCCAGTTCCTTAGGGTAATCCTTAGTAATGAATGGGAGAAGGGTAATTGGTTCTTAGGATAAATCTTTAAGAAATAAATGGAGATAATGGGGGTGGGTATTTGAATTGATTGTTTGATAATTAAATATAATAATTATATTATTGTGGGTTGAAAACCCTATATGCTCACCAGGCTCCCAAGCCTGACCCACTCAATTTTCTTTGCATTACAGGTAATGGCACAAGAGTATAAGTTGGTGGACTTGACGAGAGATTTTGGATTATAGACCAGTAGTTATGAATAACTGTTGTAAGGTGTATTTTGTTTTGTTTATGCTTTTGATCTGTATTGAACATGACATCCCGAGATTTTGTTATATAATGAAAATACATTTCTTTAAAGAAATGCTTTGATAATTTTTATCATATTTTGTTTTTGGAACAAATTCCGCAACTGTTTTTTTTAAAGATTACTCTGATTTTAAAAGCAAACATAAACAAATCGGTCTTTTCTGGCCGTGAAATTGGGGATGTCACAATAGAGTGTAAGTAAAGTGAGAAAAAGGTATACCTAGACTATGAGATGTGAAATGAGTAAAGTAAGAGTATGATAACGACATGCATAAAGTATGAAAATAGTATAGAGATGAGATGAGATAAGAGTAAGGGATAAGAAAAGAGATAAAGAAAGATGAGTATGAAAGAGATAAAGAAATAGAAGATGGAGTATGAGATGAGCTTGAGAAGAGGCTAAGAAAGAGTTTGAGATCATAAGAAAAGAATACATAAGAAGAGTAGAAGATAAAGTATGAGATAGAGGAGAGGAGAATGCATAAGAAAAAGTATAAGAGTTAGATGGAATGTGGAAGAATAGCAGAGTATGCTATGAGAAGAACAAATTAGATTTAAGTAGATGAGCAAGAGGAGTATGAGCAAGAGGAGTAAAGATAGTTAGAGTAATTAAAGATAGAAAGATTAGAATGAGAGCAAGTTAAGATGGAAATAGATAGAATATAACTCACCAAACATGTGGTCGGACACAGTAGATGTTTCATGTTTTTTAGGTTCAGGTAGCAGTCATTTTACGTGAGAAGATAGGAGCACGATGACTTAGACTGGATTGTTATTTTATTTTTATTTCCTTGTAGATTATTTAAATAGATAAATGTTATTATAAAACCGAAATTAATCATAGGATGCAAAGTGTTTAATTTTTATAGAACTCCACATTTACTTAGAAAACTCTGATAATTCCCAAGAATATTTAGATTGAATAATTCGGGTCGTTACAAAAATAGTTTCTAATCAATTTATCATCACATGACAAATTAATAAACAAATTTCTTCTAAATTCTTTTTTGTCTTTTATTAGCTTAAATGGGTTTTAAACGTAAGCCAAAATGACCCTTCTATTATTATAAATATTTGTAACAGCCCGGATTTCCAGGTATTTATTATTATTTGTATTTTTGGAGAATTGTGAGTGGACTCGGCGAGTTGGAGCTCAAACTCGCCGAGTAGGATCGCGATTTTGGACGCGGGTTCGCGTCTGGACTCGGCGAGTCCAAGGAGTGGACTCGGCGAGTCCACACTGTTTAATGAAACCCTAATTTCCAGGGTATGAGACCTATTTAAGGGGGTTTATGGCCGTCATTTGCGGCCACCAACCCCAGAGAGAACCCTAAAGAACCAGTGAGTCCTTTGTGAGAGAGAAGAGGAAGAACCTTGACTATTTGTGGGTATTTTTGCATATAGAAGAGGATCAAGGCAAGAGGAGACCAAACAAGGTGCTAATCTAGTGATTTCTAAGCTCAGGGACTTCATTTGAGGTATCCATTTGTTCATTTCTCAGTCCTTGTTGTGAATCTTAGAGTTAGGGTTTCTTTGTGGAAGAGATCCATGGAGTATTTGGCCTTTTCTTGTGTTAGTACTTTAGATCTGGACCCAAATAGGTCTAGAGACCCTTTTGTTGGATTAGTGTCTAAGCCCGTAACCATATTTGGTAAGTACTTGACCCGGTTGTGCATGGTCCTTTTGGGTTGCCTTCACCAAGGCAACTTGACTAGAGAAATTAAATAGAGAGAGAGGTTATTGTGATTTATTAATATGTTATAAGAATAATATATTAAAGGAAAATCATATTTGTTTAATTAATATTGGTCAATAATTAATTAGGAATTAATTTTGTGATCAAGTGTAATTAATTAAACTAGAGGGGCTGAATTGTAATTATAAGATAGTTGCAAGATAGGGCAATATTTATCCTTGTTAAAGGATGAATGAATTTAAGGATAAGGATATCCTTAAAATCGTCCAAGGATAAGAGGATAAGGGTTTTTTCAAGGCTTATCTTGTGGTTGCTTGGTGGGCAAGTAACTGGATAAGGATAAGGACTTAAACCCTATATAAAGACCCCTAGGCCTTGTGAATTCGTGTACATGCTCCTAAGAGGTCCCAAGGACGAATTCCAACTCCTCCCTCCTCTATCTTAAGCCTCTCCAATTGTTTGTGGTGTTTGTGAGCCATTAGAGGCACTACACTTGTGGTGCTTGCTTTCAAGACTTAGGATTTGAAGATTTAAGTTGTTATTGCAATATAACAACAAGAGGTATGTAAACCAACCTTTGTATGTTAATTTCGAAAATAGCAATGCACATTAGGGTTTTATTCTTGTGTTCATAATGTTGTGTATCTAATAGTGAAAACATAGATCCAAACTAGGGTTGCATGCACACTTAGGATTGTTTGTATAAAACCCATCAGTGGTATCAGAGCCTTTGGTTAACATGTTTTCAATTAGTTTTATTCAATTGTATGAACTTGACAAATCAGGGTTTATAGCCAATAAACCCTAGGAGGCCATAGATTTCGAGATTAGGGTTTCCTAACCCTAATTTGCGAAAATCTTGAAAGGGTTTTTGAATCCTTTCCTTTCAATCCAAGATTTCGAAATCTAGGGTTTGCAAACCCTTAGATTTCGAGATTTGCCTCCTTCCCCAAGATAAGATCCTAAATTTTAGGGATGTGGATAATCCCATATCTTGTAATTATCCTTTAATAGTTAAATATGGTAATTAAAGATCATGAATTATCCCATCCCTATTTTCGAAATTTATGGAGGGATTTAAGGGATTAGGATAATTTTAAATGTTTAAATGATAATTATCTTTTAGATCTAGATAATCCCTTATGATTTGATAATACAAATTAATAGTTTAATTTAAGATAATTATTAAATCAAGAGTTTTAATAATTAAAATTTTAATTTAAGTGACATTAAATTTCGAAAATTTTAATTAAAGATTAAAACCCTAGTATTTTTGAAATGTTTAAAATACACCATATACTATTATATTATTACAAGCTTAATATATATATATATATATATATATATATATATATATATATATATATATATATATATATATATGTATAATTAAAATGCTAGTCTTACCGTTAGTAGGCCTCATTCACGAAGCCGGTCTAAAAGGTGGGTATAAGGTTGCGGCCTATAAAATGGCGCTTAATGGGTGTACACTCACACCCACCGCTTGCTTGATCGGTGGAGGGTCGTTAGCCGAACGAGTAGGATAGGGCAACCTCATCCTCTCATTACAAGTATAATAAGAAATACAAAGTAACTACATGTTTTCTAAAAGTTCCCAATCTTAGTTACTTTAGGAAAAGTGAATTGATGCAATCCCATGAAATTAGACTTTGCACCATGCTAAGAAGTTAGTGGAGCGTGTGTGGTTTACCGGCACACTAATTGGTTCTAAGCGAAGGTGGCAAAGGGTGATTCGTTGTTTATCATAGTTCGATGGAGCGTGTGTTGTTTACTAGCACATCGAATAGGTGATCGTTACAACGAAGGCACCATGTGAATTTGCATGGAAATTCACACCCACTTTGTGATCCTCGATATCCCAGTCACAAACGAGAGGGGCATATCGAGATTTAAACATGTTATTGAAAAGTTTCAATGAATCTCATCCGAACCTAGGAATTCTCAATACATTTAGAACTTAGAGTTAGGTTTTTCATGATGGAGAATTAGTGAATCGTCATTCACTTACCTTCAAATTATTTGCATTTAAATTACGAAATCCCTTTTCTAAGATGTAAATATTATTGTTGGATCCTAGCCCTAATTTTTTTATTGGGTGATTATTAGGGATTCATATTCTAATCTATCTTTGTCCTTTTTCTTTTAGAGATGTCGAAATCAAACAATGCTGCCGATAGTTCCTTCACATTGATGAGCCTTTGCCAAAAGGTTACTTTCGATGGAACGAACTTTAGCAAATGGATAAGATACATTCGCACAATTGCTCGCTACGAAGACAAGGAGTATGTCCTCAATGAGAAGCTTGAAAAGATCAACACTGAAATTGCTACTCCAGCTGAAATGAGTGCTTTTGAGACTCATGAGCGTGATGCAACGAAGGTTCACTGCATCATGATAGCCACAATGAACTCCGAATTCCAAAAGTCCTATGAGGACATGTACCCGTACGAGATGCATCAAGACTTATTGGAGCGATACCACCAAAACGCGAGACAAGAGCGTTATGAGATCTTCACTAACATGATTTCCGCTAAGATGGGTCATGGAGAGTCTCTTACCGTGCACCTGCAAAAGATGCAAAGGTATGTCGATCATCTTCGCAAGCTGAATGTTGACTTTGGGGAAGACTTGGCAATCGGCATGGAGCTTCACTCTTTGCCTCCAAGCTATAATCAATTTAGGATGACCTACCACATGAAAAAAGAAGAGGTCACCCTAAGCAAACTCCAAGGTCTCTTGAGGGTCGCTGAGAGCAACTTTAAAGACAAGTCTGTTGCACCAACTCCCAATCCAGCTGCTGCTCCTGTCTTGGCTATTGGTCAAGGGAAGGGAAAGAAGAGGAAGGCTTCATCCAAAAACCAACGCAAGGTGAAAGCCCGAGATGGTGCCTCTTCTAGTGGGACCAAAGTTGATCCCGCTAAGCCCTGCTCTAACCCTAAGGAGGCTGAACGTCACCACTGCCACAAGAGAAGCTGCCCAGAGTACCTGCAAGCCGTCAAGGAAGGAAAGATCAAGCCATCTTTCACAGGTATATACAAAATTAAATCTAACGATTCTAATCATGCTACTTCTTGGGTTCTTGATACCGGTTGTGGTTAACACATTTGTTCTAATGTGCAGGGACTAAAAGGAAGTAGGGATGTGAAGCAAGGAAGGATAAATCTAATCATGGGGAACAGAAGATCATCGTCTGTGACCAAGATTGGAGTATATTCTTTAGTGCTTAGGAATAGTTTATGTTTAGATTTAGAAAATTGTTGCTATTCGCCAGAAATGGCTAGAAACGTCATTTCATTTCATGGTTTGTTTAGACAAGGTTTTAGATTTTCTTTTAATAATGAGAATGGTTCTATTTTAGCTTATCTAAATGGTGTCTTTTACTTTGAAGCTATACCATGTAATGGAATATATGAAACTATGATGATTGTTGATAATTTAGGAAATGATGTTTTGAATATAGATTCTTCCAATAGTTTGGATAAAGCATCCTTGTGGCATAGTCGTCTTGGACATGTCAACAAGAAACGCATAGCCCAACTCCAAAAGGATGGAGTGTTGGAGTCATTCGACCTTAGGGAAGATGACACATGCGAATCTTGTTTGCTTGGAAAAATGACTAAGTCACCCTTCGCTGGTACGTGCGAAAGGAGTGAAGGTTTATTGGACCTAATACATACCGATGTATGTGGACCGTTTAGATCAACCACGAAGGATGGGAACCGCTTCTACGTGACTTTTACCGATGACTATAGTAGATATGGGTATATCTATTTAATCAAGCAAAAGTCAGAAACTTTTGAAAAGTTCAAAGAGTTTAAGAATGAAGTGGAGAATAAACTGGGCAGGAAGATCAAGATGCTTCGATCCGATCGAGGAGGAGAGTACCTAAGTCTTGAATTCCACGAATATCTCAAGGAGTGTGGAATAGTTTCACAATTGACGCCACCTAGGACACCACAATTGAATGGTGTGGCAGAAAGGCGTAATCGAACCTTATTGGATATGGTTCGCTCTATGATGAGTCGTGCTTCACTATCAATCTCTTTTTGGGGGTATGCCTTAGAGACTGCCGCCCATATCCTTAACTGAGTCCCTACTAAGAAGGTTGCCAAAACACCTCACGAGATGTGGACGGGGAAAGCTCCTTCGTTGGCACATATCAAGGTTTGGGGTTGTGAGGCTTTCGTAAGATGAGATACTCACGACAAACTTGAACCTCGAAGTGAGCGATGTATTTTCATCGGCTACCCGCAGAAATCCTTTGGATATCTCTTCTATAAACCGAAGGACAATGTTGTCTTTGTTGCGTGGAGAGGAGTTTTCCGAGAGCGAGAACCCATAGGCCAAGAGGACAGTGGGAGGCAAATCGAGCTTGAAGAGATTCAAGAGTCGATAGATGAAGGAGCCTCCACCGCTGGCACTCAACCCGAGGGGGAAACTCCGGTCGAACCAATTGACGAGTCCTTACCTCTTAGACGTTCTGATAGAGTTAGAGTTCAACCCCAGTTTTATGGTTTTCATATTACTACCGAAGGGGACACGTATATTAGTGATGGTACTGGTTGGGATGTCAAGCCCACCAAGCAAATTACACCCTTTGATTGCTAAATAAACGTAATATAATGGTAAAAAGGGGTATCGGTCCTCGGGGAAATGGTTGTATTCAATCACCAATGCAATTCAATAGAACTAGTGAAATTAAACTAACTAACTACAACTAAAATAAAAGGGGGGGGGGGGGGTGTTTGATTACTTGAAAACTAAAATACTTGAATAACTAAAAACCTTGCAATTAAGCAAGTTGATGAGATGCTCAAAGGTTGGGAATAATTGGTTAACTAAGGCAATTCAACACAATGAACATTTGTTTGTTTATCATTAGGATCTAATACAAAGCTTATCCTTCATCCCAAATTGGTTATTGCAATCATGAAGCATGATATGCCAAGATTCCTCATAGGTAGTATGGAGGTTGGGGAAGCCCACAACACACCTTCTTAATTAAGATCAAGGGTTAATTGAAGCAATTAATCCCAAGAAATCAATTAGCCTTAAGAATGAAGGAATCCCCAATTCCTAGAGGATGTAAAATGCTTACACATCCATAAAGGATATATGATTCATAAGCTAGAGATGATTTCTACCATCATAAAGCCTTTGTTCTAGATAAATTCAATGATCCAATGCAAAATCAATGAAATAAATCAACTATTGCTCAATCAAATACTAAGCTCATGATCAAAGTATCAAATAAGCATAAGAATTGCAAACTAGAATCATAAACATGGAATAAATTGATAATCAACATAAATCCTTCAAAACCCAGAAACATTCATTGGTTTTCAGCCAAAGTCAACGAAATAAGAGTATTAGCCACTCATGGAAACAAAGTAACAAGAACAATAATCTAATTGCATAAAGAAACTACCTAAGATTTGGAAAGATGAAAGGAAATGATCTCTAGCTCCCAAAATCGCCTCTTTCAGGTCTCCAATGGTGGAAGATCGTGAATGAGCTTCTAGATCTGATCCCCAAGGGTTATGGCAAGCCAAATGACCAAAATGCCCAAACTGGGCAGTTGCGCGGGTACCCACGCGACGGAAATTCCACCTGCGCAAATGTTGCTGTAATGCTATTGGTCCACCAAGCCACTCCACCCTTCCACTACCAAAGATTCCTTTGGTCCCCCCTCCTTGTCCATGTAATTTGAAATGCACCAATCATCATTTAGCCACCAAATGGATGCTCCAAGCCCAAAATTTGAATTTTATGATTCATCTTCACAAGCCCAAATAATCTAAGCCAATAACTTTCAAAGCCCAATTCTTCCTCTTTGATTCCGCCAAGCCCAATAATGCCTCGGGAGCCCACTAAGCCTGTCTCCAATCAACCCACAACCGCAACAAGCACCGAAAAACCTACAAAATATCTTATGCAACATAACAAGCACCCGGTACGATCCATACTAAAGAAAAATAAATAAAATACAATGCAATAATGATAAAAAGATCTAAAAATCTAAAATAAACTAATAAAAATAAGGAAATAAAATAAGCTATCAGGTACACTAGTAAATCTTGATGAACCTAATAGCTATAAGGAAGCCATGGCAGGACCGGAGTCTGCAAAATGGAAAGAGGCGATGGATAGCGAGATCCAATCCATGTATGATAACCAAGTTTGGAATTTGGTTGATCATGTTCCCGGACGTAAGACCGTTGGGTGTAAATGGATCTTCAAAAAGAAGACCGACGTGGATGGAAAGGTACACACATATAAAGCGCGATTGGTTGTGAAGGGCTTTACTCAAACTCCCGGAGTTGACTATGATGAGACCTTCTCACCAGTTGCGAAGATAAAGTCTATTAGGGTAATGCTAGCTATTACCGCATTTCATGATTATGAGATTTGGCAAATGGATGTCAAGACCGCTTTCCTTAATGGAAGGTTGGTTGAGGATGTTTACATGGCTCAGCCAGAAGGGTTTGTGGATCTGAAGCATCCGAATAGAGTGTGTAAGCTTGAGAAGTCCATTTATGGACTTAAGCAAGCATCTCGCAGATGGAATCTCTGCTTCGATGAGAAAGTCAAAGAGTTTGGATTTGTACGAAGTGAAGATGAGTCGTGTGTATATGTCAAAGCCAGTGGGAGTATAGTAAGCTTTCTAGTTTTATATGTCGATGACATATTACTCATAGGAAACGATATCCCGACTTTGCAAGAGGTTAAGTCCTGGCTCGGGAAGTGCTTCGCTATGAAGGACCTCAGAGAAGCTTCTTACATTTTGGGAATAAGGATAGTAAGAGAAAGAAGTAAGAGACTAATTGGACTTAGTCAGAACACTTACTTAGAGAAAGTACTAAAACGTTTTAGTATGGAAAACTCGAAGAAGGGAGAATTACCGATACAATGTAATGCCAGATTGAGTAAGACTCAAAGTCCGAGTACCGAAGCTGAGATAGCTGAAATGAGCCGAGTTCCTTACGCTTCCGCAGTTGGCTCAATCATGTACACTATGACTTGTACTCGCCCTGATGTAGCCTTTGTTTTGAGCGTGGTTAGTAGATATTAAGGGAACCCTGGTAGAGCACATTGGATTGCTGTGAAGAATATCCTTAAGTACCTTCGGAGGATGAAGGAATGGTTTTTAGTCCTCGGAGGGAGTGATGACTTGAAGGTGCGAGGGTACAGTGACGCCAGCTTCCAAACTGATAGGGACAACTACCGTTCGCAATCAGGCTGGGTCTTTACCCTAAATGGAGGAGCAGTGACTTGGAAGAGTTCCAAACAGGAAACAGTAGCTAATTCAACGTGCGAATGAGAGTACATAGCAGCGAGTGAAGCGTCGAAGGAGGCAATATGGCTGAAGAACTTCATTGGTGACCTTGGAGTTGTACCCGCCATAAAGGAGCCCATGGAGATTTTCTGTGATAATGAAGGAGCGGTTGACTTGACCAAGGAATCGAGGGATCATGGTAGATTTCGACATATCGATAGAAAATATCATTTCATCAGACATCTTGTAGAAGAAGGACAACTCATAGTGAAGAGGATATCATCAGAAGATAACCCAGCAGATCCGCTTATGAAGGGACTGAGTAGGGTTAAGCACTTGCAGCATGCTAGGAGTATTGGGCTGAAGGATGGTATTAGCATAGATTAGATGTTTTAGAAACATATAATAGATAAATGTAATTGACATTTGATGATTAAATAAAGGAGTTTTATTTATAAGTAAAGTTACTGTCATATGTTAATTGTTTAACTATTGTTTCACTTTGCATGTTTTGACTTCCAGAATAATTGAGTTTATTAGGCATAATCGAATTATTCAAATTGTCCACAATCGTTCATATGTTGGAAGTAGATATGAATGAAGATTGTCGTGAATTGGTGCGTAGATTGTCTAAATGGTATTAGACATAGCAAAAGATTAATGCGACGTTCATGAGTGCTTATGAACTGGATTTTAGCATTGGAACAAACCCGCGCTTGCTAGAATCACCGTATGGAATAGGATATATAAGAGGTGATCGTAAGACGATAATATCATATAGTCTTAAAACCTAGATATATGGTTTATTATTTGCTAATTGATTGTACATTGATAACGCGAAAACGCTTTGGTAACTCAATGTTATAAAACGCAATGTTGTGTATAGTTGATTATTGAATAAGTAAATGCATATAAGTCGAAGTTTAGCTGTAAATTTTATCCTAAGAGGGTAGAAGAGATATCTCGGTCGCTCGATGATTTGATATGACTTATGTGCCGGGCCCGGTCAGAACTAAATTGATGTGTTCGATTAAGTTCTATGTCAAATAAATCGGAGATCGAGAAACCTAAATGCTTGACTAATCATTCCATAGAATTGTCAGCATGATATCTAACAGAGGACTGTACGATCCCTTATCTATAGGACAGGTTACTGATAAGATCAAAGTTTGACAGCGTCTTTGAGAGCTACGATTCCTAATCGGGTTGCACGTTACATTTGTGGTTACTAGACTTATCCAAGTGGGAGACTGTTGGATTAGTGTCTAAGCCCGTAACTATATTTGGTAAGTACTTGACCCGGTTGTGCATGGTCCTTTTGGGTTGCCTTCACCAAAGCAACTTGACTGGAGAAATTAAATAGAGAGAGAGGTTATTGTGATTTATTAATATGTTATAAGAATAATATATTAAAGGAAAATCATATTTGTTTAATTAATATTGGTCAATAATTAATTAGGAATTAATTTTGTGATCAAGTGTAATTAATTAAACTAGAGGGGCTGAATTGTAATTATAAGATAGTTGCAAGATAGGGCAATATTTATCCTTGTTAAAGGATGAACGAATTTAAGGATAAGGATATCCTTAAAATCGTCCAAGGATAAGAGGATAAGGGTTTTTTCAAGGCTTATCTTGTGGTTGCTTGGTGGGCAAGTAACCGGATAAGGATAAGGACTTAAACCCTAATCTAAACCCTATATAAAGACCCCTAGGCCTTATGAATTCGTGTACATGCTCCTAAGAGGTCCCAAGGACGAATTCCAACTCCTCCCTCCTCTATCTTAAGCCTCTCCAATTGCTTGTGATGTTTGTGAGCCATTAGAGGCACTACACTTGTGGTGCTTGCTTTCAAAACTTAGGATTTGAAGATTTAAGTTGTTATTGCACATTAGGGTTTTATTCGTGTGTTCATAATGTTGTGTATCTAATAGTGAAAACATAGATCCAAACTAGGGTTGCATGCACACTTAGGATTGTTTGTATAAAACCCATCACTTTTCCCTCAAGCTTTATGTGTGTTAATGGAGGCCATGAGCTTAGAATAGCATTCTAGAGATCATATCATCAAATAAGGCCTTTGGACCTTTGCATGAGCACCAAGATTGTGACTTTACGTGATGAATGTGCTTGGAAGGACTGGATCTAGGAGTTATTGGAACGAATCTGACCTCAGGAGTGAGTTTAAGCTCATGCATGGCGTAGACTCGCCGAGTCCGAAGAACAGACTCGGTGAGTAGCATGAAGATTGTCCATAACTACTCAGCGAGTGGTCTTACTGAGTTAAGGGGCTAACTCAGTGAGTTAGGGAGAGTCAGAGAGGATTGACAGGTGGACTAAGTCAGATTGGAACTCGCTGAGTTGTTTTGAGACTCGGCGAGTTGAGTCGCGGTGGCCCCACGATTCATGCCAGGTGGAACTCGTCGAGTTAGAGGAGTACTCGACATGCCAAGAGAGAATCCGAGGGAGTTAGCGAACACATGTAGACTCGCCGAGTCGCTCTTATGTACTCGTCGAGTCCGGTCAAAGTTGACCGTTAACCAGATTTGACCTGTGTTGACTTAGTGGGTTAGTCAACCTTAGTTGTGAAAATGTTAATTAGAGTTGTATTGTATTATAGGAGTGTTATAGCTTCGGGGATCGAGTACGAGTGGGTTCAGGGATTTGCGAGCTATCGAGATACACGAGGTGAGTCTTCTCACTATACTTTACCTTGAGTAGGTAACTAGAGTTATGTGATACAGTGCTTGTATGCTATATATGTGTTATGTGTTGCGCTGCATTATTCTTTGTGATTTATGTTGTGCATGTTTATAGAGTTAGAACCTGAGGGTTCACAGAGTTCGGGTGCACAGACCCACAGAGTTATAGCCTCGAGTGGCTAATATGTGTTGTATGTGGTATTTTGGGGAACTCACTAAGCTTTGTGCTTACAGTGTTTGGTGTTATTTGTTTCAGGTACTAGTGACGACTGTGGGAAGGTGTCGGCTTGATCAGTACACACGCATGGCATTTTATGATTTTGAGATCTTGGGATTTTTGTATTACTTGGATTGAATTTCAAACATGGTTGTTTTATGAATATTAAGTGAATTATGTTTTATAAAAATTGAAAATTTTGTTTTGAAATTTACAGTGTTACAAGTTGGTAGCAGAGCCTTGGTTTGAGGGATCCGGGTACACCTTCGGGAGTATTTGAACTCAAACTGAGGATTTGGAAAATATTTTCAAAAGAAAACCAAATTTTCTAAAAATTAAAAGATTTCTAGAGAAATTTAGAGAAGAAACGTGTGTACGATCAGTTAGCGCCCGAACGGTGATTTCCTAAAATACCCTTATATTATATGTTTATGAGATTGTTATGATGTATTATCTTGCTAGAGTAGGCTAGGTATTCCTATTAGGACTAGAGTGCCCTGATTTGTGATGCCTTAGCCTAAGGAGAGGTGAGTTGCTATGAGATGCTTGAGAGTGAATAGGTAGCAGCGAGGAGCTTATGAGAGATCTGTTAGAAAGTGATAGAGTACTTGGAAATTGGGATTCGAAGAGGAGGATTTGGGGTATATACTAAAACAGTGTGGACAGTAGTATTAGGCCCGTACTACTGAAAGTACCGGGGCGGTGTACGGTCCGAGTAAGAATCTTCAGAATGCCAAGGATCAAGGAAGGATGAGTTGTCGAGTGTGAGTATGCTCAAATGGATTCTAATTTATCGTATGTTGTATTTCAGAGGTTGATCATGGTGACGACACGTTATATGCCAGAGGGCGTTGGGGCTAGTGATGAGGAGATCCGTCAGATCATTCACGAGGAGGTGGTTGCGGCCATCAGGGCAGAGACACCAGAGGTGTTCAGGTCTATTAAGACCACTCTGATTGAGACTTTCGACGAGCGTTATGCTGCTCTTTCTGAGGCTGCTGTTGCGGCGGCCACCGCAGCTGTTGCTGCTGCGAGGCCGTAGGGTGGTGATGCGTTGCTGTTCCGGGAGTTCAGCAACACGAAACCACCAGAGTTTGATGGGACCCAAGACCCGGTGGCGGCTATGAGATGGATTTTCTGACATAGAGGGGTGTTTCTTCACTTTCTCATCTCCTGAGCATTTGAGAGTACGGTTCGCGCTGAACCAGCTTCGCTTGGGAGCGAAGGACTGGTGGAAGTTTGTGACAGCGCACTTTTCACCTGTTGAGCTTACGGCGGTGACCTGGGAGAGGTTCACTGCCATGTTCCGAGATGAGTACGTTCCCCAGGTGGAGAGGGAGCGTTTGGCCCAGGAGTTTCTAACCCTCAAGCAGGGCACTGAGTCTGTAACGGTGATTACCAGGATGTTCCACGAGAGGGCGATGTTCTGCCCTGAGCACGTATCCACTGAGCAGGCACGTATGAGCCGGTATTTGAGTATCTTGAGGCGAGACATTCGGGAGTTCGTGGCGAACTCCTCGTACCGAACATTTGCTGAGCTTCAGGCAAATGCCCGGAAGAGGGAGATCGAGTTGGAGACTCAAGCTAGAGAGGAGGCTGAGTCTCAGGGGAGGGATCGGCGACCGACACAATTCCAGCCGGCAGCCAAGCGGGCTTGGCCCGCTGATCCCAAATCAGGGAGCTAGAAGGGCCGCACTTGTGGAAAGTGCGGCGAGGGTCATGATGGAGTATGTAGAGTTGGATCTTGCTACAAATGTGGAAAGGAGGGGCATATCGCCAAGGACTGCCCCAAGGGGTTTGCAGTATGTTTTCACTGCAACCAGACTAGAAACCAGAAGGCGGAATGTCCGCAGTTGCGGGGATCAGCTCAGGGAGCACCTCAGGGATCTGCCCCTGCCGCCATCAGAGCTACCGAGAGTCAGCCAGTGAAGACCGAGGCACCGAGGGCACAAGGGAGAGCCTTTCAGTTGACTGTGGAGAAGGTCCGCACAGCGCCCGATGTCGTGGCTGGTATGTATTCTTTCGTGTATTTATTTTAATGTTGAGATACTATGCTTATATTATGTTATACGTAGGTACTTTTTGTAACGTCATAAAATTTCCAACCAAAAATTTTCATTTTTACAACCATCAAAACATGAGTAATAAGTTTAGATTCCAAAGTAACAATGTAGTCACAACCGATTACATAACAAAAGATAACAAAATAGTTTCCCCGAGTGTGTGTTCGGTCACGCTGGCGCCTTCCCACGGTCCTCACTAGTACCTGAAACACTTAATACACAACTGTAAGCATAAAGCTTAGTGAGTTCCCCAAAATACAACATACGCACATATGCCTTTCCAGGCCTTGACCTTCCGGTCCTTGTGTCTCAGGGGACTTCCGTCCCGACTGGGTAAACCTTCCGATCCTACCCACGTCAACCTTACAGTCCATATGACCACGCCTTCCGGCCCACATCATGTTGCCTTCCGGCCCAAATCAAACATATCATACATGGCACATATAACAAATAACTTAACACACATAAGGCATATATCTTATATCGTATTCGACCTTCCGGTCACATAGTCAAAACCCTTCCGGGTACAGGATAGTGAGAAGACTCACCTCGTATGCCACGCTAAGTCGCTAATCGTGAATCCTGAAATCACTCGAGCTCGAACCCTCGAGCTGCAATCCTCCTATGATATTATAAATCTATAATTATTACTTGTACCACAAAGGTGGGTCATCCTTATCAAGTCAACACAGGTTGACTTGGTCAATCGTCTTTAATCAATTTGGACTGGACTCGGCGAGTGCACACTAGTGACTCGACGAGTCTATGCATTTTAATCAACTATCAAGGTTTTTCCCTTTTGACTCGTCGAGTACTCCCCCGACTCGACGAGTTCCCCCTGGGCCTGAATTACAGGGCCACCGCGACTCAACTCGCTGAGTCGAAGGTCAACTAGGCGAGTCCCAACCTGACTCGGTCCACCTGTCAAAACCTTTCCAACTCTCTGCGACTCACTGAGTCGCCCTCAACTCGGTCCGGACTACACACAGGATGGTCTCAAGGACAATCTTCAAGCGACTCGTCGAGTCTGTTCTTTAGACTCGGCGAGTCCATGCCATGCACCAGCTAAAACTGGCTTTTGCGGTCAGATCCGTTCCATACATACATAGATCTGGCCTTTCCAAGCTTATTTGTCACGTAAAGTCTCGGTCTTGGTTGCCATGCAATGCATACAAGGCTTATTTTGAAGAAACAACCTCTAATATGGCAAGTTTAGCTTCTAACTCAAAAGAATGGACATAAAGCTTGTCATAAGGGGTCTCCTGGACCTGCTAAAGTCCAGATCTAGGTTCCATATCTCCATGGGACCTCTCATACTTCTAATTCAAGCCAAGAAATGCAAGAAGAAACCCTAGATTTGGCACATCAACACAGAACACAAAGTTTGGCTCTGAAAATTACCTCAAGAAGACTCCCTTAGTGAAGTAGCAACAGATCCAAGCTTCCCAACTCTTCAAGCTTGATCCTCTCCCTCCTTTCCTTGCAATATCCCACAAAATAGTGAACAAAAAGCCTCCAAACACTCTCACAAGGGCTCACAGACGTATGGGGGCTCTTAGGGTTCAAGGTGGCCGCATATGAGGGCCATAAGGTCCTTTAAATAGGGCTTAGGGCCGGGAAATTAGGGTTTCATTAAACAGTGCGGACTCGCCGAGTCCGGACGCGAACCCCCGCCCAAAACTGCGACCCGACTCGGCGAGTTCGACCTCCAACTCGCCGAGTCCCCTCACAGAATGTCAAAAATATATGAAATGAAGATACCTAGGGATCCGGGCTATTACAATTCTCCCCCACTAGAATAAGACTTCGCCCTTGATGTCCCGCTAGGCAAATAGCTCCGGATGCTGCTCCCGCATCTCACGTTCTGGCTCCCAGGTCATCTATGATCCCTTCCGATGCAGCCACTGAACCAATACCAGGGGTACCTCCTTGTTTCTCAAAACCTTGATCTTTCGATCTCTGATGGCTACAGGTCTTTCAGCATAATTCAGGCTTGCATCCACCTGAATATCCCCTAACGGAACCACCGCCGATTCGTCGGCTATACATTTCCTCAGTTGCGACACATGGAAAGTATCGTGAATCTGTCCCAACTCTGCTGGCAAGTGTAAACGGTAGGCCACCCGGCCCACCCTTGCGATCACATGGAAAGGACCAATATATCGGGGTCCCAACTTGCCCCTCTTCCTGAACCGAATCAGTCCTTTCCAAGGAGAGACCTTCAGGAGTACGAGATCACCAACTTGGAACTCAAGCTCGGACCGTCACCTGTCTGCATAACTCTTCTACCGGCTCTGAGCGGTCAACAACCTTTTCCTGACCATCTGAATTTGCTCGGTCGTCCGAAGCACGATCTCCGTGCTACCCATAACCTGCTGTCCCACCTCACCCCAACAGATGGGGGTGCGACACCTCCGCCCATACAACAGCTCAAAGGGCGGCATACCAATGCTCGAATGATGGCTATTGTTATACGAGAGCTCTGCTAAAGGTAGATAGGTGTCCCAGCTCCCTCCGATGTCCAACACACATGCCCGAAGCATGTCCTCGAGTGTCTGAATTGTCCGCTCACTCTGACCGTCAGTTTGAGGATGATATGCCGTACTGAAATGTAATATAGTACCCAACTCCTCATGGAATTTCTTCCAGAACCTGGAAGTGAAACGCACGTCGCGGTCCGAGATAATCGAGATCGGCACCCCGTACCGAGATACTACTTCCCTCACATATAACTCGGCCAACTTCTCCGCAGAAGAGCTCTCGCTAATAGCTAGAAAATGAGTGCTCTTTGTCAGCCGATCCACGATCACCCAAATCGCATCGACTCCTCTCGCCGATCGCGGTAACTTGGTGATGAAATCAATAGAGATTTGTTCCCACTTCCATTCGGGAATCTCTAGCGGTTGCAGCTTACCGTGCGGTCGCTGGTGCTCGGCCTTGACCTGCCGACAAGTCAATCACCTCTCGACGAACCAAGCGACGTCCCTTTTCATACATGGCCACCAGTACTCCTTCTTGAGATCCAAATACATTTTCGTAGCACCTAGATGATTCGAGAATTTTGATCGATGTGCTTCCTCCATCAAAATAGTGCGCGCACCGCCCACAAACGGCACCCAAATCCGTCCCTGAAAAGTCATAAGCCCTCGACCATCCATAACAAATCCTGATACCTGATCTACAACCCGTTCTTTCTTCTGGTGTTCTGGCTTCGCAGCCTCCATCTGAGCCCCTCGAATAATATCCAGGATCGGGGTCAAAACCGTCAATCTCATACAAATGTCTCGGATCGGGGCGCTATCCTCCCTACGACTCAATGCGTTGGCTACCACATTAGCCTTGCCCGGGTGGTACAGGATCTCACAATTGTAATCCTTCACCACATCCAACCACCTCCTCTGTCGCATATTTAGATTTGGATGATCGATCAAGTATTTCAAGCTCTTATGGTCCGTGTAAATCGTACACCGAACCCAGTAAAAATAGTGTCGCCAGATCTTGAGGGCAAACACCACCGCCCCCAATTCCAGGTCGTGCGTGGGATATCTCGACTCATGAGGCTTCAACTGCCTCGAAGCGTACGCTATCACATGACCCCTCTGCATAAGTACCGCCCCCAAACCCGATATAGAGGCATCACAGTATACCACAAAATCCTCCTTCCCTTCCGGGAGTGCAAGCACTGGAGCCTCGCACAATTTCGGACGAAGTGTCTTAAATGAAGACTGCTGCTCCGGTCCCCATGAAAACGTGACACCCTTCCGGGTCATCCTAGTAAGTGGCACAGCGATCTTGGAAAAATCCTTGATAAATCTGCGGTAATATCCATCCAAACCCAGAAAACTCCTGATCTCGGTGGGCGATCTCGGAACCTCCCACCTCATCACCGCCTCAATCTTGGCCGGGTCGACCAATATCCCTTTCTGGTTCACAAGGTGCCCGAGGAACTGGACCTCTCGTAACCAGAAATCACACTTGGAGAACTTGGCATACAGTCTCTCCGATCTCAAAACCCCAAGAATCTCCCGCAAATGTTCCTCATGCTGGTCCCTAGTCCTCGAATACACTAAAATATCATCGATGAATACGATCACCGACCGATCCAACATCGGTCGGCACACCCGGTTCATGAGATCCATGAACGCGGCCGGGGCATTGGTGAGCCCAAAAGGCATCAGCACAAACTCATAGTGCCCATAACGAGTCCTGAAAGCAGTCTTTTGGATATCCTCCTCGCGAATCCTCATCTGATGATATCCCGACCTCAAGTCAATCTTGGAAAACCAAGAGCCCCCCTGCAACTGATCGAATAGATCGTCGATCCTAGGTAACAGATATCGGTTCTTAACCGTCAACTTGTTCAACTCCCGATAATCGATACACATCCGATGGGAACCATCCTTTTTCTTGACGAACAAAATCGGCGCTCCCCAAGGCGAGCTACTCGGTCGAATGAATCCCTTTCCCAACAGCTCCTGAAGCTGTGAGGATAATTCTTGCATTTCCGGCGGAGCGAGACGATAAGGCGCCTTGGCGATGGGTGCCGCTCCCGGAACCAAATCGATACGAAACTCCACTTGCCTCTCCGGAGGCACACCTGGTAACTCTTCGGGGAACACATCCGAAAACTCGCATACGATCGGAACGTCATCAATCGAATTGGGCCTCTCCGCGGTCACTCGAGTATCCATCACATAGGCTATGAATCCATCACAGCCCTGCTACAAACTCTACCTCGCCCTGGCCGCCGAACAAAACGCCGACCCACACCGGGTCCCCTCACCATAAACCGTGAGCACTCCCCCACTATGGTCTCGAATCATCACCAGCTGTCTCTCGCAGTCGATGACTGCTCCAAACTTGCTCAACCAATCCATGCCCACGATAATGCAAACATCCCCCATAGCTATAGGGACCAAGTCTATAGGAAACTCGACCCTAAAAATCTCGAGCACGCATCCTCGAATCACCTCGGTGGCATATACCGCTCTCTCATCCACTATAGCAACTCGCAGGGGACGACTCATCGTCTCCTGATCGATATCGATGTGCTGGCTAAAAGCCAACAAAACAAAGGACCGACTCGCACCCGAGTCGAATAATACCAAAGCAGGCACATGATTCACAAGAAAAGTACCTACGCAGATAGTAATATAAGCATAATATCTAAGCATAAATGTAAATACATGAAAGAATACATACCGGCCATGACATCAGGCGCCGCGCAGACCTCCTCCGCAGTCAACTGGAAAGCTCTCCCACGAGCCTTCGGAGCCTTGGTCTTCACTGGTCGAACCTTAGGAACCCTGGCAGCAGGCGAAGATCCCTGACGAAGTGGGGGCACTCGGCCTTCCGATGGCCAGTCTGGTTGCAATGGAAGCAAACCATGAATCCCTTGGGGCAATCCCTCTTAATGTGCCCCTCCTTGCCACACTTGTAGCAAGCACCCAATCGACATGCCCCGTCGTGACCCTTGCCGCACTTCCCACAAGTGCGGCTCTTCTGACCTCCGGATCTCGAATCAGCGGACTTGGTCCGCTTGGCTGCCGGCTGAGATTGAGCCGGCCGCCGATCCACCCGTTGAGACTCGGCCTCCTCCCTGGCCTGGGTCTCCAACTCGATCTCACGCTTCCTGGCATTCTCCTGAAGCTCCGCAAAAGTCTGATATGACAAGTTCGATACGAACTCCCAGATATCTCTCCTCAGCACTCCCAAATACTGGCTCATCCGAGCCTGCTCCGTGGACACCTGCTCGGGGCAGAACATCACCCTCTCATGAAACTTCCGCATGATCACCATAACCGAATCATTACCCTGCTTGAGGGTCAAGAACTCCTGAACCAAACGTTCCCTCTCCACCGGGGGAACATACTCGTCTCTGAACATAGCAGTGAATCTCTCCCAAGTCACGGTTGAAACCTCCGCAAGAGTGAAGTTCGCCGTCACGAACTTCCACCAATCCTTTGCTCCCAGGCGGAGCTGGTTCAAGGCGAACCGTACCCTCAGATGCTCCAGACATGAACAAGTATAGAAGCATCCCTCGATATCAGCAATCCATCTCATCGCAGCAATCGGATCCTGCGTCCCGTCAAACTCTGGTGGCTTCGTGTTGCTGAACTCCCGGAACAGCAACGAGTCACCCCCCTGTGGTCTGGCAGTGGCCACAACTGCGGTAGCTACAGCGGCGGCAGCCTCAGTCAACACGGCGTACCGCTCATCAAACGTCTCCATCAGCGTGGTCTTAATAGACCCAAACATCTCCGGAATCTCGGCCCGTATCGCTGCAGCTACCTCCTCATGAATCATCTGACGAAGCTCCTCGTCAGTCACTCCACTCGTACCAAGTCTGTGTCGTGGTCCAACCATGATGTCTCTGAAATACAACATAAAAATATCAGAGACTCTACCAGCATAATCGCACTCGAATACGCAGTCCCGCTCAGTTTCCGATACTCCGGGATTCTTACTTGGGCTGCCCACTGACCCGGTGTCCTTGGTAGTACGGGCCCAATACTACCAATTACACCGCTTCGGTATTCACCCCAAGTCCTCCTCCCCAAACCCCGGATCCTGAGCACTCTATTCTTGTCATACACTAGTTACCCACTCGCTCTCGAGCACCTCATAGAAACAGGTTTCCTTAGACTAAGGCATCACAAAATCAGGCCACTCTAGTCCTAATATGTATACCTAGTCTACTAGCATGCGTATCATATCATAACATGTCTCATAACACATATTGTAAGAGTAATTTGGGGATCTTTACCGTTCGGGCGCTGGCTGACCGTACACACTTTTTCTTCTTTGGTCGTCTCACTTATCAAAAATTTATTATTTATTTATTTATTTTTTTTTTAATTTTCTCAAATCCCCGGTTTGAGTTCAGTTACGCCCGAAGGTGTACCCGAATCCCTCAAACCAAGGCTCTGATACCCACTTGTAACGTCATAAAATTTCCAACCAAAAATTTTCATTTTTACAACCATCAAAACATGAGTAATAAGTTTAGATTTCAAAGTAACAACGTAGTCACAACCGATTACATAACAAAAGATAACAAAATAGTTTCCCCGAGTGTGTGTACGGTCACGCTGGCGCCTTCCCACGGTCCTCACTAGTACCTGAAACACATAATACACAACTGTAAGCATAAAGCTTAGTGAGTTCTCCAAAATACAACATACGCACATATGCCTTTCCAGGCCTTGACCTTCCGGTCCTTGTGTCTCAGGGGACTTCCGTCCCGACTGGGTAAACCTTCCGGTCCTACCCACGTCAACCTTACTATCCATATGACCACGCCTTCCGGCCCACATCATGTTGCCTTCCGGCCCAAATCAAACATATCATACATGACACATATAACAAATAACTTAACACACATAAGGCATATATCTCATATCGTATTCGACCTTCCGGTCACACAGTCAAAACCCTTCCGGGTACAGGATAGTGAGAAGACTCACCTCGTATGCCTTGCTAAGTCGCTAATCGTGAATCCTGAAATCACTCGAGCTCAAACCCTCGAGCTGTAATCCTCCTATGATATTATAAATCTATAATTATTACTTGTACCACAAAGGTGGGCCTCCTTATCAAGTCAACACAGGTTGACTTGGTCAATCGTCTTTAATCAATTTGGACCGGACTCGGCGAGTGCACACTAGTGACTCGGCGAGTCTACGCATTTTAATCAACTATCAAGGTTTTTCCCTTTTGACTCGTCGAGTACTCCCCCAACTCGACGAGTTCCCCCTGGGCCTGAATCATAGGGCCACCGCGACTCAACTCGCCGAGTCGAAGGTCAACTCGGCGAGTTCCAACCTGACTCGGTCCACCTGTCAAGACCTTTCCAACTCTCTGCGACTCACTGAGTCGCCCTCAACTCGGTCCGGACTACACACAGGATGGTCTCAAGGACAATCTTCAAGCGACTCGTCGAGTCTGTTCTTCAGACTCGGCGAGTCCATGCCATGCACCAGCTAAAACTGGCTTTTGCGGTCAGATCCGTTCCATACATACATAGATCTGGCCTTTCCAAGCTTATTTGTCACGTAAAGTCTCGGTCTTGGTTGCCATGCAATGCATACAAGGCTTATTTTGAAGAAACAACCTCTAATATGGCAAGTTCAGCTTCTAACTCAAAAGAATGGATATAAAGCTTGTCATAAGGGGTCTCCTGGACCTGCTAAAGTCCAGATCTAGGTTCCATATCTCCATGGGACCTCTCATACTTCTAATTCAAGCCAAGAAATGCAAGAAGAAACCCTAGATTTGGCACATCAACACAAAACACGAAGTTTGGCTCTGAAAATTACCTCAAGAAGACTCCCTTGGTGAAGTAGCAACAGATCCAAGCTCCCCAACTCTTCAAGCTTGATCCTCTCCCTCCTTTCCATGCAATATCCCACAAAATAATGAACAAAAAGCCTCCAAACACTCTCACAAGGGCTCACAGACGTATGGGGGCTCTTAGGGTTCAAGGTGGCCGCATATGAGGGCCATAAGGTCCTTTAAATAGGGCTTAGGGCCGGGAAATTAGGGTTTCATTAAACAGCACGGACTCGCCGAGTCCATCCCTTTGACTCGCCGAGTCTGGACGCGAACCCCCGCCTAAAACCATGACCCGACTCGGCGAGTTCGACCTCCAACTCGCCGAGTCCCCTCACAGAATGTCAAAAATATATGAAATGAAGATACCTGGGGATCCGGGCTGTTACACTTTTCTTGTGAATTCTGTACCTGCCTTGGTATTATTTGACTCGGGTGCGAGTCGGTCTTTTGTATCTTTGGCTTTTAGTCAGCACATCAGTTTCAGTCGCGAGGTGCTGAGTCGGCCTCTGAGAGTTTCCATAGCTGACGAGAAGGTGATATATGCCACGGAGGTGATCCATGGTTGCGTACTCAAGATTTTCGGTGTTGAGTTCCCGATTGATTTGGTTCATGTTGCCATGGGGGATGTCTGTGTCATTGTGGGCATGGACTGGTTGAGTAGGTTCAGTGCGGTTATCGACTGCGAGCGACAGCTGGTGACCATACGAGACCCTAGTGGGGGAGTTCTTACAGCGTACGGCGAGGGTACCTGTTCTGGATCAGCGTTTTGTTCAGCCGCTAGGGTGAGGCAGTGTCTACAGCAGGGCTGTAAGGGTTTTGTGGCGTACGTGTCGAATATGCGGGTTGATTCCGAGAGGCCGAGGTCGGTGGAGGAGGTTCCTATAGTGCGTGAGTTCCCGGATGTCTTTCCAGAGGAGTTGCCGGGTGTGCCTCCGGTGAGGCAAGTAGAGTTCGGTAACGATTTGGTCCCGGGGGCCGCACCTATCGCTAAGGTGCCTTATCGTCTTGCACCTCCAGAGATGCAAGAGTTATCCTCGCAGCTTCAGGAGCTGCTGGGGAAGGGGTTTATTCGGCCGAGCAGCTCGTCGTGGGGAGCGCCTATTCTGTTTGTCAAGAAGAAGGATGGTTCACACCGGATGTGCATTGATTACCGGGAGTTGAACAAGCTGACGGTCAAGAACCGTTACCCATTGCCGAGGATCGACGATTTGTTCGACCAGTTGTAGGGAGCATCTTGGTTCTCCAAGATCGATTTGAGGTTTGGCTACCATCAGGTGAGGGTGCGAGATGAGGACATCCAGAAGAAAGCGTTTAGGACGCGTTATGGGCATTATGAGTTTGTGGTGATGCCTTTCGGACTCACCAATGCGCCGATAGTGTTCATGGATCTCATGAACCGGGTGTGCAGGACCATGTTGGATCGATCGGTGATTGTATTCATTGATGACATTTTGGTATATTCGAGATCTAGAGAGCAGCATGAGGAGCATTTGAGGGAGATCCTCGGAGTTCTGAGATCGGAGAGGCTTTATGCCAAATTCTCCAAGTGTGATTTCTGGTTGCGAGAGGTCCAGTTCCTAGGACATCTTGTTAACCAGGAAGGGATATTGGTCGACCCGGCCAAAGTTGAGGCGGTGATGAGTTGGGAGGTGCCGAGGTCAGCCTCCGAGATTAGGAGTTTTCTAGGGTTGGCTGGTTATTATCGGAGATTTATCTGGGATTTCTCTAAGATCGCAGTGTCACTCACTAGGTTGACCCGGAAGGGTGTCGCTTTTTCATGGGGCCCCGAGCAGCAGGCCTCCTTTGAGACGCTCCGCCAAAGGTTATGCGAGGCCCCGGTGTTAGCCCTCCCGAAGGGAATGGAGGACTTTGTGGTATACTGTGATACATCGATCTTGGGGATGGGAGTAGTGCTGATGCAGAGAGGGCATGTGATAGCATACGCATCGAGGCAGATGAAGCCACATGAGACGAGGTATCCCACCCATGACCTAGAGTTGGCGGCAGTGGTGTTTGCCCTCAAGATTTGGCATCACTATCTGTATGGGGTTCGGTGTACGATATACACGGACCATAAGAGTCTGAAATATTTGATGGATCAGCCCAACCTAAATATGAGGCGGAGGAGGTGGTTGGATGTGGTTAAGGACTATGATTGTGAGATCCTGTACCATCCGGGCAAGGCTAATGTGGTAGCCGACGCCCTGAGTCGCAGGGCGGAGAGCACCCCGTTGCGAGGTGTGTGTTTGCGTTTGACCGTGATGGCTCCGGTGTTGGACACCATTCGTGGAGCACAGGCTGAGGCAGTGAGGTCGGAGAACCAGAAGAGAGAGCGAGTTATTAGGTTGGTATCGGAGTTCGCCACCGATGGTCGGGGGCTTATGACATTTCAAGGGCGTATTTAGGTACCGTTTGTGGGGGGAACGCGTACCATTTTGATGGAAGAGGCTCATCGGTCGAAATTCTCGATCAATCCTGGGGACACTAAAATGTATTTGGATTTGAGGAAGGAGTATTGGTGGCCCTGTATGAAGAGGGATGTTGCGTGCGTTGTTGAGAGGTGCTTAACCTGCCGTAGGGTTAAGGCAGAACACTAGAGACCGCATGGTAAGTTGCAGCCGTTGGAAGTTCCTGAATGGAAGTGGGAACATATCACCATGGATTTCATCACCAAATTGCCAAGGACTGCTTGGGGAGTTGATGCAATTTGGGTAATTGTGGACAGGTTGACGAAGAGCGCTCACTTCCTTGCTATCAGCGAGAGTTCTTCCACAGAGAAGTTAGTAGAGATGCACGTGAGGGAAGTGGTATCTCGGCATGGGGTGCCAATCTCGATTGTCTCAGACCGGGATGTACGTTTCACTTCCAGATTCTGGAAGAAGTTTCATGAGGAGCTGGGGACTAGGCTGCATTTTAGTATCGCATATCACCCCCAGACAGACGGACAAAGTAAGCGGACGATTCAGACACTCGAGGACATGCTCCGGGAATGTGTGATGGATTTCGGGGGGAGTTGGGATACGTACTTTCCCTTGACAGAGTTTTCTTACAACAACAGCCATCATTCGAGCATTGGTATGCCACCCTTTGAGCTGTTGTATGGGAGGAGGTGTCGGACCCCCATTTGCTGGCGAAAAGTCGGACAACGTGTTATGGGCAGTACTGAGATCGTACTTCAGATGATAGAGCAGATCCAGCAGGTCAGACAAAGGTTGTTGACTGCTCAGATTCGTCAGAAGAGTTATGCGGATAAACTCCAGTCCGAGCTTGAGTTTTAGGTTGATGACTTTGTGCTCCTGAAAATCTCTCCTTGGAAAGGAGTGATTCGATTCAGGAAGAGGGGCAAGTTGCGGCCCCAATATATTGGTCCATTTTGGGTGGTCGCGAGGGTAGGCAGGGTAGCCTATCGTTTGGAATTGCCAGCAGAGTTGGGGCAGATTCACGATAATTTCCATGTGTCGCAATTGCGGAAGTGTATAGCCGATAAGTCGGCAGTGGTTCCATTAGAGGATATTCAGGTGGATGCGAGCCTGAATTATGCTAAGAGACAGTGGCAATCAGAGATCGGAAAATCAAAGTTCTGAGGAACAAGGAGGTGCCTTTGGTTTTGGTTCAGTGGCAGCATCGGAAGGGGTCCGAGATGACTGGGGAACCGGAGCGTGAGATGCGCGAGCAGCATCCGAAGTTATTTGTATAGCTAGACTTCGAGGGCGAAGTCTAGTTCTAGTGGGGGAGAATTGTAACAGCTCGAATTTCCAGGTATTTATTATTATTTGTATTTTTGGAGAATTGTGAGTGGACTCGGCGAGTTGGAGCTCAAACTCGCCGAGTAGGATCGCGATTTTGGACGCGAGTTCGCGTATGGACTCGGCGAGTCCAAGGAGTGGACTCGGTGAGTCCACGTTGTTTAATGAAACCCTAATTTCCGGGGTATGAGACCTATTTAAGGGGGTTTATGGCCGTCATTTGCGGCCACCAACCCCAGAGAGAACCCTAAAGAACCAGTGAGCACTTTGTGAGAGAGAAGAGGAAGAACCTTGACTATTTGTGGGTATTTTTGCATATAGAAGACGATTAAGGCAAGAGGAGACCAAAGAAGGTGCTAATCCAGTGATTTATGAGCTTAGGGACTTCATTTGAGGTATCCATTTGTTCCTTTCTCAGTCCTTGTTGTGAATCTTAGAGTTAGGGTTTCTTTGTGGAAGATATCCATGGAGTATTTAGCTTCTTCTTGTGTTAGTACTTTAGATCTGGACCCAAAGAGGTCCAAAGACCCTTTTCCCTCAAGCTTTATGTGTGTTAATGGAGGCCATGAGCTTAGAATAGCATACTAGAGATCATATCATCAAATAACGCCTTTGGACCTTTGCATGAGCACCAAGATTGTGACTTTATGTGATGAATGTGCTTGGAAGGACTGGATCTAGGAGTTATTGGAACGAATCTGACCTGAGGAGTGACTTTGAGCTCATGTATGGCGTAGACTCGCCGAGTCCGAAGAACAGACTCGGCGAGTAGCATGAAGATTGTCCATAACCACTTAGAGAGTGGTCTTGCCGAGTTAAGGGGCTAAATCAGTGAGTCAGGGAGAGTCAGAGAGGGTTGACAGGTGGACTGAGTCAAACTGGAACTCGCCGAGTTGTTTTGAGACTCGGCGAGTTGAGTCGCGGTGGCCCCGCGATTCATGCCAGGTGGAACTCGTCGAGTTACAGGAGTATTCGACGTGCCAAGAGAGAATCCGAGGGAGTTAGGAAACACGTGTAGACTCGCCGAGTCGCTCTTATGTACTCACCGAGTCCGGTCAAAGTTGACCGTTGACCAGAGTTGACCTGTGTTGACTTAGTGTGGTTAGTCAACCTTAGTTGTGAAAATATTAATTAGAGATGTATTGTATTATAGGAATGTTATAGCTCCGGGGATCGAGTACGAGTGGGTTCAGGGATTTGCGAGCTATCGAGATACACGAGGTGAGTCTTCTCACTATACTTTACCTTGAGTGGGTAAATAGAGTTATGTGATACAGTGCTTGTATACTATATATGTGTTATGTGTTGCGCTACATTATTCTTTGTGATTTATGTTGTGCATGTTTACAGAGTTAGAACCTGAGGGTTCGCAGAGTTCGGGTGCACAGACTCACAGAGTTATAGCCTTGGGTGGCTAATATGTGTTGTATGTGGTATTTTGGGGAACTCACTAAGCTTTGTGCTTACAGTGTTTGGTGTTATTTGTTTCAGGTACTAGTGACGACAGTGGGAAGGCGCCAGCTTGATCAGTACACACGCATGGGATTTTATGATTTTGAGATCTTGGGATTTTTGTATTACTTGGATTGAATTTCAAACATGGTTGTTTTATGAATATTAAGTGAATTATGTTTTATAAAAATTGAAAATTTTGTTTTGAAATTTACGGTGTTACAAAATTACCAATAGTTATGACCTTAGACACTCTTTCCAACATATCTAAATGAGGTGATATATTTAGACCAATCATAGGGTTTTTGCGATACCTGGATAAGAAAAACAAAGTGTGTAGACAAAATAAGTTATTGTATGGTTTGAAGCAAGCACCCAAACAATATTTTGATACATGTGTGGCTGCTTTCAGTTTTCAGAATAATATTACCAATATGTAATGTTGCAGAGCTTGCTATTCGGTACTCATTCGGTCGGCTAGGAGTATTGAGTACCTGAGTTAGGTGCAGAGTACTCAGATATGGTACTTTATAAAGAACTTAATTTTGGAGAAGTTATATATGTAAAAGAATGATGAGTTTATTAAAATTCATCACAAATTATATGTAATATCAATAAAAGTGATACATTTTCAAATCTTAAACGATTTCAAAAAATAAACATTTTAATGATGAAAATCTTGAAAGTGAGATTGAGACGCAAAAGCATACACAGTACGTTTATCCGGTACCTTACTTTAGTTTTAGGTTGAGTATGTTAGATAAAGTTAAAAATATACATATTAATCTCAGAATTCTTAATTTGTTTTTCTCTTTTTAAGTCAATTTTAACCCTTGGATAAGTTTGGCTGATTTAGCCAAGTTTGATTGAGTTAGTCCAAGTTTGACCAAGTGTAACATCCTGATTTCCATGATAAGATTTCATTTTTATTTGGCAGCATTTCATTTAAATCGGGGTATAATTAAATTATGCGGATGATATAATGTGTGTGTACAGTTTAGCATTTTCCTTCTCATGATCCAAAGAAGTAACTAAAATAATTTGTAATGAACTCGGTAAGCACGAACTTAGTGATTTCTCCAATATATCATATATCACAATACATATACATGCTTATAAATAATGGCTCATGACCTTTTACCGATCCACCAGTAAGATGTGTATCTAGACTTACGGTCTACCTACAATTTCATCATCAACACGAGACTATAGCCTCCCGACCTATCATCGTTTTGTTGTCAGCTGAATGGTCGTTTATGAAAAATATTTAAGTTCACAAGATTCATTGTCTTCTCACTAATAGTTTGTCCTAAGTTTTATCACAAATCTTTTATGTTTAAGTGGACCACAATACTAGTGATTGTCTAGACATAGATATGAAGGTAAAGGTACCGATAAGTGGATTAAGGATGTCTACCAACTTAGATCTTAGTATCACAAAATTATGTTCAGTTTTAGTTGATAAATCAAGTCTGTTTTATTTTTAATTTTTATTTTTTATTATTTTATTTTATTTTTATTTTTAATTTTTTTTATCCTACTTAAAATTTTTATTTTATTTTATTTTTATAGCCTAAATTATAATTTCCATCTTAAATTTTTAACAATTTAGAAATTATTTTTTATTTTTTATTTTTCAGTTCATTTTATTTATTTTTTTTATTTTTATTTTTTATCCTCAAAATATTTTATTTCTTAAAAACAAAATTTTTGAGTATTAGGCTTAGTTTTACACAGTGTGGATTGCAACCCAACTTTTCAACATGATATATAAGTGTGTTTACAGCCGAAATCTACTCCACCCTTTCAGTTTTTGAATTTTCGGCCATAAACTCCACAGTGCTCTCTCTCCTTCAAAAAAAAATTATGATTTTTCGAGAGATTGATTCGTGATTCTTGTAGGTATGCTAAAACCAACCACTGATATGTAATTATTCCATCAAATCAATGAATTTTGAGGGGTGAATCAAAGAAAATCATTCATTGGCATTTACGGCCGTAAACCCCATTTTGACCATAATTTTTTTTGGTCAATAAATTGTTGATTTTTTGTTGTAGGCCAAAATAAATTGTTTTATTGGGAATAACATAAATTTTATATTGTTTAAATGCTTTGTTTTCTCACTTGGCCTGTTTTGTGCAGTTTAAATGGCAAACCTCAAATTCGCTGACAGTTACAATCTAGCAATCCTACTGGCGGAACCTCATGATGCTCACGGAGAGTTCAGGTCAATGATTCATGGGCTAAGGGAGTTCTGCTTGTCTACTGCTCTCATAGTAAATCATGTTGTTTATCAAAGGCGTCAACAGAGATTTCCGGCAAATTGCAAAGCTGAAGAAGGGAAATAATGGATTTGTCTCTGTTGAAGCTGATGTGAATGGATGCAGTCTTGTCATAACAGAGCAATCTATCAGGGAGGTTCTTCTGATTGATGATCAATCTTCATTTCCTACTGAGATTGGAATCAATAACTTTCAAGAGATACTTGTCAAGATGGGGTACGAAGGAAATTTTCCTCCCACTGTAAAGAAACTATTGCCACCTTAATGGAGATTTTTGGCTCACATATTTGTGAGTTGCATATCTGGCAGAAGAACTGGTGCTAACGAGATTTCATTGAGAAACATAGGAGTTATTACTACACTTACTGCTGGAATCAACTTCAACTTCTCAAAATTTATCTTGGATGAATTTGTGGTAAATATCGAATTAAAGACACGAGACACATTCTTGAGGTATCCCAGGTTCATTCAGAGGTTTATTGATGTGAAATTCCTAGAGATGGTCAAAGAAGGAGAAATCCTGGATATGAAGTCTATTGGTCCACACACTGTTGGACAGATCAAACAAAATCGCAAGGGAAAAGTCCTCTTTCAAGGAAAGTTTCCATTGATTAAATTTGGAAAGTTCGCTGAGCTGAATGAAGCATCTGAATCTCATGGGTCTTCTGACAAAATATTTTCAGAGCAGGTATCTTCAGAAGATGACTTCATAAGTGTTTCAGATCATGAAAAGGAAGCTACTATTCATGGTGCCTCTGTAGCAGAAGAACATGATATGCCATATGCGCCTATTCAAAGTGATTACAGTGGGGGAACTAGGGAAACTGCATCTGCAAACACTGAAGATGCTCATGATTCATTCGAGGATCTCGATCTTACTGGCTATGACAAGGATGATATTCCCTTAAACTTTGGAAGCAATGAAAATCTTTTGTCCGATGAAAACCTCGATGTGTTCTTTGACAGTATCCATGATGTTGCTCATCTAGCAACGGAGATACATGAGACTAAAGATGTTCTTGAAACCATGCCTCCTATCTCCAATTAGATGGATGACAATTCAATCCCTAAGTAGATAGTTTCAGGGATTCCTCCCCTTGATAATGTTCTTCCTACCATAGAGCCACCTGAGAGTGATCCTACAACAACTCTGACCTCCACGCCTCATGTTAAAAGAAGAAGGCTTGATCCAAGACCTGGTGTGCTGATCTCTGAACCATCTCAAGGCCAATCAATTCATCCAACACCTGTTCTTACTGTTGACTCATCTAGACCATCTCATGAAAGACCAAGCACCACCTTTGATGTTGGTGGTTCCTCAACACCTGCAGATTTTTCTCCTCCTAGACATGATCATGATGTTGCCTCTGTGACGCTTGCTCAATATTTAGCAAAAGAACAAAGATCAGTGCTATTTCCCCGGGCTAAAGGAATTTCTGTTGGAGAAGGCCATTCTGGAGAAGATAATCCTTCTATCCTTGGGCTTTAAAAGGAGATAAATGTGCTTAGTTAGAAAAATATTAAGCTTGACATTCGGGTAGCTGATCTTATGACTGAAAATACCAAGCTCAAAAATCAAGTTGCTGATCTTGAAGAGGACAAGACTCCAAAGACAAATCAAATCACTGATCTTCAAACTCATTTTGGTCTCCTTACAGCTAGCTACTTTGACTTGAAGAAGAAGTTGGAAGAGGAACTTGGAGACAAATTTAAATCATCTGTTGATGAGTCAAGAATGTACCTGCCTTCTCAAGCTCCCCGTGATGTTCCACCACCTTCACAAACATCTCGAGTTGTAGATCGATTTGAAAAGGAACTAGCTTCAGCGCCAAATGTTGTTGCTCTGAAATGTGCCAGATTGGCAAAATCCACTAAGAAAATACAACTTTTGTTTAAATGGAGCTCATATCAAAATGCTCCTGGAGATTAGCCTAAAATCACTGTTACAGACCTTGAAGAGAAACGTTTTAGAGACATATATGGTGATAGGTCAGGAATTGTCTCATGGGGGTTTCATGATGCACTAAATATGTGGGTCGTGAGACGGAAGAGTGGAAAATACAGAGTTCCACAAATACTTTCATGATTTCCATTCCTGGACCAGGGTTGATCTCACAGAATTATCGAATTCTCCTTTCGCAAATCCTTCACATGATCCCAAGGCAATAGATTTCAAGCAATGTTTGGAGGATCAAGTGAAGAAGGGTTTTCCTGCAATGAAGACTTCAGAGTCAATCATCAAACAATACCCCAATGTACTTGATCCCAAAACAAATCTTCCTCTTCAAACTGTGATATGGCCTGCCACCAGCCAAGTGAAACAGATTCCTATGCTTCGGAATTATCAAGATGGATCACTGCAGTCCATGCTCTACTGGGTTTTTGATGAGACTACAGCTTCTGCTGTAATAAAACTTAAAGATGGATGCATTCGATTATATGATAAAAGAGATCTGTTTCAGTTTGGAAGATGGGATATTCATCAGTTGAACCCTCATCAGACAAAGGTTCTAGAAGATATTTTCGAGCCAATTGCCAAAGAATATACTTCTATGGTTGCTGATATCATCAACAAAAGGATGTGGAACGGGGCTATGGGAAAATCTGATGTTCTTCTTGTCGACAAAGATTGAGTCAAGCTAGTCCCAAACCAGGGGGGATTGAAGGGTCCAGGTTATGGTTTGGTCTAGGCTTTCCATTGTAAAAGGTCTTTTGAGTCATTTCATGTGTTTTTAGGTTGTTTAGATGTTTACGGCCAGGTCATGTATTTACGGCCGTAAACCCTATTTACAGCCAGAGTCTTCTATATATAGGGTTGGTCAAGGTCTTTTGTCATTATTGATTGTTTAGCATTTGCGGCCAAAATATCCACAAGTTGTACCAGACGCTTTTTGTGATGTAATCGTGTGCAAGCTTGTTTCTTCTTCTTCTTCTTCTTCTTCTTCTTCTTCTACTTAATTTCTTATTATTGTTGATTGATTGATTGCTTGATCACTTATTAAGATCCATTTCAGGACCTTACAGATGTCAGATTTAGGCGTTCTTTATACCTACGAAATCCTCATCATGACTACTATAACTTTTATGATGATTAATTTGGCTAAAAGGTTATATATTTTTACTTCAAATTTTATAAAAAAAACGTTTATATTAAACTCTACTGTAAAGTTAAACCGATGTGTTACACCAAGGTTGACCAGTTTCTGAGTTATTAGGCTGAGTTGGCTTAACTTGCCTTAAAAGAAGTCGAGTCTAATTACGCGATCGAGTTTTACAACACTATTGAAATGTGTAAATATTTCAAATGCACGACTGACTGCAATGTTAGTATCTAATTATATGTTTATGATTATTTGATCCTTGGCACTCACATATACGGTATTATTTAGATGAAGACTACATATCCTCAAACATTAAAGTAAAAGATCTAGGAGAAGTAGATACCATTCTAGGTATCCAGATGAAAAGAAAGGTTTTTAAATTTCTCCAAGTAAGTATCACTATATAAAGAAACCCTTGAAAAAATTTGTGCATTTGAATATTAAAGAATCCAATACTTCTTTTGATTCATATGTGAAACATAATGTGGCCTTGGTTAAGCAATGGCTAAACTAGAATTTGTGAGTGCAATTGGTAGTATTATGTATATCATGCCTTGCACCTAACATAACATCATATTTTTTGTAATAAAATTGATTCGGTATACTATCAACCCCGATATGGATCACTAGAAGGTAGTAGTAGAGTACTAGGTTACATGAATGGAAAAGTACTATTGAATTGGGAGCATCAGAACACCCTTTTAGTATACCAAAAAGATGATATATATATATATATATACATATATATATATATATATATATATATATATATATCATCTTTTGGTATAATAAAAGGGTATTTTGATGATGTCAACATAGATCACACTAATGATTCTAAATCAACAAGTGGTTGGATTGACACTTTAGCTGGAGCTTTTATTTCTTAGGTGATCAAGAAACATGCATGTATACCTCACCCGACGATTGATGTTGATCTTATTACCTATTTGTAGTAGGAATGTAAGTAGAAAGGCATAGTGGATTAGAGATCTACTTTTGGATATGCGTTAGTATGGTATTCCAATGTAGTCTATTACCATGTATTGTGACAACAAGGCCATATTGTCTAAAGTAAATAGTATTGTATTTAACTAGTGGGAAGTCAAGATACATTGGTCTGCAACACAATTTTAAGAGACAACTGATTAAAAGTGGTACCATCAAATTTGTCTATTTCAAGACAAGTAAGAACTAGGTGGATTCATCTACCCTCAAATGAGGATTAATGTTTTATCTTCTAGAGGATCATGAAAAGGGTTTATAACGCCTGACTATATTCTCTTAGAGAGAACTCAAAGATGGCATGTGATGTGTGGGGTAAACCGAAGAGGTGACAAGGTTCTTGGTTTAAATCCTTATGATACCATTTAATCAAATTATTATTATTTTTTCACATTAAACTTGGGTTTACTATTCATGACACCTATGTGACATTATCACTCTAAGTGAAAAAAAAAATCAGACTTGGTATGGGATTGTTGGAAATTTAATGAGTTGAGTGCAACTTAGAAAATTTCCCAATGTACAACACATATGGGATGAAGAACTATTAATGGGTATATATTGATTTCTTTGCCTTAAGTCTTGAAAGGTTCTAGTACATGTTAAGGGATGGGCTAAACCGCTAGTCGGGCAGATGATGCGAGATGTGAGGCTTATGAAATGACTTCATTAAGGCACACTTTTCACTTTGCATGTTGTGTCGGTCGTTAAGAGCTGAGGATATTTTATTTTAGTAGGGTCCGGGTTAGACTGACTCGATTAACGTGTTGACCATGTGTTGACATCATGGATAGATGTCTCTGGAAATCAGTAACACCATGATTTGAAAGTCGATAAGCTCCTATGTAACAACGACAATTCATTCGATTTTATCTAATATTCAAATTACCATGCAGCAACCTATGAGAGACCAGTGGTCATCAACTTGATTTTGTATGGGCTTCTTTGTTTTTCGGATTAGTATAAGTAGGACCTATAAGGTCCCATTTATTAAATCACGATCTTTTCTACTGTCTCATTATTTCCTCTACGACACATGTTTCGTTCTGTTTCTGTATATTCACTTTATGTCTATCAATTCTTGCATTGTTGTTAAAACGAACTAATTACAATAAATCATAGATTCTACACTGCAACTTATAGCTATTGGAGTACCTAAAAATTGTGAAGGACAAGAATTATTTTGGTTGTTACCTGTAATATTTAAATTTGCAATATTCTAGTTGATTTAAAAAAAAAAAAAAAAAAAAAAAATCCTCGACTTTTAGAGTTTTCCAATGATGGAAGAGTCTTTTTCTGCCTTACTTACAATTTAATGTGGTGGTTAATGATTAAATTGACAACCCGACGAAACTTGGTAATTAAGTAATAATAATTAGGTTTATTGTTTAATTAATCAAGTAATAATAATTAGGTTTATTGTTTAATTCTTTGTTTGAGTCGGTTGTAGTAAATGGATATTTAATTGTCAATATTAATTATTTAATCGTTTTATTTGATATTTTTACTTTTCTAAAATTAGTTGTGAATGTTGTTTTATGTTGTCTAAAAACACAACATTTAACAGCCATAAAAGAGGTGTTGGCAGGCTTGCTAAAAGGCATTCAACTTTTCATGGGTCCAACCCACCAAATACTACCGACTATGTTTCTAGTGAGTAGTCAATAGCTAGTGATCTTAGACCTGGAACGACTCCCTACACACAGTTCCATTCAAGAGACTATCACAAATAACCCCTTTCGTTCTACCATGCACTCATAAAGGTGATCAGTCTCGGGACATTTGAAGAATAATCTATACATATCAATTAGTTATTCATATGTAAAATGTTTAGCTTTCAACATGATTTACTACATCAAATATGTTTGGTTTTGTTTAAAATGCAGCATTTACTAATATATAAGATACAGAATAACAAGAAAGAGATGTAAAGTTTAGAAACACCCAATGTAAGATTGCCATGATAATTGATATGTTCAGAGTTTTTAGGGATATCAGCAATGGAACTTAGGGTGGTGGGAGTTATTCTCTTCCAACTGAACACTGCCAATTTTTTTGCCATAGACAACACATCAATTTTTTTTTTCTCTCCACTCACTTTTATATTTCCAAATTCACAACACAAATAGTTCATCTTTCCAACACTTCCAACCCACTACGAGTACTAAAACATATAGAGGTACAAGTTCCGGAAAATCCATAGAGAAAATAGTTTCACGATGATGGTGAGCACACCCAATCCACACCATTCTGAAACCACGCTCCATGGAGGTACCGAAGGTACCTTAGTACCACTCCTAAATTATAGGTTGGTCATGCAGAAGAATTTATAAATAGCTATTTACAAAATATATGTCAAGTAAACGACAAAAAACTATCTTATTCGGATATGTTTAAAATGCCTCCAAAAAGCATCAAACTCTTTAGGTAAACTTTTCTCCAATACTAAAATGTTGACTTCAATACACATTCACCCTAAAAAAATACAAGAAAAAAAAAGGTTGTTATAAAGGGTAGAAATTTTTTAACATATCCATTTAGATATATTTATTTACCTGCCACAATCATTAGAGGATCTCAATGACCTATTTTTCAATTAAATATTCTAGATGAATCAATTAGAAACCGACTGTCTTATATTTGAAAACCAAAGAAATACTTGAAACCTTTTTCGTTATTAGAAATATATGTAATGTTCACCACCACTTCACTAAAATTTAAATAATATTAGATATTTAAAATATCACTTAATAGAAAGAACCAAAATTTTCAATGAAATAATGTCTCATTTAATTACTAATGAACGAATTAAAACCTTACTATAATACATTGTTATTTTAAAAACTAAAATATAGTACATCTTTTAATTAGATTCGCAAACAACACTTTCTGGACCATTCATATAGTGATTCTTTGTATTGAAATCTCTTTTAAACATAATCTACTCAATGATTATCATCCTCATTGAGAAATACGAAATTTTGTAAATTTTAACGAATTAATTTTGGAATATAGAAGCTACTATTTCACAATTATTTTGAACTTTGTAAGTTTTCCCTCATTGATGTCTAGTAGTTGAGATGTGAAATTTCATAAAAGATGTCAAGACTATGAAATATTACTAGTGTTTCATGAATTACCAAGTGATGGTCACGTGAAATGTCCATTGTGGGCCGACCATGTAACAGCCCAAAACATGATAAAAAAATTTCATTTTTAAAAACAAGTACTACAAGTATAAAAATTCCAAAACCATCACAATGTATAAATATCACATCATCATAGTATAATATCAAAAATGTTGAAACAATGTGAGAGAATGTTGTGCCATCACGTCGGGCTCTTCCCCTTAGTACCAGAAATACCTGAAACCATAAACAAAATCTGTAACCAAACGCTTAATAACCTTTCCCCAAAGTACCAATGTAACACCCAGTTTTCCAGGTATATTAACTTATGTTGCAATTCTTTATTTATGTAGGGTGACTCGACGAGTTGGTGCTCAGACTCGTCGAGTCTGATCGCGACTGGATGATGTGGTTAATGAGGGGACTCGACGAGTTAGGGGAGTGACTCGACGAGTCAGAGCTGATGAAAGAAACCCTAATTTCTCGAGTTTAGGACCTATTTAAAGGACCTTATGGACTTCATTTGCGGCTACCAGTCCATAGAGAGAAACCCTAGAGTACTTGAGCGTTTTGAGAGAGAAAGGAAGCCATTCTTGAACGTTGTGGTGTTGTATAGCAAGAAGAAGGAGGTCCTAGCCAAGAGGAAGCAAAGGAGGTTGCTATTCTGTGGATTTGAAGCTAAGATCATCGCATTTGAGGTATTAAATTCGGCTCATCTTATGTTTCATGAAGTATATATGGATTTAGGGTTTCTTATGCCCTTTGTTAGGTTGATTTGATGTCCAATTGTCCCTTTTTGGTGATGAGACTTTGGATCTGGATCCATAGAGGTCCAGAGAGCCTCACTCATCAAGCTTTATAGAGAGCAATGGAGGTTTTGGCCTTTGGATGTGGTATTTGGGGCTAAATCATCATATATGGCTATATAGTCGTTGCATGTACATCAAGATAGAGACTTTACGTGATTATTGAGCTTAGTAAGGTTAGATCTAAGAATTAGAGGAATAGATCTGACCTCAGAAGGTCGTTTAAGGTTGTACATGAAACGAACTCGCCGAGTCCATGAGCAGACTCGACGAGTCGGAGCGGGTTGTCCCGTAATTCAGATCAATGGATGACTTGCTGACTTGGGTGAGTGACTCGGTGAGTCAGAAGGGATTCAAAGGACTCGAGTTCACGTATGGACTCGACGAGTCTATGCAAGACTCAACGAGTCGGGTTAAAGGTTGACTGTTGAGTAGGGTTGACTATAGTTGACTTAATAGAATTAGTCAAACTAAGTCAGGAAGGTATTAATTAGAGATGTACTAATGATATAGGAAGCGATACATCGGGGAATCGAGCTCGAGTGATTATCCAACATCAGCGAGGTGAGTCTTCTCACTATGCCATACCCGATGGTGTAACTAGAGGTGACCGGAATGTCTTATATGTATGATGTTTATGTGATGCATGTTATATATGTGATATGTTATGATATGAGTATGATGATATGGACCGGAAGGTCAACCGAGTATGGGCAGGAAGGTCAACAGAGTTATGGGATGGAAATCCCCTGAGATACTTGGATCGGAAGATCCTATAGAGTTATGGCTTGGAAAGGTATATGTGTTGTATGTGGTATTTTGGGGAACTCACTTAGCATTTATGCTTATCGTTTGTGTGTTATGTGTTTCAGATACCAGTGATGATCGCGGGAAGGCGCCGACATGATCAGTACACACTTGCAGATGACATGTTTCTTTTTGAGATCTTGTGATATGGATTTTGTATTATGTTTTATTTTTGGTGAAAATATTGGATATATGATTTTGGGATGATTTGGAAATGAAATGTTTTATTAAAATTAAACGAAAAATTGTTTGAAATTTAACGGTGTTACAAATTGGTATCAGAGTCTTGGTTTGAGGGATTCGGATTCACCTTTGGGTGTATTAGAACTCAAACTGAGGATTTGAGAAAGATTTTCATAAAATAAACAATTTTTCTAAAGAGTAAAAGAATTTGGACGATGCGCAAGGAAACAATGTGTACGATCAGCCAGCGCCCGAACGGTGATTTCCCAAATTACCTTTACATTATGTGTTATGATATATATACATACATACATACATACATACATATATATATATATATATATATATATATTGAAATGTATTATGCATGCTAGAGTAGGCTAGGTGTTCATATTAGGACTAGAGTGGCCTGATTTGTGATGCCTTAGCCTACGAAGATTTCTTCTGCCATGGGATGCTTTAGAATGAGTAAGTAGCAGTGAGGTGCTATGAGAGTCTACCGAAGGGTAGTTTATGTGTGGAAAGAGATAGAGTGCTTGTGACTTAGGATCCTTGGAGGATGACTTGGGATGAATATTGGTGCGGTGTGGAAGGTAGTATTGGGCCCGTACTACTGGAAACATCAGATTAGTATGCAGCCCAAGTAGAAATCCTTAGGGTACTAGGAATCAAAAAGGGTTGGGTTATCGAGTGCGAGTATACCCGAGCGAGTACCTGATATTTTTATGTTGTATTTCAGAGACATCATGGTTGGGATGCACCACAGACCAGAGACCAACAAGGGAGGTGTGAGCGATGAGGAGCTCCGCCAGATGATTCATGAGGAGATGGTTGCTGCCGTCCAGGCTGAGGTTCCAGAAATGTTTGGGTTTATTAAGACCACACTGATTGAGACCTTTGATGAGCGATATGCTGCTCTTACTGAGGTTGTTGTTGCAGCGGCCATTGCAGCTGTTGCTGCCGCCAGGCCACAGGGGGTGACTTGTTGTTGTACCGAGAGTTCAGCAACACGAAGCCACTAGAGTTTTATGGGACGCAGGACCTGATTGCTGCGATGAGATGGATATCTGACATTGAGGGATGCTACTACACCTGTTCGTGTCCAGAGCATCTGAGGGTTCGGTTTGCGCTGAACCAGCTTCGCTTGGGAGCGAAGGACTGGTGGAAGTTTACGACTGCGCATCTTAGTTCTGCAGAGATTTCAGCGGTGACCTGGGAGAGGTTCACCACCATGTTCAAGGACGAGTACGTTCCCCCGGTGGAAAGGGAACGATTGGCCCAGGAGTTCTTGGCCCTCAAGCAGGGTACGGATTCAGTTACTGTGATTACTAGGATGTTTCATGGGGGGGGGGGGGGCGGCAATGTTCTGCCCTGAGCACGTGCCAACCGAGCAAGCACGCATGAGCCGATATCTGAGCGTTCTGAGGAGAGATATTCGTTAGTTCACAGTGAACTCATCATACCGGACATTTTCTAAGCTCCAAGAAAATGCCCGGAAGAGGGAGATTGAGCTAGAGACTCAGGCTAGGGAGGAAGCTGAGTCTCAAAGCAGGGATCACCGTTCGGCACAGTCTCAACCAGCGGCCAAGCGGGGAAAGCCCGCCAATTCGAGATCTGGGGGACAGAAAGGCCACACTTGCAGGAAGTGCGGCAAGGGTCATGAGGGGGTTTGTAGGCCTAGTGCTTGCTACAAGTGTGGAAAGGAGGGGCATATCGCTAAGGATTTCCCCAAGGGGTTCATGGTTTTCTTTCATTGCAACCAGATCGGACATCGAAAGGCTGAGTGTCCACGGTTGAGGGGGACAACACATGGGACACCGCAGGGATCTGTCCTTGCTGCTACAAGAGCTACTGAAGGTCGGCCGGTGAAGGCCGAGGCGCGAAAGGCGCGAGGGAGAGCGTTCCAGCTGACAGCAGAGGAGGTCCGCGCAACACCCGACGTCGTTGTTGGTATGTATTATGTTCATATTTATTTATGTTATACTAAGATCTTGTGTTTATATTATGTTATGCATAGGTACTTTTCTTGTGAATTATGTACATGCCTTGGTGTTATTTGACTCGGGTGCGAGTCAGTCTTTTGTGTCCTTAGCATTCAGTAAGCACATTAGTATCCAACGAGAGGTTATGGGTAGACCTTTTCATGTTTCTATAGCTAACGAGTGAGCAGTGTATGCCACGGAGGTGATTCAAGGGTGTGTACTTGTCACACCCCCAAACCAGAACGGTGGAAACATTCGGGGGCGGAGGACGTCATATTCAGTATCATAACAGTTCATAGAAAGGAAAGTACACACCACCATATATATATATATATATATATATATATATATATATATATATATATATATATATATATATATATATATAAAGGTTTTAAAAATGTTTACATAATTGTATTCATTACATGTTCAAAAGAGGAATACATAAACATCTTTCAAAAGAAGTAATTAACGCCAGCGCGTCAATCCCAAAAGTTGATTTCCAACCTGCTTAGCGGTTCCCTGAGAATACAAGTTATTTCAAAGAGAAAGTGTCAACAATTAAGTTGGTGAGTTCGTAAGTGGTTTAGAAAAATTGAATGCCATTCCAAAATGGGTGTATGTTTTCCAAGAAAATCCCTTATTTTCTTATAAAAGTATGAAATGCATGAGAGTATTTGTGTTTGAAAAATGTAGATAGTTGAACCAAGAAAATCCCTTATTTTCCTAATAGTTGCTTAATGTTCAAGAATAAAGATTAGAAGCAAGCCACATGCTTTTAAACATAGATCTATATAATAAATCTATCAGAGGATTTCCGTTTGTTAGATAAAGAATAGTTTTAATAACTACTCGTTCATCAATCAGAAGTACTATAATAATTGTATATCCGATGAGTTTTATAACCATACTAAACATAATATGCCTGTAGTGACGTTCTTCAGGCGTCGCAGCGTTATGACAACTGTCACCCCAAAGGACGGACTGTAGCTAACAGTCAGGGCTCGGGATCATGACTTCCCGTATAGATCTATACACATTTGACACGTTCTCCTAACGGGAGACTCTGGTTATAGACAGGAGTTGCAGCATTACTTTCTAATAAGAAAGTAGTGTTTGAAGATATACACGTCTCATGGATTCTCAACTAAGTCTGTGTTAAAGTGATAGTTTTGTATGCAAAGTTTATCCTTTTTCACAATGTTTGACAAAGCATAAATCATAAGTTTTTAGAATGTATAAAACGACTTAGTAACAAAAGCTACTTTGAAATCACTATTTACTTTATATAAGTCTAATGCACGCAAAGTATGACAAGAGTTTTCCATAGTAGTAAGGAATTCCAAGTGATTTATTCGATAAAACAAGTGAAGTGAAACTTTATAAAATACACGATAGTAACCGTATGTTTACTTGTATTCCCCCCCCCCCCCCCCCTTAAAGAGTATAAAAGCATTGAAAATGTATTTAAAGTGTGTTTGAAACGGGTATGAACTCACTTGATAGTTTGAAGAAGGTGTGATGAAAATCTAGCGGAATCTTTGGCTTGAAAAAGCGGATTTTCTCGGGAGAAAAATCGACCTTTGGGACTTGCACAAAATGACCAGGGCTTCGGGGTAGTGCGAGCACGGAAAACAAGGCAAAACGTAAGAAAATTGAGAGAGAATGAGCCATTTTTCGGGGAACCCTCGCACCCCTTTTATAGGAGGCTGGAACCGCCTCGGTACGCGGGGCGTACGCTCGTACGCGGGGCGTACACGTACGTCACGCATGACCGAGTCCTCGACTGCCTCGGACTTCAGATGGGACGGGGGGTAGGCTCGCATAGGGGTGACGTGGACGATCCAAGGCCAAGGCCTTGAGTACGCTGGGCGTACTCGTGTACGCAGGGTGTACTCGCGTGACTCAGACTTCGGATAATACCGAAGTTTTCAATAAAAATATATATTAATTATTTATCAAACTTCAAAAATTCATATCTCCTTCATACGAACTCCGTTTTCGACGTTCTTTATATCCACGTGTTGGTGAGACTAAGATCTATAACTTTCGTTTAGATTCCGTTGGCAAATTCCGAAATTATTTTTATTATTTATTTATTAAAATGACGTGATTAAGGAATTTCTTTAAAAATTCATAACTTTTTCATATGATGTCCGATTTGAGCATTCTTTTTATGTACGTTTGTAGTTTAACGATATCTATGACTTTCATTTAGACACCTAAGATCAAAAAGTGTTTTATTGAAACTTTGCGTTTTTACGTAACTTCGTATCGCCGGTTTTTGTCGGAAAACTTAGAATGGTCATAACTTCTTCGTTATAACTCGGATTTTTGTGTTATTTATATGTTTGGAAACCTTAAGACGATATTTACTACATAGCGTACTCCAAACAGAGCTTTTGAATACTTCATTTTTCGATGATATTCTAATCCCTTTTTCAAAGAGGTTACAAGACTCGATCTTTGATGACCTGAAATGACGGGTTGTTACATCATCCCCCCGTTAGAGGGAATTTCTTCCTGAAATTTTAATACAAAAGAAAAGTTTTAGGGGCTGAGGAAGAGTTGTAGATACTTCTGTTGCATTTGATCTTGTCGTTCCCACGTGAACTTAGGTCCCCTCTTAGCATTCCATCGGACCTTTACTATTGGAATGCAGCTCTATTTAGTTCGTTTAACTTCCCTATCCATGATCTCGACGGGTTCTTCCACAAAGTTAAGATTTTCATTTAGTTCGATTTCATCGAGTGGAATTACAAGTGTTTCGTCGAACAAACACTTTTTCAGGTTCGATACGTGGAATACTGGATGTACTTTGTTAAGCTCGATTGGAAGTCGGAGTTTGTAGGCCACTGGACCAACTCTTGAAATGATTTCGAAGGGTCCAATATACCTAGGATTTAGCTTCCCACGTTTTCCAAAGCGTATCATGCCCTTCCAGGGTGAGACCTACAGTAGTACATGATTACCAATCTGAAATTCCAAGGGTTTACGTCTTTTGTCGGCATAGCTCTTTTGCCTATCCCTTGAGGATTTCAGTCGTTCTCGTATTTGCACGATCTTTTCAGTAGTTTATCTGATGATCTCCGGACCAGTGAGGGTGCTATCAGGGACTAGACCTTTTGCTAATTGCGTGTCGCCCACTTCCGTCCAGCACAGAGGTGATCTGCACTTACAGCCGTAAAGGGCTTCAAATGGAGCAGTCTTGATACTAGTATGATAACTATTGTTATAAGAGAACTCGACCAAAGGTAAGTGAACATCCCATGCCTTACCAAAGTCGATTACACATGCTCGCAACATGTCTTCCAAGGTTTAGATCGTCCTCTTACTCTGTCCGTCAGTTTGGGGATGATAGGCTGTACTCATGTCCAATCTTGTTCCCATGGATTTTTGCAATGATTGCCAGAATCTGGAAGTGAATCTGCTGTCTCTATCCGAGATGATAGACATGGGCACTCCATGGAGTCGTACGATCTCTCGGATGTAGGTTCTCGATAGCTTTTCCATTTTATCAGTTTCCTTGATCGGTAAGAAATGAGCGGACTTGGTTAATCTATCGACGATTACCCAAATAGTATCTTGGCCACCCTGAGTTTTGGGCAGTTTCGTTATGAAGTCCATGGAAATCTGCTCCCATTTCCACTCAAGTATTTCAGGTTGTTGGAGTATCCCTAAGGGTTTCTGGTGTTCTATTTTTATCTTGGCGCAGGTCAAACACTTGCTCACATAGGTAGCGATCTCCGCTTTCATGTTTGGCCACCAGTAGAGTTGCTTGAGATCTTGATACATCTTGTCTGACCCGGGGTGTACGGAGTATGGAGTCTTGTGTGCCTCGCTCATAACTACCTCTCTGAATCCACCAAACTTAGGTATCCATATTCGGTTCATGAGGTAGCGTGCTTCGTCATTCTTGATTTCTAAGTTCTTGTCCATCACCCTAAGGGTCTCACCTGTCACGTTTTCGGGTTTCAAGGCCTCTATTTGAGCTTCCTTGACTTGTGCTGACAAGTGCGAATGGATCGACATGGCTAATGACTTGACTCTTCGGCCAGAGTACTCCTTACGACTAAGGGCATCCGCCACGATGTTTGCCTTTCCCGGATGATAGCGAATCTCACAGTCGTAGTCGTTGAGCAATTCGACCCAACGTCGATGTCTCATGTTTAACTCCTTCTGGTCGAAGATGTGTTGGAGTCTCTTGTGGTTTGCAACGATAGTGCACTTGGTACCATATAGGTAGTGTCGCCAGATTTTAAGAGCGAAGACCACCGCCCCAAGTTCTATGTCATGAGTGGTGTAGTTGACCTCATGCGTTTTCAGTTGTCGTGAGGCATATGCAATAACCTTTCCCCTCTGCATTAGCACACAGCCCAACCCTTGCTTCGAAGCGTCGCAATACACCACAAAATCTTCAGTCTCCTCTGGAAGAGAAAGGATGGGTGCACTGCAAAGGGCTTGTTTCAAAGTCTGAAATGCAGTATCTTGCTTTTCTCCCTAGTTGTAGGCCACACCTTTCTGGGTTAAAACGGTAAGAGGCTTTGCGATGCTGGAGAAATTCTGAATGAACCTTCGATAATAACCAGCAAGACCTAGAATTTGGTGAATTTATGTTGGTGTAGTTGGTGCAGACCAGTTTTTGATAGCCTTGATTTTTTATGGATCCACGTGGATTCCTTCCTTGCTGACCACGTGACCGAGGAAGTCCAGCTTTCTAATCCAAAACTCACATTTTCAGAATTTTGCATACAGTCTCTCACTCCGTAACGTGTCTAAGACTTGCCTCAGATGTTGACTATGCTCTTCTTTATTCTTTGAATAAATGAGTATGTCGTCTATGAATACTATCACAAATTTATCAAAGAATGGATGACATACCCGATTCATTAGATCCATGAATACGGCCATGGCATTGGTTAGTCCGAACGGCATCACTACGAACTCGTAATGTCCGTATCTCGTTCGGAAGGCCGTCTTGGGAACATCACTCTCCAGGACTCGCAGCTGGTGATATCCCGACCTCAGATCGATCTTGGAGAAGTAGTTGGCTCCTTGTAGTTGGTCGAATAAGTCGTCGATTCGGGGTAGGGGTATCGGTTCTTGATGGTAAGTTTGTTGAGTTCTCGGTAGTCGATGCACATTCTGAATGATCCATCCTTCTTTTTCACGAACAACACGGGTGCTCCCCATGGCGAGAAGCTCGGCCTGATGAATCCTTTTCCAAGTAGCTCATTCAGTTGGCTGGATAGCTCTTGCATCTCTGTCGGGGCTAATCGATAGGGTGCTTTGGCTACTAGGGTAGCTCCGGGAACCAGATCGATTCTGAACTTGACTAGTCTCGCGGGAGGTATTCCTGGAAGGTCCTCGGGAAAAACGTCGGGAAAATCGCATACGTCGGGCACATTCTTGACGTCCTGGACTTTGCGTTTCACATCTACAACATGTGCCAAAAACGTGTGACACTCCTTGCGTAGGCATTTCTGAGCTTGGATACTTGAGATGATACGAAGAGTGGTACTGGGTTTGTCGCCTAAGACAATGAAAGTTTCGCCGGTTGGCAGATTAAGGAGAACGGCCTTATTGTAACATAAAATGTCTGCATGATGAGAACTCAGCCAATCCATGCCAACGATGACATCGAAACTCTTAATCGAGACTGGCATGAGGCTAATTGAAAAGGGATTATCGTTTAAAGTTAGGGTGCAGTTTACGTATATCTCCTTAGTGCCTTCGGTTTTCCCATTGGCCATTTCTACTATGAATGGTTCACTTAATGATTGTGGTATTGATTTTAGCAGGCCTTTAAAGTCGTGACTCACAAAACTCCTTTCCACTCCACTATCAAACAAAATGCATGCATACGAGTTATCGAGAAGAAACGTACCCGTAACGACAGTAGGGTCCGCAACGGCTTCATTTTATCCCATTGCGAAAAATCAACCCCTTCCGCCGGTATTCCGGTTGTTTGCCTTTGGGCAGTCCCTGCGGTAGTGCCCCATGTCTCCGCACTCAAAGCAGGCACGGCTTACTCCGGTATTAGCAGTGGGGGCGTATGGTTGGGTTGCCTCTTTGCAATAGCAGTCTGTATGTCCCTTCTTATTGCACATGGTGCATTGAAGATCATGGCAAGGACTGTGGTGGTGAATTTGCATTGGTTGCACTTAGGAAGTTTCCCATTATATGAGCTTGTGGGGGCAGGGTTGGTAGGTACAGTCATAGCGTGGGTCGCTACTACTTGTTGTTTCTTGGGGTTCTCCTGGCGGGTTTGTCCCCTCCTCTTGTTCCAAGGCCTACTCTGGTCCTGATCCTCCTTAGATGGATTTGCGGTTGCTGCAATGGTACCCTGTTTTACTTCGTGGTCGATGAGTCGCTGAGCCAGGCGTTTAGCGCTGTTTTAGGTAATAGGGTTGGAAGCTAGGACATGCCCTTGAATCTGGGGTGACAACCCCCAAATGTACCTTTCAACCTTCTTGGATTCTGGGTTGACCATGGTAGGGCACAATGCAGCGAGGTCGTTGAACCTAGCTGTGTAGGCGACTAGGTCAGACCCAGTCATTTTCAGATTCCAGAGCTCCTGCTCAAGCTTTTGCACTTCGCCCCTTGGGCAGTATTCTTCCAGTAGTAGAACCTTCAGATCCTCCCAACTCATGGCGTTGGCGACAGTGAGCGTCACCGAATTCACATGGCTTTTCCACCAAGTGAGAGCTCGATCTATGAAGGTGCAAGCAGCGAATTTAACCTTGCTTGTTTCTTGGCATGAGCAGATCTCGAACACTGTTTCGGTCTTTTCGAACCATTGCATTAGCGCAATGACTCCTCCAATTCCATTAAAAGTTTTTGGCTTAGTGTTAGAGAACTCCTTGTAAGTACATTCTCTTACTTGACCACGACCAGTGCCATGATTTGAATGATTTGTGCTGCTACCTGCCCCTCCATTTCCGTTGGAGTTTATTTGCGAGAGGGTTGCAGTTACTGCTACTGTGATAGCAGCCTGGACCATGGTTGGATCATACGTTGGTGGCAGACGTGGTGGTGGTGCCGTGCCCGGTCTGGGCCTTAGATTTGGACGAAGAGGCATCACGCTGCCAAAAGAAAATGAAAGATTTATAAGTTTTGGTAGTTCAGAGTTGAATGATATTGAGTTAACTTTTAATAGTTTAAGAAATTGGGTTTGACCAACATAGGGTTTTGAGCTTGAAAATAAAGTTTGAATAGATGTACTTATGAATTGAACGAACTACACATAATTAAAACAAGAAAGGGATATGCCCTTATATATATTAAACATATAGTTGTGTTACATCGGGGTCTAGACAAAAGTTTTTGACCTTTCTAAAGGTCTCCGATACAGAAAAATAAAAAAAAATAATACTTTTATCCGAAGTCCTAATTTATAACAAAAATTGAGAGTCGGGCAAGTACTACTTGCGGCGTGGTTTGCGCTTGGAGCTTGACTCTGTGTCGGACTGCTTTGATTCCATGAGGCACCTATCAAACGCAGCTTGTTGTTCCCTCAATTCTGCGAAGGCTGCATTTGCTTGTGCTTGGAATGCTTCGGCACGAAGGTGGATGTCGTTCTGCAACATCTCTAGGCGGTTGATATCGGCCGTGTGGATTTGTACTTCCACATTGACCTCTCGGATTCGGTTGGCTTGCACTCCGGATTGATAGCACTGGTTGGCGAGTTTACCAACCATGACCGGAAGTGCTCGGTCTGCTGATCCCCCGCCTCTGACATCATAGAAGTCTCGGCAGATGCCGTAGGAAGGGCGTAAGCTTTGTTGTTGGCTCCAATGGTGGAGGTGACTTCCCCACATAGGAGTGGGTCCTTGGAAGTTCATCACGTGGACGGGAGGTTGTGGGATTGGTGGATTGATAATTTTTGGCTCCGAATCTGTGCTAGAGTCATCTCCTTCCTCCAACTCTAGAGGCTCTTCGTCTTCTTCAAGATCTTCTTCGATCCATCCTCCATTACCTTGGTTGGGGTAGTAGGGGTCATTGGGGTGATGGAATCCCGCCATTGAGTCTGTACGAGAATAGGGTTAAGAATTGACTATAAGCTAAAGCACATGAAACTTACTCTTAAGTTTAATGGTTGATGACAACACAAAAACTCCCTTAGTATTATGTAATGATGTGCTTTTGGTAAGTTTTAAAATTGTTGTCCACTGCAGACACTCCTTGGCATACGTTACTCGTCTCTCGGACAAATATAGTTGATCAGGCTATATTCTTCCCAGTTCCGATTACATGTCCCAAGGCGTACCTGCACTGCACAACTTATTTATAATACTTCAAAATTTATTCGATATGAACTGTTATTAGTATGAAATGAGTGCATGCTTACCTAAAAACTAAATAAATTTAATTTTAAAAGTATGACTCTTCTCAGAGTGTTTTTGCCCAGTTGAGTTTATAGTTGTATACCAAAATGAAATGGTTTTGATATACTTAATTCCCTATAAACAAAGCTCTGATACCAATCTATCACACCCCCAAACCAGAACGGCGGAAACATTCAGGGACGGAGGACGTCATATTCAGTATCATAACAGTTCATAGAAAGGAAAGTACACACCACCCTACATATATAAAGGTTTTAAAAATGTTTACATAATTGTATTCATTACATGTTCAAAAGATAAATACATAAATATCTTTCAAAAGAAGTAATTAACGCCAGCGCGTCAATCCCAAAAGTTGATTTCCAAACCTGCTTAGCGGTTCCCTGAGAATACAAGTTATTTCAAAGAGAAAGTGTCAACAATTAAGTTGGTGAGTTCGTAAGTGGTTTAGAAAAATTGAATGTCATTCCAAACTGGGTGTATGTTTTCCAAGAAAATCCCTTATTTTCTTATACAAGTATGAAATGCATGAGAGTATTTGTGTTTGAAAAATGTAGATAGTTGAACCAAGAAAATCCCTTATTTTCCTAATAGTTGTTTAATGTTCAAGAATAAAGACTAGAAGCAAGCCACATGCTTTTAAACATAGATCTATATAATAAATCTATCAGAGGATTTCCGTTTGTTAGATAAAGAATAGTTTTAATAACTACTCGTTCATCAATCAGAAGTACTATTATAATTGTATATCCGATGAGTTTTATAACCATACTAAACATAATATGCCTGTAGCGACATTCTTCAGGCGTCGCAGAGTTATGACAACTGTCACCCCCAAAGGACGGACTGTAGCTAACAGTCAGGGCGCGGGATCATGACTTCCCGTATAGATCTATACACATTTGACACGTTCTCCTAACGCGAGACTCTGGTTATAGACAGGACTTGCAGCATTACTTTCTAATAAGAAAGTAGTGTTTGAAGATATACACGTCTCATGGATTCTCAACTAAGTTTGTGTTAAAGTGATAGTTTTGTATGCAAAGTTTATCCTTTTTCACAATGTTTGACAAAGCATAAATCATAAGTTTTTAGAATGTATAAAATGACTTAGTAACAAAAGGTACTTTGAGATCACTATTTACTTTGTATAAGTCTAATGCACGCAAAGTATGACAAGAGTTTTCCATAGTAGTAAGGAAATCCAAGTGATTTATTCGATAAAACAAGTAAAGTGAAACTTTATAAAATACACGATAGTAACCGTATGTTTACTTGTATTCCCCCCCTTAAAGAGTATAAAAGCATTTAAAATGTATTTAAAGTGTGTTTGAAAGGGGTATGAACTCACTTGATAGTTTGAAGAAGGTGTGACAAAAATCTAGCGGAATCTTTGGCTTGAAAAAGCGGATTTTCTCGGGTTTTCTCGGGAGAAAAATCAGCCTTCGGGACTTGCACAAAATGACTAGGGCTTCGGGGTAGTGCGAGCACGGAAAACGAGGCAAAACGTAAGAAAAGTGAGAGAGAATGAGCCATTTTTCAGGGAACCCTCACACCCCTTTTATAGGAGGCTGGAACCGCCTCGGTACGCGGGGCGTACGCGTACGTCACGCATGACCGAGTCCTCGATTGCCTCAGACTTCGGATGGGACGGGGGGTAGGCTCGCATAGGGTCAACGTGGACGATCCGAGGCCAAGGCCTTGAGTACGCTGGGCGTACTCGTGTACGCAGGGCGTACTTGCGTGACTCAGACTTCGGATAATACCGAAGTTTTCAATAAAAATATATATTAATTATTTATCAAACTTCAAAAATTCATATCTCCTTCATACGAACTTCATTTTCGATGTTCTTTATATCCACGCATTGGTGAGACTAAGATCTATAACTTTCGTTTAGATTCCGTCGGCAAATTCCGAAATTATTTTTATTATTTATTTATTAAAATGACGTGATTAAGGAATTTCTTTAAAAATTCATAACTTTTTCATACGATGTCCGATTTGAGCGTTCTTTTTATGTACGTTTGTAGTTTAACGATATCTATGACTTTCATTTAGACACCTAAGGTCAAAAAGTGTTTTATTGAAACTTTGCGTTTTTACGTAACTTCGTATCACCGGTTTTTGTCGGAAAACTTAGAATGGTCATAACTTCTTCGTTATAACTCGGATTTTTGTGTTATTTATATGTTTGGAAACCTTAAGACGATATTTACTACATAGCGTACTCCAAACAGAGCTTTTGAATACTTTATTTTTCGATGATATTCTAATCCCTTTTTCAAAGAGGTTACAAGACTCGATCTTTGATGACCTGAAATGATGGGTTGTTACAGTACTTGAGATCTTCGGTGTTGGGTTTCTGATAGATCTAGTCCCGATTGCGATGGGCGACGTATGTGTCATCGTGGGTATGGATTAGTTGAGCCGATTTAGGGCAGTAATAGACTACGAGCAGCTGCTGGTTATGATCCGAGATCCTAGTGGGGGAGTGCTGATAGTTTATGGTAAGGGGACTCGTAGTGGGTCAGCATTCTGTTCGACTTCCAGGGCGAGGCAGAGTTTGCAGCGGGGCTGGAAGGCATACGTAGCCTATGTGATGGATACGCGGGAGGGCTCTGGGAGGCCAAGTTTGCTTGACAATGTACCAGTAGTGCGAGAGTTCCCGGACATATTTCACGAGGAGTAGTCGGGTGTGCCTCCTAAGAGGCAGGTGGAGTTTCACATCGATTTGAATCCCGGGGCCGCGCCTATCGCTAAGGCGCCTTATTGTTTGGCACCGTCGGAGATGCAAGAGTTATCCTCACAGCTGCTGGAGCTGTTGGGGAAGGGGTTTATTCATCCGAGCAGCTCGCCTTAGGGAGCGACGATCCTGTTCGTTAAGAATAAGGATGCTTCACACTAGATGTGTATTGATTACCGGGAGTTGAACAAATTAACAGTTAAGAACCGTTATCCTTTGCCAAGGATTGATGACTCATTTGATCAGCTGCAAGGGGTATCTTGGTTCTCCAAGATTGATCTGAGGTCCGAATATTATCAGATGAGGGTGCATGATGAGGATATCCAGAAAACAGTGTTCATGACACGTTATGGGCACTATGAGTTCGTGGTGATGCCTTTCGGGCTCACCAATGAGCCAGCAACATTCATGGATCTCATGAACAGATTATGTAGGCCGATGTTGGATCGATCGGTGATCGTGTTTATTGATGACATTCTAGTGTATTCTAGATCCCGGGAGCAGCATGAGGAGCACTTGAAAGAGGTTCTTGGGGTGTTGAGATTGGAGAGGCTTTATGCCAAATTCTCCAAGTGTGAGTTCTGGCTACAAGAGGTCCAGTTCCTATGGAATCTCGTTAATCAGAATGGGATATTGGTTGATCCAGCCAAGATTGAGGCAATGATGAGTTGGGAAGTGCCAAAGTCCGTTACCGAGATCAAGAGTTTTCTGGGGTTGGCCGGTTATTATCGGAGATTCATTCAGGATTTCTCTAAGATTGTAGTTCCACTCACTAGGTTGACCAAAAAGGGTGTTTCATTCTCATGGGGTCCGGAGCAGCAGACCTCGTTTGAGACTCTTCGCCAGAAGTTGTGTGAAGCCCCGGTGTTATCCCTTCTAGAGGGAGTTGACGCTTTTGTGGTTTACTGCGATGTATCGATATCTGGGTTAGGCGCAGTGCTTATGCAGAGGGGGCATGTGATAGTGTATGCATCGAGGCAATTGAAGCCTCATGAGGTAAGGTATCCCACTCATGATCTGGAGTTGGGATAGTAGTGTTCGCCCTTAAGATCTGGCGCCACTATCTGTATGGGGTTCGGTGTACCGTATTCACGGACCACAAGAGTTTGAAGTATTTGATGGATCAACCCAACTTGAACATGCGACAGAGGAGATGGTTGGATGTGGTAAAGGATTATGATTGTGAGATCTTGTATCACCCGGGCAAGGCGAATTTGGTGGTTGATGCCTTGAGTCGGAGGGCAGAGAGTGCCCCGATCCGAGGTATGTGTATGAGGATGACTGTGATGACTCCGGTGTTGGATGCCATCCGAGAGGCTCAAACCGAGGCAGTGAGGCCAGAGAACCATAAGAAAGAGCGGGTGATTGGGCAAGTATCTGAGTTTGTGACTGATAGCCGAGGGCTTATGACATTTCAGGTTCGTATTTGGGTTTCATTTATTGGTGGGGCACGTAGCATCTTGATGGAGGAGGCGCATCGATCGAGGTTCTCGATCCATCCCGAGGCTACCAAGATGTACTTGGATCTGAAAAAAGATTTATTGGTGGCCATGCATGAAGAGGGATGTAGCGTGGGTTGTAGAGAGGTGTTTAACCTGTTGTCAGGTTAAGGCTGAGCACCAGCGTCCACATGGTAAATTGCAGCCACTTGAGGTTCCCCAGTGGAAGTGGGAACATATCTCTATGGATTTCATCACCAAGTTACTCAGAACACCAAGGGGTGTCGATGCGATTTGGGTGATAGTGGATCAACTGACAAAGAGTGCCCACTTTCTTTCTATCAGTGAGAGCTCTTATGCGGAGAAGTTGGCAGAGATATATGTGAGGGAGATAGTGTCTCGGCATGGGGTACCGATTTTGATTGTGTCGGATCGGGATGTACGTTTTACTTCCAGGTTTTGGAATAAATTTCATAGGGAGTTGGGTACGAGATTGCATTTCAGCACTGCCTATCACCCTCAGACCGATGGTCAGAGTGAGCAGATTATTCAAACTCTTGAGGATATGCTTCGTGCATGTGTATTGGATTTTGGAGGGAGTTGAGACACGTACATGCCCTTGGCTGAGTTCTCCTATAACAACAGCCATCATTCGAGCATCGGTATGCCACCTTTTGAGTTATTATACGGAAGGAGGTGTCGGACTCCCATTTGCTGGGGAGAAGTAGGGAAATGGGTGATGGGTAACATAGAGATAGTACTTCAGACCACCGAGCAGATTCAACAGGTCAGATAGAGGTTGATGACAGCCCAGAGTCGTCAGAAGAGTTATGCGGATAGACGGCGGTCATAGCTCGAGTTTCAGGTGGGTGATTTCATTCTCCAGAAAGTCTCACCTTGGAAAGGTGTGATCCGATTCAAGAAGAGAGGCAAGTTGGGGCCTTGGTATATTGGTCATTTCAGGGTGACCGCCAGGGTGGCCAAGGTAGCATATCATTTCGAGCTACATGCGGAGTTGAGTCAGATTCATGATACCTTCCACGTGTCTCAGTTGAGGAAGTGTATCGTCGATGAGTTGGTAGTGGTTCCATTAGAAGACATTCAGGTGGATGCGAGCCTGAACTATGTTGAGAGGCCGATCGCGATTCGGGATAGGAGGATCAAAGTTTTGAGAATCAAGGAGGTGTCATTGGTTCAGGTCCAGTGGAAACATCATAAGGGGTCTGAGCTAACTTGGGAGCCGAAGTTAGAGATGCGAGAGCAGTATCCAGAGTTATTTGCTGAGCGAGACTTCGACGGCAAAGTCTGAATCTAGTGGGGGAAAATTGTAACACCCAGTTTTCCAAGTATATTAATTTATGTTGCAATTCTTTATTTATGTAGGCTGACTCGACGAGTTGGTGCTCAGACTCGTCGAGTCTGGTCGTGACTGGATGATGTGGTTAATGAGGGGACTCGACGAGTCAGGGGAGTGACTCGCCAAGTCAGATCTGATGAAACAAACCCTAATTTCTCGGGTTTGGGATCTATTTAAAGGCCCTTATGGCCTTCATTTGCGGCTACCAGTCCATAGAGAGAAACCCTAGAGTGCTTGAGCGTCTTGAGAAAGAAAGGAAACCATTCTTGAACTTTGTGGTGTTGTTTAGCACGAAGAAGGAGGTCCTAGCCCAAAGGAAGCAAAGGAGGTTGCTATTCTATGGATTTGAAGCTAAGATCATCGCATTTGAGGTATTAAATTCGGCTCATCTTCTGTTTTATGAAGTATATATAGATTTAGGGTTTCTTATGCCCTTTGTTAGGTTGATTTGATGTCCAATTGTCCCTTTCTGGTGATGAGGCTTTGGATCTGGATCCATAGAGATCCAGAGAGCCTTACTCATCAAGCTTTATAGAGAGCAATGGAGGTTTTGGCCTTTGGATGTGGTATTTGGGGCTAAATCATCATATATGGCCATATAGTTGTTGCATGTACATCGAGATAGAGACTTTACGTGATTATTGAGCTTGGGAAGGCTAGATCTAACGATTAGAGGAATAGATCTTACCTCAGAAGGTCGTTTGAGGTTGTGCATGAAACGAACTCGCCGAGTCCATGAGCAGACTCGACAAGTCGGAGCGGGTTGTCCCGTGATTCAGCTCAGTGGATGACTCGCCGAGTTGGGTGAGTGACTCGGTGAGTCAGAAGGGATTCAAAGGACTCGAGTTCACGTATGGACTCGACGAGTCTATGCAAGACTCGATGAGTCAGGTCAAAGGTTGACCGCTGACCAGGGTTGACTAGAGTTAACATAATAGAATTAGTCAAACTAAGTCAGGAAGGTATTAATAGAGATGTACTAATGATATAGGAAGCGATACATCGGGGAATCGAGCTCGATTGATTATCCAAGATCAATGAGGTGAGTCTTCTCACTATGCCATACCCGATGGGGTAACTAGATGGACCCGAAGGTCTTAAGTATATGATATTTATGTGATACATGTTATATATGTGATATGTTATGATATGAGTATGATGATATGGACCGGAAGGTCACCCGAGTATGGGCAGGAAGGTCAACAGAGTTATGGGATGGAAATCCCCTGAGACCCTTGGATCGGAAGATCCTATAGAGTTATGGCCTGGAAAGGCATATGTGTTGTATGTGGTATTTTGAGGAATTCACTAAGCATTTATGCTTATCGTTTGTGTGTGTAATGTGTTTCAGATACCAGTGATGATCGCGGGAAGGCGCCGACATGATTAGTACACACTTGCAGATGACATGTTTCTTTTTGAGATCTTGGGATATGGATTTTATATTATGTTTTATTTTTGGTGAAAATGTTGGATATATGATTTCGGGATGATTTGGAAATGAAATGTCTTATTAAAATTAAATGAAAAATTGTTTGAAATCTAACGGTGTTACAACCACATACCAACATAAAAATTGCTATGGGCCAAATCATATTCTTACATATATTTCTTGTCGAGTGCCAAATCCTAGTCTTCCATACAATTGTCAGGGGCCGAATCTTGGTCTTTCATATAACTACCCGGGGCCAGATCGTGGTATTTCATACAGGAGCAAGAGGCCAAACCCTGGTCTTTCATACACATATCACACAAATAATTCTTATCCTATAATACAAATAATGGGCCGACCATGGTGCCTTCAACCCATTGATACAATAAGAAAACTCACCTAAGTCTGCTGGAAACACAATACGCTTGGCTGCTGAACAAAAAAGTCTCATACTATCACAAACAAATAACCCTAATCAGCATTAGGTCATAATCCCAAAACATGGGCCTTAACCTTAAGCACAAACTCATAAGAATAGGTCCCAATTACCTTTCCCATAATGAGCCTAAACATTCTTGGCCCAAACAAAATAACGAACTCCAAGGCCCACAAAGGCCCAACTCACCACTTAAGTCCCATTAGCAGAATTCAAAGGCCCACTTACTCTAAACATCTAAAGGCCCAAAACCAACTAAGGCCAATGACCTAAAAGCCCAATAAAAGTCCAAAAGCACACTAGGAGCATACGTGCGGCGTAATCTCAGAACGCTCAGTGTATTGAGCTACTTAGCACCTTTTGCCATTTGGTGCTTAATCTATGCAGCCACTTAATATAACTTCCAGATCTTGACCCTTAAGAGGGTCCTAAGGCATAAATTTGGCAACTTGATGCCTTAACATGTCTTATGGGACTCCAACATCCATTTTTGTTCATCAAGGCCCACAAAAAGGGCCTACATTCATGCATTGCTCCATATCAACTACAAGATAACACTTTTATGCTTCTAACATCCCAAAGGGACTAAGATCTAGCATTTCTATCTTTTGGAGTTTCCCAAACTCCCAAAAGAGAACACATGGACCAAAAATGAGCTTATAAACAAACCCTAATTCTAACTATCAAAAGGATCAACAAGGTATGAGCTTTTTACCTTCAAAATCTTACTAAGATGATGTAGATCCAGGATCTTGAAGCTCAACCACGCCCAAAGCATGAACACCAAGTTCTTCTTCTTGCAAACACACCAAAAAGGCCACAAAAGTAATTTCCAAGCTCAAAAATCACTCTCAATGGCAAATTAGGGTTTTAAGGATAATAATAGTAGTGGAGGCTGATAAGAGTGAGGGTCCAAAGGTCATAAATGTGCTTAAATAGGGCTCATGCCCTAAAATTAAGGTTTTAAATTTTGGCTACATACACCCCACGTACGCTTCGTACGACCCACGTACGTGGCTCATAGTTCCGATTCAGCATGCCCATGTATGCTAAGCGTAAATAGACGTACGCCCAGCGTATGAGGCAACCTCATTTGCATATATATATATATATATATATATATATATATATATATACATATATATATATATATATATATATATATATATATATATATATTCCAAGGACTAAAATGAAAAATACTTGGATTCGAGAGTTACAAATCTCCCCGACTTGAATTAGACTTCGTCCTTGAAGTCTGTTACAGCAAACAAATCCAAGTACTGCTCCCTCATCTCGTCCTTTGGCTCTCACTTCCCTTCAAAGCCCTTTCAGTGCTGCCATTGCATCTTCACCAGATTTACTATTTTGTTACGTAGAGTTTTAGTCTTTCTGTCGAGAATTGCAATGGGCCTCTCTACATAATTTAGGTGCTCATCCCCCTGAATATCATCCAGTGATATCATGGACGACTCATAAGCTACATACTTCCGCAAATGAGACACGTGGAAGGTGTTATGGATCTGACTGACGTCCTGAGGAAGGTCCATTCGGTACACTACCTTGCCTACCCAGGAAGTAATCCTAAATGGACCGATAAATAACGAGGGGAAAATTGTCCCGCTTCCGAAACCGGATGACACCCTTCCAAAGTGAAACCCTTAGTAGTACCAAATCTCCTAATTGAAACTCAAGGTCTGGACAGCGTCGATCAACATAACTCGTCTGACGACTCTACGCAACTCGCAACATGTCGAGCACCTATTGAATCAACTCAGTAGTCTTAAGCACCACCTGAGTGCTTCCCATGAGCCGATGATCTAACTCCCCCCAACAAAATGGGGTCCTACACCTCCTTCCATACAACATCTCAAAAATAGGTCGATCAATACTAGTATGATAATTATTGTTGTAGGAGAACTCTGTCAGTGGAAGGTAAGTATCCCAACTTCATCTAAAATCCAATACGCAAGCCCAAAGCATATCCTTGAGTGTCTAGATCGTCCGCTCGCTTTGTACATTGGTCTGGGGCTGGTATGTTGTACTAAAATGCAAATGAGTACCCAAGTCCTCATGGAATTTCCTACAAAAGCTAGAGGTGAAACGAACATCAAGGTTCGAGACCACTGATACTGACACCTTGTGACTGGCTACCACCTCTCGAACATAGATATCAACTAACTTTTCTGCGGATATGCCCTCGATAATTTGGATAAGATGTGCAATCTTGGTCAACCTGTCTAAAATGAACCAGATAGAATCAACATCTCGCGTAGTCCTGGCCAAATTTCGTGATGAAATCCATAGTTATCTTCTTCCATTTCCACATAGGAATGGGTAACGGTTGCACTTTGTCGTGAGGTCTCTGATGTTCGGCTTTGACCTTTATACAAGTCAAACATCGTTCAAAAAACCACATAATTTCCCTCTTCATATAGGGCCACCAGTAACTCAACCTCAAATCTCAGTACATGCATCTTCGTGGCCCCCGGGTGGATAGGAAATTTTGATTTATGTGCCTCCTCTAAAATTGTTTGTCTCGCCCCACTTGAACCCAAACCCTACCACACTGTGTCAACAACCCCCGAATGTCTCTAACAAAAAAAGGACTTTTCCATCTAATCTGCCCAGCATTCCATTTTTCCCTTTTCAATCCTTCCACCTGAGCCTCCTTGATCAAATCCATCAAAGGTGAAGTGACAGTCATCCTCAAACAAATATCCCACATCGGTAAGCATACCTCCTTACGGCTTAAAGCATCAGCTACCACATTGTCCTTCCTGGGGTGTTATAGGATCTCGAAGTCATAATCTGTTACTACATCCAACCACCTCCACAACCACATATTCAAATTCGGCTGACCCATCAAATATTTCAAATTTTTATGATCAGTGTAGATAGTACACCGGACTCCGTACAAATAGTGCCTCCAGATCTTTAGGGAAAACACAACTACCCCCAATTCTAAATCACACGTGGGGTAATTCGCCTCATGAGGCTTCAGCTGCCTCAAGGCGTAAGCAATCACATGCCCTCTCTGCATAAGTACAACTCATAATCCTGAAATAGAAGCGTTGTTGTAAACCAGAAAATCATCTAATCCCTCAAGTAACGTGAGAATTATGGCCTCGCACAACCTTTGCCTCAGAGTCTCAAAGGCCAACTACTGATCTGGACCCCACTAAAAGTTCACATACTTTTTGGTCAACGGGTCAGAGGCACTGCAATCTTGGCGAGGTGCTGAATAAATCTACGATAATACCCCGCAAAACCGAAGAAACTATGAATCTTTGGTGCGTTTTCGGGAACCTCCAAAGCTTCACAACCTCGATCTTAGCTGGATCCACCAAGATTCAATCTTGGTTGATGAGGTGCTCTAAAAACTGCACCTCACGCAACCAAAACTCACATTTGGAGAATTTGGCATACAACCTCTCCCTCCTTAAGTTTCCAACACCTCTCGCAAATGTTGCTCATGTTGCTCCTTGGTCTTGGAGTAAAATCAGAATATCATAAATAAAGACAATCACCGATCAATCCAACATTAGCCTACAGACCCGATTCATGAGGTACATGAATGATGTTGGGGAATTAGTGAGCCCGAAAGGCATCACCACAAACTCGTAATGACCATAACAAGTTCTAAAGGTTGTCTTCTGCACATCTTCATTCCTGATCCTCATATGATGGTATCCTGACTAAAGATCAATCTTGGAAAAACCAAGATGCACCCTAAATCTGATCAAATAGATTGTCGATCCGCGAAAGTGGGTAACGGCTCTTCACTATTATCTTGTTCAGTTCTGAATAATTGATACACATCTTGTGCGACTCATCCTTTTTCTTCATAAAAAAGATCGGTGCTCCCCATGGGTAACTGCTAAGATGTATAAAACCCTTGCCTAGTAGCTCGTACAGCTGCGTAGACAACTCTTGCATCTTAGCCGGTGCTAGGCGATATGACGCATTGGCTATCGGAGCTAAACCATGCATAAATTCAATCCGGATATCAACCTGCCTCTCGGGAGGTACTCCCGACAACACCTCAGGAAAATCCTGCACAATAGGTACCCTGCTCAACCATGACATGTCCTCAACTTGTATATCTGAAACATAGTAAAAAAAACCCAGAACAACACTACTGTAAAAACCTCCTATCACTCATAGATGAAGGAGAGCTTGTCTAGGAAAATATCTCTCACTAGAAATTACTAGTTCTCCCCCACTTAAGGTTCGAACTCTTACCAACTGCCACTAGTAATCAATCACTTCCCCGTTGGGCCCCAACCAGTCCATCCTGATGATCACCTTCATGATCACCTTCAATCCCCTCAAGGGAATCGATACCAAATCAATAGGAAGCCTCTCACTTAACATGTCCAGAACACACCCTCAGAAAACCCTCGCAACACTCAGTGTACAATCTTCTGCAATCTCCATCTCCATAGTGGAATCCAAAGTCCCCGGAGCATCTCAAAACTTCTTGTTAAGTGCAAGAGATACAAAGGATCGGGTTGCCCCCGAATCAAACAGAACATGAGCAGAACCCTATTGACTAAAAAGGTCCCTAAGAAAGATCATAATAAACATAAGCATCATAAGAAAGCAATAAAAGATAGAGTTTAGTCACATACTAGTAACTACATCTGGCGATGCATAGGTCTCATCCGTGGTTAGTTGAACAGCCCTACTCTTCACCGCAGGGGCCTCCGAGTTGCCCTGGCATCCATAGGTAATCCTCAAGATGGCGGGTTCAGGCATCACCACAGCTCCCCTAGTCAATCACAGATAATCGGTCTTTTTATGGCCGATCTGATTGCAGCGGAAACAAATTATAGCCCTCTTGGGGAAATCCCTACTCACGTGACCCGCCTGGCCACAACTGAAACATTTGGAGCCCGCAGATCGACATGCTCCATTATGCAGCTTGCTGCACTTGGCACATCGGTCACGACCCTGCTGGCCTCTACTGTGAGTATCATAGGTCTTGGGCTTTTTGGCCTAACCCACTATTGTCTGCACCTGCTCTGGCTTTCGCTTCATTCGAAGCTCCATGTCAATTTCCCCCTCATGGGGCTTCTCAATCATATCATTCAAGTCTTCCTCATCTCCTTATCTGCAGCATACTGTGGAACAAATAATACCCTCTTCTTAAATTTGGCAGTTGTCTCGCAACAGTATCTGTATTCTGGTGAAGATCCTGAAACTCCCTCACGAGCTACTGCACCTCAATAGCCGGTGCAAACTCCTAATAAACCTCTGCACAAAATCCTCCCAAGTCATCATTGTAACAGTCGTCGTCCCGACTGCCCTGGTGACCTCTTCCCACCACTACCGCGCTCTGTCCCTCAGCAAGCAGGATATAAATCCCACCTTTTCTGCCTCAGGGCAAAAGCTCTTGTGCTAATCATTCTCCATTTTAGCGATCCAAAGATGACTAGCAATTGGGTCCTTAACCCCAAAGAACTTAGGAGCTCTGCACGCCTTGAACTCCTAGAACGAGGTAGTTCGATCCCTAATTTGACATGCGACAATCTCAGCTCGAAATGACCTGAGTCACTTCTTTATGATCTTCATAATCCCCTCCTTGATGGTACCTAAAATCACCAGGGTTGCGTCAAGGATGCCATGAGTAACCGCGGTTGCGATAAGCTCACGCGGCCTCTCGTTAATCGGCTCAGCGCCTGAACCCGAACCCGAACCCGAACCAGAGCTCGATCCTGAACATGAACCTCCTCATGTAGTGATCACCATCTTCAAACTGAAAATACAACATAGAAAACAATTGATAAGGAGGTTCAAGGGAATCCTCTTCACCGATCTCCTTAGAGTTTCCAAGTCTACACTCATCTCGAGTACAGGTCTTGTGCTTCTAGTAGTATAGGCCCAATACTACCTTCCACTCCTACTTGTACCTTCCTCAAGGTCATACCTTATTCCTCTAATTCACCATACCATACTTATGAACATAACCCATAAAGCACATCATACATATCCTAGACACTTCTAAGATTTCTCAACCCTTACAGAACCGAAAACCTCAATCGACGAAGCTTGTTGCCTTATGTATGCAACTTATACGCAAATAGGATTGCATAGACTGTCAAATAAAGTTTCTACCCTTAGTCCACAACCAAACAAGGAACATGAAATGAGGTATAATCCATCATTCTTGGGCCATTCACTCCTAATCATATATAACTTTGAAAGAATACACTTAACAAATAACAAATTCAACATCGATTCCAGGTAATACATGCCATCTAATTTTCCTAGACTATAAGGCATCACAAAATTAGGTAATTCTATCACATAATTCCTGAAGGTATCCTTAGCCTTACTCTAGCATGCCATTCACATATACGGCATACTAATCATAATGCACAAGCACGGGTAATTTCGAAAACACTTACTTGAGATCCACCGATCGCACGCATTCCACACTGCCTTTTTGCTTATGAAAACCTTTTTTAGAAAAATTCAATTCTTTTTCTTTCGAAAATATTATCATTTTCTCAGTTTGAGTTCTGACACACCCAAGAGTGTGCCTAAATCCCTCAAACCAAGGCTTAGATGCCAATTTGTAACAGCCCAAAACAGGATAAAAAATTTCATTTTTAAAACAAGTACTACAAGCATAAAAATTATTCCAAAACCATCACAATGTATTAATGTCACATCATCAAAGTATAATATCAAAAATACAGAAACAACAGGAGAGAATGTTGTGTCATCACGTCGGGCTCTTCCCCTTAGTACCAGAAATACCTGAAACCATAAACACAATCTGTAAGAAAACGCTTAGTAACCTTTCCTCAAAGTACCACATACCAATATTCAAATTTCTATGGGCCAAATCATAGTCTTACATATAATTCTTGCCGAGTGCCAAAGCCTAGTCTTCCATACAATTGCCAGAGGCTGAATCTTGGTCTTTCATATAACTACCAGGGGCCAGATCCTGGTATTTCATACAGGTGAAAGAGGCCAAACCCTGGTCTTTCATACACATATCACAAAAATAATTTGTATCCTATAATACAAATAATGGGCCGACCATGGTGCCTTCAACCCATTGATACAGTAAGAAAACTCACCTAAGTCAGCTAGAAACACAATACGCTCGGCTGCTAAACAAAAAATTCTCACACTATCACATACAAATAGCCCTAATCAGCATTAGGTCATAATCCCAAAACATGGGCCTAAACCTTAAGCCCAAACTCATAAGAATAGGTCCCAATTGCCTTTCCCATAATGAGCCTTACCATTCTTGGCCCAAACAAAATAACGGACTCCAAGGCCCACAATGGCCCAACTCACCACTTAAGGCCCATTAGCAGAATTCAAAGGCTCACTTACTCTAAACATGTCATGGCCCAAAACCAACTAAGCTTAATAACCCAAAATCCCAATAAAAGTCCAAAAGCGCACTGGGAGCATACGCGCGGCGTAATCTCGATACGCTCGGCATACTTGATCACCATGCAGTACGCGTTGCGTACATCTTGGTACACTCAGTGTAGTGAGCTACTCAGCACATTTTTCCATTTGGTGTTTAATCCATGCAACCACTTAATCTAACTTCCAGATCTTGACCCTTAAGTAGGTCCTAGGGCATAAAGTTAGCAACTTTATGCCTTAACATGTCTTATGGGACTCCAACATCCATTTTTGTTCATCAAGGCCCACAAAAAGGACCTAGCTAGATTCATGCATAGCTCCATATCAACAACCAAGATAACAATTTTATGCTTCTAACATGCCAAAGGGACTAAGATCTAGCATTTCTAGCTTCTGGAGTTCCCCAAACTTCCAAAAGAGAACACATGGACCAAAAATGAGCTTATAAACAAACCCTAATTCTAACTATCAAAAGGATCATCAAGGTATGAGCTTTTTACCTTCAAAATCTTACTAAGATGATGTAGATACAGGATCTTGAAGCTCAACCACGCCCAAAGCATGAGCACCAAGTTCTTCTTCTTGCAAACACACCAAAAAGGCCACCAAAGTTACTTCCAAGCTTAGAAATCAATCTCAATGGCAAATTAGAGTTTTAAGGATGATAATAGCAGTGGAGGCTGATAAGAGTGAGGATCCAAAGGTCATAAATGTGCTTAAATTGTGCTCATGCCCTAAAATTAAGGTTTTAACTTTTGGCTTCGTACACCCCCATTACGTTTCGTATGACCCACGTACGTGGCTCATAGTCCTGATTCCGCATGCCCATGTATGCTAAGCATAAATAGACATACGCCCAGCGTATGAAGCAACCTCATTCGCAAATATATATATATATATATATATATATATATATATATATATATATATATATATATATATATATATATTCCAAGGACTAAAATGAAAAATACTTGGATTCGAGTGTTACATATCTCCCCTACTTGAATTAGACTTCGTCCTTGAAGTCTGCTGCTGCAAACAAATCCGGGAAGTGCTCCTCATCTCATCCTCTAGCTCTCACTTCCCTTCAGAGCCCTTTCGGTGATGCCATTGCATCTTCACTCTATTTATTGTCTTGTTACATAGAGTTTTAGTCTTTCTGACGAGAATTGCAATGGGACTCTCTACATAATTCAGACGCTCATCCCCGTGAATATCATCCAGTGATATCACGGCCGACTCATAGGCTACACACTTTCGCAAATGAGACACGTGGAAGGTGTTATGGATCTGATTGAGCTCTTCAGGAAGGTCCAGTCAGTACGCTACCTTGACTACCCGGGAAGTAATCCTGAATGGATCGATAAATAGGGGGCCCAACTTGCCGCGCTTCCGAAACCGGATGACACCTTTCCAAGGTGACACCTTCAGTACTACCAAATCTCCTACTTGAAACTCAAGGTCTGGAGAGCATCGGTGAGCATCACTCTTTTCAAGACTCTGCACGACTCGCAGCCTATGATCTACCTCCCCCCAACTCAATAGTCTTAAGCACCACCTCAGTGCTTCCCATGAGCCGATGATCTACCTCCCCCCAACAAACCGGGTCCTACACCTCCGTCCATACAACATCTCAAAAGGAGGTCGATCTGTAACGCCTGTGTTTCCAGGCTTTCCATTTTTAGCAATGTAATGGTCTAGGTTAACCTTTGTAACCCGTTTTGAAATAATAAGATTGCATTATTCGAGTATTATGTGATTTGTGCTTAATTGCTTAATTATGTGGTTTGATTAATTAAGAATAAAAAATAAGTGTCAAAATTTAAGTGAAAAATAAACTTGATATCTTTAGATAATGTTGTAGTAGTTGAAACAAGGTTTCCGAAGATATAAAGAATGCCGAAATCCGAGTTATAACGAGGAAGTTATGACCTGTCGAAGTTTCGCGACAGAACCGGCAACGCTGACTAACGTAAAAAGTGAGATTTACGTTAGAGCGATATTTAGCCTTAGTGATCTAAACGAGAATCGAAGATCTCGTTGTTAGTATCAAAGCGATAAAAAGTTAGGCGAGAACGGACGTCAAAGGAAGAAGTTATGAACTTATAACGAAAATTTCTGTCCCGGCCTATTAAAAATAAATAATAAAAATAAATTTAAAATTAGCCGACGGAGTCTAAACAAAAGTTGTAGAGCGTAGTCTCACCTTTCCCTGGATATAAAGAACGTTGAAAACGGAGTTCGTATGAAGAAGATATGAATTTCCGAAGTTTATTAATTAATTTGTATTTATTTTTAATTGAAAATTCGGAAGCATTATCCGAAGACGAGTCACAGCTCTGATCCGAGGTACGCGCCGCGTACTCGAGTACGCCCCGCGTACAGCCAAAGTGTCGACACTTCGGATGACGCATGCAGTGATGCAATTCGGAGGTAGTATGCGCTGCGTACTGCTGTACGCCCCACGTACGAGGGGGTTCCAGCCTCCTATAAATAGGATGCGAGGGCAGCCGGCCAAATTGCTAATTTCCTCTTGTTTTTGTGCCGAAGCTTTGCGTCTTTGCCCCCGAAGCCATCCCAAAGCCCCGGTAATATTCCCGAGTCCCGAAGCGAGTCCCGAGATCCCGAAGATCCCGAGAAGTGCGGTTTCCGAGCCAAAGCTCTGCCCGCAAGAAGTTCGATTTTTGTAGAGATCTTCCAAATCTGCTGAGGATTACTACTTTTGCAAGTCGTAGTGTTGTCCGATCATCTTCTGATCAAGTGAGTGTATACTACCTTTCATAAACGCAATAATAATACAACTATGGTTTGAGTGTATTAAGTTTATCGTCGTTTATACGTGCGAAGGCGTTGTTACTTTCTCCTAACGTACAACTATAAAGTATTTTATACGAGATACGTGTTACACGTATATTTTGTTGTTCTGTGTGTGAACGTATATTCACTTTCTTCTATCTTATAGATATGATTATTTCTATATGAAATACGTGTTATCTGTGTGTGCCTCATCTGTTATATGGAAAATGTTTTGATCAAGCATGCTATACAGGTTTTGAAAATATGTATAAAAATGTATGTTTTTATCTACTAATACGTTGGGTAAAACATGGGTAGATAGTTGGTGTGTAATAAACAGATGAGAGGCCTCGTTGTTGTTTTGATCCAGTCATCTAGCGGAATTTAGATGACGACCACAGACTTTTCTAGACAGTCCAGTGGAACACTAGCAGCCTCATAACCTGTAGGTGTTAATGAACTTGGGTGTTCATTCGCTGTATTCCATCCCCCTCATGGTTGCCTTATTTGACTTATATTGCTGAGGAAACCTCGCAGCATGTGTTGTCACCCCGATGAAAATATTCTTAGATTAGGTCCCTTGTGTTAGTTATTTTAGGGACATAAACTGAGAATAACGGGAATGGGTAACTGGGTTATTGTTGGTTGATAACAATTAATTTAATTATTTATTGTGGGTTGAAAACCCTATATGCTCACCAGGCTCCCAAGCCTGACCCACTCAGTTTTATTTGTATTACAGGAAGTGGCGCAAGGGCGTAAGATGGATGAACCATCAAGTTGTTTTGTTTACAAGTCTGTATATGTAAATATTTGTTGAATGACTTGTAATGTTATCGTTTATGCTTATTGGTCTATATCGGAATATGACACCCCGAGTTTTGATTATAATGAAAAATACATTTCTTTTATGAAATGCTTCGGTAAACATTGTTTTATCATATTTTGTTTTTGGGAACAAATTCCGCAACTCTTTCAAATCAAAAGGATTTACTCTGAAAATATTTAAAAGCATAAATAAAAATCGGTCTTTTCTGGCCGAGATTTTGGGGATGTCACAGTTGGTATCAGGGCATTAGTTTAAGCGAACTAGGAATTTTTAGGATTTCTAGACTTAAACTTAGAATGCTAAGTGGAATTTTGAGATGTGTGTCTGTTATGTTTTAGACACAAGCACTAGTTTATTTTAGGGAAGTTGCCTAAAATGCTTTATGTGCTAAATGTTATATGTTGCCATATATGATATTATTTGTTCGAATCTATGGTCTGTTGCCGACCGGATCTAGAAACCTTATGTGTGTAGGATTCTAAGCGTACGTCTACGATATTAGAACTAGCATGTAAACGTTTCAGAGTGATAAGGATGATTTGAATATCTATCGTGAATAAGGATCTAATTTCACCTTATTCGGTGTGTAGATCAAAAATGGTGAGAACAAGAAGTGGAGTTGGAAATGCTGATGAAAACATGAATCAACCACCAGTGATTGAACAAAGACCTGTTGTAGCAGCAGCACCTGAGCCAATAACCATGGCTGGTGTGCAATTGATGATTCAGACGATGTCGGATCGTCAGATGGAGGAAACTAGACGGTTGCTTCAACAAAATCGTGAAGAACTGTCGATTCGTGTGGAAGAGCCTGAATTAAATGAAGGGCACTCGGAAGGTGGAAACTTCAGTGGATCTGTTGGTCAAGCCAACCCACCGATAGTTAGGCAGGATAACCGCGATGGAAGGAATGATGGAATGGGATGCAAGTACAAGGACTTTCTAACTTGCAAACCATCAACCTTCAATGGAAAGGAGGATCCGATTGGGGTTATGGATTGGATCTCCGAAATGGAGCTAGCCTTCATGACATGTGGCTGCAGAGGTAAGTTGCAAACTATCTATGTCATGCGTCAATTCCGAGGTGGAGCCGTTCGTTGGTGGAACACTTTAGGAAAGAACGTAAGCCCAAATGAGCCACTGCAATTGTCATGGGCAGAGTTCTTGGTGCAGTTTAAGCGCAAGTTCTGCTCGGCTCAAAATCTGTTGGAGTTGGAGAACAAGTTCCTGACATTGACTAAAGGCAGCATGTCAGTTAATGAATACACCAATAACTTCACCGATAAGATGGAGTTTGCCTTGCGTATCGTTCCAGACGAGCTGACGAAGGTGGATCGGTATGCAAAGGGACTTCCATGGGAGTACGAAGTGCCAGTACGTCAGGAACATACTTTAGAGGCAGCTATCTGGGCTGCCAAGTCTGTTGAGAACATGATCAAAGGGAGAACCACCAACAAGGTTGAGGTTGGTGAGAAGAGGAAGTTTGAGGGAACATCTGGTTCCGGTAAGAAAAGTAAATTTTCGAAATCTGATTCGAAAAGGCTTGGTGGGGGAAAAGGAGGGGAAGCAAAGTGGTGTGATAAGTGTAAGAAAAAGCACTTCGGGAAATGTAGCAAGGATGTAACTTGCTAAAAGTGTGGAAAGGTTGGACATTTTGCCAATGAATGTCCGAACAACAAAAGGATGTGTTTTGGTTGTAATGAAGAGGGGCACATTTTGAAAGACTGTCCGAAGAAGAAGGAGGCAGCTAAGCCCAACATTCCACCAAAGCCGAAGGCGAGAGCATCCCAGATGACACTGGAAGCTGCTAAGGATGAAGCTGGTGTCACTTCAGGTACCTTTCTCGTTAACAATTTGCCTGCCCAAATTTTATTTGATTCTGGAGCCAACTACTCCTTTATATCACATGAATTTGGTAGAAAACTAGCTTTGCCTGTTGATAGACTAGATAATGCTTTATTAGTCGAAGTTGCTAGTGGCAAGTTTGTACCTGTTAGCCATCGTATGAAAAACATCTTAATCGACTTGAATGGGAATAAGTTCCGCGAGGAATTATTGCCTATCGAATTTAATGGTTTCGACATCGTGTTGGGAATGGATTGGCTCAGCGCCAATGATGCCAAAATTTTATGCAAGAAGAAGATAGTTAAAGTAAACCCGCCTGGAAAAGATTCATTTATGGTGTATGGGGACAAACGCCGAGTGAATTCTGGAATCATTTCCCTAATGAAAGCCAGAAAGTGTTTGACCAAGGGATGTACATCATATTTAACATTCGTAATTGATGCTAAGAAGGAGAAGAAGGTGATGCAGAGTATTCCTGTGGTGTGTGATTATCCGGAAGTATTTCCTGAAGATCTTCCTGGATTACCACCTGATAGACAAGTAGAGTTCAGAATAGACTTGCTACCAGGAACCACGCCAATAGCAAAAGCACCTTATCGATTAGCACCAACGGAGATGAAGGAACTGATGATGCAACTTCAAGAGTTGTTGGACAAAGGTTTCATTAGACCTAGTTCATCGCCCTGGGGAGCTCCGGTGTTATTCGTGAAAAAGAAAGATGGAAGTATGAGAATGTGCATTGATTACAGAGAGGATAACAAGGCAACAATAAAGAATAGATATCCGTTGCCAAGGATTGATGACCTATTTGATCAACTGCAAGGTTTGAGCTATTTCTCGAAGATCGATCTTAGGTCAGGATATCATCAGCTGAAAGTAAGAGAGCAGGATATAGAGAAGACTGCGTTCAGAACTAGATATGGACACTATGAGTTCTTGGTTATGTCGTTTGGACTAACCAATGCTCCGGCAGCATTCATGGATTTAATGAATAGGGTTTGTAATCTGTTCCTTGATAAATCTGTGATAGTGTTCATAGACGACATTCTGATTTACTCAAAAAGCCAGGAGGAGCATGGCAGACACTTGCGAGAAGTGTTAGAAGTTATGAAGAAGGAGAAGTTGTATGCTAAGTTCTCCAAATGTGATTTTTGGATTCGTGAAGTCCAATTCTTGGGTCACGTGGTCAACCAAGAAGGGATAATGGTTGATCCAGCAAAGATTGAAGCTGTAATGAAGTGGGAACAACCGAAAAGTCCCACGGAGATCCGAAGCTTTTTAGGATTAGCCGGATATTACCGAAGGTTTATCCAAGGCTTTTCTTCGATTGCTACTCCATTGACAGCTTTGACCCACAAAGGAGCTACTTATGCTTGGAGTGAGAAGCATAAAGAAGCATTCGAGAAGCTAAAAAATAAGCTATGCGAGGCACCGATACTTTCTCTACCCGATGGAGTTGAAGACTTCGCCGTTTATAGCGATGCATCTGGGGTTGGATTGGGTTGTGTTTTGACCCAAAGAGAAAAGGTGATAGCATATGCGTCTCGACAGCTGAAGGAGCATGAAAAGAATTACCCGACTCATGATTTGGAGTTGGCAGCAGTAGTTTTCGCTCTGAAAATATGGAGGCATTACCTCTATGGCACGAAGTGCAAACTTTTCACTGATCATAAGAGTCTCCAATATCTCTTTAATCAGAAGGAATTGAATATGAGGCAACGACGCTGGCTGGAATTACTCAAGGACTACGACTGTGAGATACTTTACCATCCCGGTAAGGCTAATGTTGTTGCTGATGTTCTCAGTCGGAAAGTCAATCTTGAAAGGAAAAGGCCAAGAGTGTTGAGAATTGAAGTTGTCTCGACCATTGTGGAAAGTATAAAGAAAGCTCAAGAGGAAGCTTCTGAGAAAAATGACCGAAAGGAGGAACGTTTGGGTAAAACGTTGGTGTTTGGTACAAACGGTCATGGACTGAAGGTATTCCAAGATCGTATTTGGGTACCTAAGTCAGGAGGAATTAGAGATCTTCTGATGGAAGAAGCTCACAAGACCATGTATTCGATTCATCCCGGTAGCACTAAAATGTATAGGGACCTGAAACCCTACTACTGGTGGCCGACGATGAAGCTTGATGTTGCAAAGTATGTGGCCGAGTGTGTGACTTGTGCGAGAGTCAAGACACAACATCAGATACCGTATGGGAGTTTAGAACCTTTACCTGTGCCTATGAGTAAGTGGGAAGACATTGCTATGGATTTTGTCACTAAACTACCCAGAACAAAGAATGGTCACGACATGATTTGGGTGGTCGTTGATCGATTCACTAAAAGTGCGCATTTCATAGCAGCCAGGGAGAAATGGTCTATGGAAAAGCTTGCGAATTCTTATGTGAAGGAAATTGTGAGACTTCACGGTGTTCCGCTAAAAATTGTGTCGGATCGTGATAGTCGTTTCACCTCAAGGTTTTGGAAATGTCTACAAGAGGAAATGGGTACCAAGTTGTGTTTAAGTACAGCTTACCATCCGCAGACTGATGGTCAGAGTGAAAGAACGATACAAACACTTGAAGATATGCTGAGAGCATGTACCTTGGAATTCCTAGGTAATTGGGATGAACATTTACCTTTGGTAGAATTTTCATATAACAATAGTTTTCACTCGAGCATTAAGATGGCACCTTACCAAGCTTTGTATGGACAAAAGTGTCGTACGCCGTCTTGTTGGCTTGAGGCTGGGGAAAAGCAGTTTATGGGACCGGAGATGGTTCATCAAACTGCTGAAAAGTTGAAAATAATTAGGGAATGAATGTTAGCAGCTCAGGATCGTCAAAAGAGCTATGCTGACAAGAAGCAAAGACCGATGACTTTTGAAGTTGGGGATTCGGTTTTGCTTAAAGTCTCACCGTGGAAGGGACTTATAAGATTTGGTAAAAGGGGAAAGTTGAGTCCAAGGTTTATTGGTCCGTTTAAAGTTCTTCAGAGAATTGGGAACCAAGCTTACAAGCTCGAACTACCAGAAGAATTGAATGGAATTCACAACACTTTCCATGTGTGTTATTTGAGGAAGTTCACGGGAGAAGTTCCCGATATAATTCCAATTTCCGAGTTGAGAATCGATGAGAACAAAAGGTTGATTGAAGAACCAGAGGCAATTGTTGACCGAAAGACTAAGAAGTTGCGACACAAGATGGTCGAGTTAGTGCTTGTCCGATGGAAACACACGAATGGGCCGAATCTCACCTGGGAGACGGAGAGTGATATGAGGAGTCGCTATCCGCATTTGTTTGTTGATGTGTGATTCCGGGGACGGAATCATTCTAAGGTGGAGAGAATTGTAACGTCTGTGTTTCCAGGCTTGCCATTTTTAGCAATGTAATGGTCTAGGTTAACCTTTGTAACCCGTTTTGAAATAATAAGATTGCATTATTCGAGTATTATGTGATTTGTGCTTAATTGCTTAATTATGTGGTTTGATTAATTAAGAATAAAAAAATAAGCGTCAAAATTTAAGTGAAAAATAAACTTGATATCTTTAGATAATGTTGTAGTAGTTGAAACAAGGTTTCCGAAGATATAAAGAATATCGAAATCTGAGTTATAACGAGGAAGTTATGACCTGTCGAAGTTTCGCGACAGAACCGGCAACGCTGATTAACGTAAAAAGTGAGATTTACATTAGAGCGATATTTAGCCTTAGTGATCTAAACGAGAATCGAAGATCTCGTTGTTAGTATCAAAGCGATAAAAAGTTAGGCGAGAACGGACTTCAAACGAAGAAGTTATGAATTCATAACGAAAATTTCTGTCCCGGCCTATTAAAAATAAATAATAAAAATAAATCAAAATTAGCCGACGGATTCTAAACGAAAGTTGTAGAGCGTAGTCTCACCTTTCCGTGGATATAAAGAACCTCGAAAACGGAGTTCGTATGAAGAAGATATGAATTTCCGAAGTTTATTAATTAATTTGTATTTATTTTTAATTGAAAATTCGGAAGCATTATCCGAAGACGAGTCACAGCTCTGATCCGAGGTACGCCCCACGTACAGCCAAAGTGTCGACACTTCAGATGACGCATGCAGTGACGCAATTCGGAGGTAGTACGCGCTGCGGACTGCTGTACGCCCCGCGTACGAGGGGGTTCCAGCCTCCTATAAATAGGATGCGAGGGCAGCCGGCCAAATTGCTAATTTCCTCTCGTTTTTGTGCCGAAGCTCTACGTTTTTGCCCCCGAAGCCATCCCGAAGCCCCGGTAATATTCCCGAGTCCCGAGATCCCAAAGATCCCGAGAAGTGCGGTTTCCGAGCAGAAGCTCTGCCCGCAAGAAGTTCGATTTTCGTAGAGATCTTCCAGATCTGCTGAGGATTACTACTTTTGCAAGTCGTAGTGCTGTCCGATCATCTTCTGATCAAGTGAGTGTATACTACCTTTCATAAACGCAATAATAATACAACTATGGTTTGAGTGTATTAAGTTTATCGTCGTTTATACGTGCGAAGGCGTTGTTACTTTCTCCTAACGTATAACTATAAAATATTTTATACGAGATACGTGTTATGTGTATATTTTGTTGTTATGTGTGTGAACGTATATTCACTTTCTTCTATCTTACAGATATGATTATTTCTATATGAAATACGTGTTATGTGTGTGTGCCTCATCTGTTATATGGAAAATGTATTGATCAAGCATGCTATACAGGTTTTGAAAATATGTATAAAAATGTATGTTTTTATCTACTAATACGTTGGGTAAAACATGGGTAGATAGTTGGTGTGTAATAAACAGATGAGAGGCCTCGTTGTTGTTTTGATCCAGTCATCTAGCAGAATTTAGATGACGACCACGGACTTTTCTAGACAGTCCAGTGGAACACTAGCAGCCTCATAACCTGTAGGTGTTAATGAACTTGGGTGTTCATTCGCTATATTCCATCCCCCTCATGGTTGCCTTATTTGACTTATATTGCTGAGGAAACCCCGCAGCATGTGTTGTCACCCCGATGAAAATATTCTTAGATTAGGTCCCTTGTGTTAGTTATTTTAGGGACATAAAGTGAGAATAACGGGAATGGGTAACTGGGTTATTGTTGGTTCATAATAATTAATTTAATTATTTATTGTGGGTTGAAAACCCTATATGCTCACCAGGCTCCCAAGCCTGACCCACTCAGTTTTATTTGTATTACAGGAAGTGGCGCAAGGGCGTAAGATGGATGAACCATCAAGTTGTTTTGTTTACAAGTCTGTATATGTAAATATTTGTTGAATGATTTGTAATGTTATCGTTTATGCTTATTGGTCTATATCGGAACATGACACCCCGAGTTTTGATTATAATGAAAAATACATTTCTTTTATGAAATGCTTCGGTAAACATTGTTTTATCATGTTTTGTTTTTGGGAACAAATTCCGCAACTCTTTCAAATCAAAAGGATTTACTCTAAAAATATTTAAAAGCATAAATGAAAATCGGTCTTTTCTGGCTGAGATTTTGGGGATGTCACACGATCAATACTATCATGATAATTATTGTTAAAGTAGAAATCTGCCAATGGAAGGTAAGTATCCCAACTTCCTCTAAAATCCAATACGCATGCCCGAAGCATATCCTCGAGTGTCTAGATCATCCGCTCGCTTTGTTCGTCGATCTGGGGTGGTATGTTTACTAAAATGCAATTGAGTACCCATGGAACTTCCTACAAAACCTAGAGGTGAAACGAACATTACGGTTCGAGACCACTGATATCGACACCCGTGACTAGCTACCACCTCTCGAACATAGATATCAGCTAACTTTTCCACGGATATGCTCTCGCCAATTGGGATAAGATGTGCACTCTTGGTCAACCTGTCTACAATGACCCAGATAGAATCAACACATCGCGCCGTCCTGGGTAATTTCATGATGAAATCCATAGTTATCTCCTCCCACTTCCACATAGGAATGGGTAACAGTTTCACTTTGTCATGAGGTCTCTGATATTCGGCTCTGATCTTTCTACAAGTCAAACATCGGTCAACAAACCATGAAATTTCTCTCTTTATATAGGGACACCAGTAAATCAACCTCAAATCTTGATACATGTATCTTCATGGCCCCCAGGTGGATAGGGAATTTTGATTTATGTGCCTCCTCTAAAATTGTTTGTCTCGCCCCACACTGTCTCAACAACCCCCAAACGTCTCTAAAAAAAAAAGAATTTTCCCTCTAATCTGCCCAGCATTCCAATTTTCCTTTTTCAATCCTTCCACCTGAGCCTTATTGATCAAATCCATCAAAGGTGAAGTAACAATCATCCTCAAACAAATATCATGGACTAGTGAGCATACCGCCTTACAGCTTAAAGCATCAGCTACCATATTGTCCTTTCTAAGGTGGTATAAGATCTCGTAATCATAATCTTTACCATATCCAACCACCTCCATTACCACATATTCAAATTCGGATGATCCATCAAATATTTCAAATTTTTATGATCAGTGTAGATAGTACACCAGACTCCGTAAAACTAGATCCTCTAGATCTTGAGGGAAAACACCACTACCCCCAATTCTAAATCATAGATGGGGTAATTTTCCTTATGAGGCTTTGGCTGCCTCGAGGCGTAAGCAATCACATGCCCTCTCTGCATAAGAACAACTCAATATCCTGAAATACATGCATCGTAAGAAACCACAAAATCATCCAATCCCTCAAGTAACGTGAGAAGCATGGCCTTGCACAACCTCTTCCTCAGAGTCTCAAAGGCCAACTACTGATCTGGACCCCATTAAAAGGTCACATTCTTTTCGGTCAGACGGGTCAGAGGCACTGCAATCTTGGAGAGGTGTTAAATAAATCTCCGATAATACCCCGTAAAACCGAAGAATCTTCGAATCTCTGATGCATTTTCGGAACCTCCTAACGCATCACAACCACGGTATTGGTTGTATCCACCAAGATTCCATCTTGGTTGATGACGTGCCCTAAAAACTGCACCTCACGCAACCAAAACTCACATTTCGAGAATTTGGCATACAACCTCTCCCTCCTCAAGTCTCCAACACATTTGGAGAATTTACACCCGACTGTCTTACGGCTTGGTACATTATTAACCAAGTTCGAAACCTGATTGTCATACATGGACTGAATCTTGATGTCCATAGCCTCTTTCCATTTAGCAGACTCAGTGCCTGTCATGGCTTCCTTGTAGTTTTTAGGTTCATCTAATTTTATCAGTGTATTATCACTGATAAATGTATCACCTTTAGCTGTTATATGAAAACCATATAACATAGGTGGAACACGAACTCTACTGGAATGCCTCGGAGGTACAAGCTTGTCAATTGGTTCAACCGGAGTTTCCTCCTCGTGTTGAGTGCTAGTGTTTGATGTTCCTTCATTGCTTCACTCTTGAAGCTCTTCAAGCTCAATTTGTCTCCCATTATCCTCTTGGCATATGAGTTCTCTCTCTCTCTCTCGAAAGACCCCTCTCCTCACAACGAAGACAACATTGTTGGGTTTTGATGTTCCTTCATTGCTTCTAGTTCCCCAGTGGACTCGGCGAGTTCATCGGGCAGAATGCAGAAAACTCGATTTTTTCAACTTTAAAAACAACTAAGCATCAAATATAATAGAAAACAATCATAGGCTCTGATACCACTGTTGGGTTTTGAGCACTATAACACTTCCTAAGTGCATATGCAACCCTAAATCCTTTGGATCTATGTTTTCTCTAATTATACATGCATTTTCTTTTTCCAAAGCATTCACCCTAGCTAGCATACAATTGAAGCTATATAATAAAACATAGTTTGGATGCTTACCTCTTGAGTAAGGTAGAGTTCTTGACCTTTGGAAGCTTGAGCACCTCAAGTGTGATGCCTCTAATGGTTCACAAACACCAATATGAAAAAGGTTGCTCTAAGAGAATAAGTTACTTATCTCAAATGTAAGAGCAATCGATTTTGGTGTATGGAGGGTTCTATTTATAGTTGTGGCAAGTGCTAGGGTTACACTTTGTAAACCCTAATGATCCATGACTTTCCACATTCCTATGCTCCATGGGCTTAACCTTCATGGACTATCCATGGGTTATCTTATTGGTTTAGCCCATCTACATAATCATGGATCACTAGCCCATATTATAAGAATCATTGATTTACATAATCAATCCCTCCATATTTAATTAGTCTCTTTTGACCACAAAATTAATTCCAAGTTAATTCTTGAACAAAACTAATTAAATAACCATATTAATATAGTATACTTATAATATTTTAATAAACCATAAATAACATTATTCTCAAAAAAAAACCATCATATCAAATTGCACTGGTGAAGGCAAACCAAAAGGACCATGCTACTATCAGGTCAAGTACATACCAATTATAGTTATGGGCTTACACACCAACTCCAACATTAAGGACTCTAACTCCTGGAGATCATCACCATGATCAGCCTCCACCCTCCTAAAACGTTCCTTTGAAACCCTAGCCACCAGTTGTGAGTTTTGAAGATTTTAGAGAGTTTTTTGTGCTCTTCGAAGGAAGAAGGTGTTTGTAGAACCAAGTGGAAAGCTTCAAGGTGTGTAGATCTAGGATTTTCAAGACAACATCTATCTCTGGAAGGTATGAAGCTTTCATTTTGATGCTTGTGCATGTTAAATTTAATGTGGTTGTGAGCTTTTGCCCCTATAATCTTCGTCCTTCTAAGTATGGATTACTCCAGACCATTTGAATGCCTCCTTCTGATGTTTTTGAGATTATAGAGTCTTAAAAATGAGAGTTTGGGCACTCTTATCCATCCATGCATGATTTCTTGAGCAAAAGGTGATAGTATAGACTTAAGGTTTGTTTTTTGCTCTTCTTGGCCATGCAAAGTGTGACAACCATAAAAAATTTTGTTTTGAAAGCTCAGTCAGTTAACTCAACTCAGTGACAGACTCACTCCTGCTATCATTTAGCAAAATATAGATCATGTCTGATTGTTCTGAGCATAGTACACTTAAGGAATAAGTGTTGGGATTTATCTGCTAAAGCCACAGTACAAGATTGAAGCCCTTAACTCCAACATGTGGAGTTTACGGTTGTAAACATGGAGTTTATGGTTGTAAACTCAACCCTGGACGAAAACTCCTCTATATAATCTCATATCCTTCAACTTTTCTTCATTTTTTCACTTTAAAACTCAAGAAGTTCCAAATCCTCTCAACTATCATCTCGATCTTCATTCTAGATCTTCAAAAGTTGTAAGTATTCTTCCTTGATTTGTTATACATCTCATTATCTAGTATCAATCCATGATTACATCCATGAAATCATTCTATTTGCTAGATCTTCAAGTTTCACCAAGAACACACACTAGTGTTTTTGGCCAAAATCAACCATTTCAAGCCCCTATATCGTAAGTACTCTACCCTTAACATATTATCCAGTTACAACATCTGATTACAGCCTTGAAATCATCAAGAATAAAAGGAAAAAAGGAGTTTATGGCCAAGCCATCTCCTATGGCCGTAAACCCCTATAAGGGTGCCATTTTGGCCCTAAACCCCTACTAGATGCAAGGCTTGTGACCTAGAACCATTCATTGATGAGTATAGGACCTTAAATCACACTCATTTCATAATGTCCATGAGTTTACGATCGTAAGCTCATTGCTTGGCCATAAACTCCTCAAAAGCCTTCCTTATGATGGTCTTTATCCTCCTTGTGTAGAGCAATGGTCCTTCAAGCTTCTCTAACCTTCAAAAACCCTCTTATGCATGTTGACCATGATTTTACGGCTATAAACTCCCTTGGCCGTAAACTCATGATAATACCATTCCATACCCCTTAGTCCAATCACATGTGATTCAATACTTCATTCCAAGTTTTTCCTAGTCCCGTGAGGTGTTTCCTTCCTTTGGTTACCTCTAAACCCTATATTTATGTCAATATATGTCATTTAGGACTTGTTAAGTCTCGGGACTTCATTCATAGAGATTCTCATCCTTACACGCGTATTCATTTGATTCACCCACATCAGGTGAGTTCATACCCCGTAATAAATCTTTTAACTGATTTAAATGCCTTTAGGGGGGGGGGGGGGAATACAAGTTGAACACAATTGATAATTGTGTAATTGTTTGTCAAAACATCTTTCAAATGTTGCTTATGTCTTTAATAAGTGATCAAAACATTTCAAAAACTATTTTAAAGTTATGTTACTTTTTAATTTAACAAAACTCCATTTTTAAACTACAAGCATAACTTAGTAGTAAAATGAGTCTTTTCAATAATAGTTCAAGTAAAACACTAGTAAACTATAAAGGGCATAGTTTGGAGGTTCACTTCATACTAGATACAATACACGATAACATAAGAGAATATGCAATAAAGAGAAATAGGGAGGAAGATACAATACACGATAACATAAGAGAACACACAATATAGAGAAACAGGGAGAAAGATACAATACACGATAAAAAAAATGAACATACTAAGATGTTATAGCATGGAACAACTACAGGATCTAACTATACCAATAATAACTAACGCATTGTTGTAAATAAAAGGTGATAACTTATTGGATATACATGATCATATAACTTTAATGTGGATTACACGGCCTAGCAACTGGTTTGCTAAAGTCGTGTTTGGTTCTCAGAATCTTTTGACAGGGAGAGCGCATAGTATGGGAACTAGCCTTTACATTATAACCTTAATAAAACAAATATGTTTTAAGGTAATTAGTACGATCAATATGTCAATTTATAAGACAAATGATTACTTATATTTTCCCATCACTTTCATAAAGTGAAAGTTCCACTTGAAAGTTAATGCAAACTATTTTCGAGTCATGATAGCTATAAACTTGGGAAAACTTACATCTTTTCAAAACGACAAACAGCACAGTCAGGTCTAGTACATTTAGTAGAAAGGGACCATATTGCTAACCTTATGATTACTTAATGTATTCATCAAAGGATATATATATATATATATATATATATATATATATATATATATATATATCATTAGGATCCAACAAGTAATAGGATGTGTGCTGTCCGCTTCAGTTCCTGTTCCTTGTTTGGTTATGGGCTTGGAACGGATTCACACAATCTATTATCTACTCGATTATATATATATATATATATATATATATATATATATATATATATATATATATATATGTATATTCAATATACATTAAGTCATCATAAGGGTACCAGGTATGGGTCAAGTCATAGGACACAAAGTCAATGCACAGTTTTCTAGTACAAAACATACTTTTCCGAACAGAACTTTTGGTACACAAAACTAGAAACTTACCAGTAAAGGGTTTAATCCATTTTATTAAACTCATATAAACTTAAAGGGATTTAGGTGATTAACTCTATAATACCTTAGTTTATACATCACGGTTATATATCATTAATACCCAATAAGTAGTTGGATGTGTTCTTTACGCCTTACTTCCTGTTCCTTCTTTGGTTATAGGCTTAGGGCAGATTCACCCAATTAACTATCTATTTGATATTAGCTCATATATAGCCAGTATATACTAAGTAATTATAGAAGTAATCACTATGGTCACTATTTTATTATAAGAAATAAGGGTTTTCTTAAGGAATCTTTTCATCAAATTTAACGGAACCATTACAATTAACTCCATGAGTAACAAGTGAATACACCAGTGTTATATACCATGATGATCAAGCAAACAATGGGATGTGTGTTATCCGCTTTAGGGCAGATACGCATAATCGATTGTTTGTTTAATCTGAGTCTTATAGAACTTGTACGCATTTAGTACTCATAGAAAGGATTGTAGAGTCATTTTTACTTACCTTTTATTAAAGTACAAAATATAGGATTTTCTGGAGGAATAGGCGAACTTTTCAAAACATAACTTACAACTTACTACATTTTTCAACTACATTTTACAACAACTTTCTACAACTTGCTTACATCACTAAAATCTTATGAACTCACCAGCTTAATTGCTGATAAACTCTTTCAAATAACATGTATTCTCAGGAAACTAGTAGACGGGTACTCGCGCTGGGAATTCAGAAGACGAAGCAGTATAGCTCCAAGTCTTGTTTTGTTATTTGATTATGTATTCTATGTTTTGTAAACACACACATTGTAAACACTTTCTTTCTAATGAAATGGTTGTTCATTACTTTGCTTACTATGATACATGTCTTGTGATACTAAACATGACGTCCTCCGCCCCGAACGTTTCTGCCGTTGCGGTTTTGCGGTGTGACAGATTGGTATTAGATCATTGTTTATAGTGAACTAAGTATATCAACTGATAAAATATATACAACTATAAATACAATGGGGCTTAAGTGCTCTGGATAATAATATATTTTAAGAATATAACAATAAGTTATAAAAATATACCTACTTGCTTATACATGTAGACCAAGTATCACAAGAAGAACAGAACTAAAGTATTTAAAGGTTGAACGCTGTCGTCAAACCTGAACATTTATGTAATCATAGCTAATATCAATATAGCTTGATCAACTATATTGATTCGAGATGTGACCGACACGTGTTTGGGAGCTATGTGGTGTTGCAATAGTCTTAAAACTTACCTAAACACCAGTCAAGAGAATTCTAGGTCAAGTACATAACGTTAAAGTACTATAGGAGTATTTAGGCACTATATAAAAAACTTACATGATAACTTAAAAGACCCTTGCGGATAGATCTATAATCTTACAATGTATACCCCAAAGATTTTATATAATTAGATCTTATAGACTTAGAATTTGTGATCTACGCTTCACTACCCATTCCTTATTTGGTTGAGGTTTTGGAGTAGGATCATTTATTCGAAGGTCTATTTAATCTCAAATTATATACAACTTGTATACATTGTACAATTATAGCATGACTCTGTAAGGATCACCCCATAAAGTTACCTTTAATCTCATGGATTATTTAGACACTTCCATTCTCGCACGACAAACCTAGATAGATGTACAACTTCCTCATAGCGGTCAACCCGAGAGTCAAGGAGGAACAAGAGCAGGTTCATGAGAAGTTTTCAAATAAGGATCAACCGAAGTAACCAGAACGTCTTTTGTGTCACGCTAATAAATAATAATCTTGGTTAACTTAATGAGTTAGTGGAAACACTACTCACCCTATGTGTTAGGATTATTTGCTTTACATGCAACTGGTAATAGTTATTCAGGTAACATATATTCATTTGAGGATAGCCTTTCTCATTCATAAAGTTTATTCGGTATAAAATCTTTTATGAATCATTTCCAGAACCCTGTGGATGTCATGACCCGATTCATTCAGAACTAGGATAACCTTGTCTTTCAGCTTTCGGCTTATCTCCACCGCCATAGAATTATCTCATCCCATAAACCACACTCATTTCATAATGTCCATGAGTTTACGGCCGTAAGCTCCTTGCTTGGCCGTAAACTCCTCAAAAGCCTTCCTTATGATGGTCTATATCATCCTTGTGTAGAGCAATGGTCCCTCAAGCTTCCCAAACCTTCAAACACCCTCTTATGCATGTTGATCATGAGTTTGTGGCTGTAAACTCCCTTGGCTGTAAACTCATGATAGTGCCATTCCACACTCCTTAGTATGGACTTAAGGTTTGATTTTTGCTCTTCTTGGCCATGAAAAGTGTGACAACCTGAAATTTTTTTGTTTTGAAAGCTCAGTCAGTTAACTCAACTCAGTGACAGACTCACTCCTGCTATCATTTAGCACAATATAGAGCTTTTTTTAGTGTTCTGAGCATAGTACACTTAAGGAATAAGTGTTAGGATTTATCTGCTAAAGCCACAGTACAAGATTCAAGCCCTTAACTCCAACATGTGAAGTTTACGGTTGTAAACATGGAGTTTATGGCCGTAAACTCAACCCTGTCCGAAAAATCCTCTATATAATCTCATATCCTTCAACTTTTCTTCATTTTTTCACTTTCAAACTCAAGAACTTCCAAATCCTCTCAACTATCATCCCGATCTTCATTCTAGATCTTCAAAAGTTGTAAGTATTCTTTCTTGATTTGTTGATACATCTCATTATCTAGTATCAATCCATGATTCCATCCATGAAATCATTCTATTTGCTAGATCTTCAAGTTTCACCAAGAACACACACTAGTTTTTTTGGCCAAAATCAACCATTTCAAGCCCCTAGATCGTAAGTACTCTACCCTTAACTTATTATCTAGTTACAACATCTGATTACAGCCTTGAAATCATCAAGAATAAAAGGAAAAAAGGAGTTTACGGCCAAGCCATCTCATATGGCTGTAAACCCCTACTAGATGCAAGGCTTGTGACCTAGAACCATTCATTGATGAGTATAGAACCTTAAACCACACTCATTTCATAATGTCCATGAGTTTACAGTTGTAATCTCCTTGCTTGGACGTAAACTCCTCAAAAGCCTTCCTTATGATGGTCTTTATCATCCTTGTGTAGAGCAATGGTCCCTCAAGCTTCCCTAACCTCCAACACCCTCTTATGCATGTTGACCATGCGTTTACGGCTGTAAACTCCCTTGGCCATAAGCCCATGGCCGTAAACTCATGATAGTGCCATTCCACATTCCTTAGCCCAATCACATGTGATTCAACACTTCATTCCAAGTGTTTCCTAGTCCCGTGAGGTGTTTCCTTTCCTTTGGTTACCTCTAAACCCTATATTTATATCAATATATGTCATTTAGGACTTTTTAAGTCTCAGGACTTCATTCGTGGAGCTTCTCATCCTTATACGCATATTCATTTGATTCACCCACATCAGATGAGTTCATACCCCGTAATGAATCTTTTAACTGTTTTAAATACTTTTAGGGGGGGGGGGAATACAAGTTGAACACAATTGATAATTGTGTAATTGTTTGTTAAAACATCTTTCAAAGGTTGCGTATGTCTTTAATAAGCCATCAAAACATTTCAAAAACTCTTTTAAAGTTATGTTACTTTTTAATTTAACAAAACTCCGTTATTAAACTACAAGCATAACTTAGTAGTAAAATGAGTCTTTTTAATAATAGTTCAAGTAAAACAATAGTAAACTATAAGGGGTATAGTTTAGAGGCTCACTTCATACTAGATACAATACACGATAACATAAGAGAGCACACAGTAAAGAGAAATAGGGAGGAAGATACAATACACGATAACATAAGAGTAAAGAGAAATAAGGAGGAAGATACAATACACGATAACATAAGAGAACACACAATAAAGAGAAACATGGAGATAGATACAATACACGATAACAAAATGAACATACTAAGATGCTATATCATGGAACAACTACAGGATCTAACTATACCAATAATCACTAACGCATTGTTCTAAACCAAAGGTGATAACTTATTGGGTATACATGATCATATAACTTTAATGTGGATTACACAGCTTAGCAACTGGTTTGCTGAAGTTGTGTTTAGTTCCCAGAATCTTTTGACAGGGAGAGCGTATAATATGGGAACTAGCCTTCACATTATGACCTTAATAAAACAAATATGTTTTAAGGTAAGAAAACTGAGTACTTATATTTTCCCATCACTTTCAGAAAGTGACAGTTCCACTTGAAAGTTAATGCTAACTATTTTCAAGTCAAGATAGTTATAAACTAGGGAAAACTTATATCTTCTCAAAACAACAAACAGCACAGTCAGCTCTAGTACATTTAGTAGAAAGGGATAATATTGCTAACCTTATGATTCCTTAATGTATACATCAAAGGATATATATATATATATATATATATATATATATATATATATATATATATATAGAATCTAACAAGTAATAGGATGTGTGCTCTCCGCTTCACGTCCTGTTCCTTGTTTGGTTGTGGGTTTGGAACAGATTCACATAGTCTATTATATCAATAGGATCCAACAAGTAATAGGATGTAGTGATAAATGAAAAAACTAAATTGTAATCTCAATTAAACTAAAATATTTCTTAAAAATATTTTTATAATCATTAAAAGTTTCCAAATAAGTATCTTAAAATAACTTACAATAACAATAGTTAAAAATAAGTTTATATAAATGATAATAATGTTACCTTTAAAATCAAAAAATATTGTTTGATGTTTTAAAAAATTATAATGATAGAAATTAAAACATTAAACAAATAAATTTTAAAAAGTTAATTAACAATAACAACAACTATAAATAACCTTAAACCATATATTATATTTAATTTTATTCATGTGTAACTCGCGGGTAGAAGTCATTCAAACGATTGATATTATGAAGTTATAATAGATGTATATATTATCATATAATTCAAAATAATCAATATATTATATCAATTCAGTATATGAATTATTATATCAAATTTTACAACAATGTTATTGTTATATTAAAAAAAACACACATATATTTATAAAGATTTCAACTATATGGGTTCCTTTCACCACATTCATTTGAAACTCCCATGGATTTTTCCTTTCACCACATTCATTTGAAACTCCCATGACATCTTAATTTCCTTCTAATAATAATTAGAAGTTGGTTAATAAGGTTAAATAAATATCAAACCTAAAGTGTAATCATATATAAACTAAATTTCAATATTAAAATAATATCTTTACTTCTACTTATAAAGTTAAGTTTTTTAATTTTTAACATATTATACTTAATTTATTAGTTTTAATATGTTGTTGGATATAAACCATTAGCATTTTAAAGATACAATTTTGAAATAATTTGTATAAAATACTTAAGTTATTAATTTAAATATAACATTATATGGTCAACTTAAATATAAATTTTAGTTTAACTTAAACAATCCAAAAAGTATTTTGTAAATAATAAAAAGTGATAAATTGTAGAGTCATTGTAATAATGATTATAAGTTGGTTAATAAGGTTAAATAAATATCAAACTTAAAGTGTAAGCATAAATAAACTAAATTTCAATTTTAAAATAATATATTTACTTCTATTTATAAAGTTATGTATTTAACTTTTAAAACTGTATTTAATTTATTAGATTTAAAATATTGTTGTATGTAAATCATTATCTGTTTAAAGCTACAACTTTTAAACAGTTTTGACAAAATACTAAAATTGTTAATTTAAATATAATATTACATTACACTGTCAACTTAAATATAAAGTTCAGTTCCACTTAAAAAGCAAAATATATTTTGTAAATAGTTAGTGATAAATTGTAGTGATAAATATAAAATTAAATTGTAATCTCAATTTAAACAAAAATATTTCCTAAATATATTTTTATAAACGCTAAAGCAGCTCTTGGTTGCTTGTTTTTGCTCCAACTGAGGATCACGAGGGGGAGGAGGGAAGGAGCGATGAAACATCGGTACAGGTGGGGAGGCTCGTGGGTTAGTCGAATGCTCACAGGTCGTTTACTTATTCTTCTTCTTCTTCTTCATTTTTTTGATAAAAATTGATAGGGTTAAGCAGGTGTTTGGGATTGATTCTTGACATAAATTTATGAACGAAAATGATTTTTGGGGTTAATGTTTTACAATGGATCCATGGGTGTTTGCTTGTTTTTTTTATAAATATCGATGGGTTTAAATCAATAGCTTTAGGTTGGTGTTTCGTTTTGCTTGATAGAAATCAATGGGTTTAAATCAAATTTTGGTGTTTGGGAATGTATGAAGTTTGAAGAACATCATCCGAGTTTCCAAGAAACAATAGAGGGAAGAGTGAATCTTGGAAGTCTGGAACCCTTGATCGAGAGAGTGAGAGAGAGAGAGAGAGAATTATTTTCTTTTTTAATTTTATATTAATTAAGAAAATATTTGAATAAATATTAAAACTGAAAAAAAAAAAAAACAAAAAAAGAAGGGTAAAATTGTCATTACAAAAATTATTAAAGTAAATTGGACCAAACTCGCAAGAAAATGAAAACTTTGGACTTGTGGTGCTAGTCCAAAACTTTTTGGATAAAAGTGGCAATTTTCAGCATACCATAGTGACCATTTGTGCAGTTTTATCTTATTAATATGTATAAGAAAAACCTTTTTACCAATTAATAACCTCAACCGGTGTACTTGATATTAAATATAGATCATTTTTAACTTTTGATAATTATAATTTAGAAAAATATTTTGATAATTATAAGATGTAAAAAGATATTATAAGATGTAAAAAATATTATAATTTTGAAAAATATTAAATATAAGATCATTTTTAACTTTTGATAATTATAAGATGTAAAAAAATGTTTGATCTAGTTCTTACAAATTTGAAAAATCTTATATTACTTTATTAATGAAACAAATTCACAATTTACTAATATGTATAAAAAATGTTTTTACCAATTAAGAACCTCAACTGATGTAGTTGATATTAAATATAGATCATTTTTAACTTTTGATAATTATAATTTAGAAAAATTAATTTATCATCGCAATATTCGAATTTTAGTTTATATACATATATATGATATGCTTTTTTTTATATAAATTTATACATTTCAAAAACTTTCAATTATTTTAATGAGTTATTTCCAACTACCAACTATCAATTTTCAATATCCTACTACTAACTACCAAACTACCAACTTCCAACTTTTGATTATTTTTGGCATATGCGTTCTATATATAAAATAATTGTTTCACTATACAAAGACATCTCTATTGCTAAATAAATAATTATTGTATGTTATAACTCATAAAAATCCTATTTTATTAATTGTAACCTCCCGATATGTGGTCATTTTTGGATTTATAATATCATCAAGTTTAATAAATAAGTTTGTTGGTAGGGAATGAATTGGAAGTTGGGGTAAAAAGAGAGTGGGTCCAAGCTTTTGCCACATGAAGAGAAAAGGCCTATCCGACGTGTCAAAGCCGGAAGAGCTGGTGGTATGATGGTGGGGTCCAGTGTTTCTTTTCCTTTTCATCAATCCATCTTTTGGTGCTTTTCCCCTTTTATGAGTTTTATGTTTTTTCGTATTCCTAACCGCATCACCACTGTATGTATTTTCACACACAAACACATAAAACACATATACATACACACAAACACATATAGCATAAAAATTGCTAATATTCTTCCATTTGCCTCCACATGATAGCTTTAGATGGACTTGATGTAGATTGCGTAGATTCAAGTTATCCAAATTTAATTTTTCACATTGAAGATCATAAACAAGAACAATTATGGAAATCGGGGATAATAATAGTAATTGTTGGTGCAACAAATCACTTATAGCATTCATAATGTATGGCTGAATGAAATTATTCAATATGTTGAAATACCCAACGGATTTAAAATTTGAAGGTCAAGTCATGGATTTGTATTTAGAGTTCACTTCAACCAAAAAAAAAAACTCACTTTCTTCATTATATATTTTGAAAATATGTGATATTGAAATCTGTAGAGTCAAATAGTTTATATAAATTTATAAAAATTATAATAAAATAATAAAATAATAAAACGATATACGGAAAATAGAATGTTGATATTTCAAAAACATAACAGAATAATTTAAACTTAACAGAAATTAATAAAGTTCAATGTATAATAAATAACTTTTTGTATAAATATAACTAAATTGTTAATTGGATTTCTTTTGTATTAATTAAACAAAGCTATTTATTAGATTTCTATATTTGTTATTGAGTGATTCGAGTTTTGTTCCATATGGTTTAGTCTAATTTTAAAAAATCTGATAAGATGCATCTAGACGGTTTTAAAAAATTACATTGCACATTGCTGATTCACCAAAAAAAAAGATTACATATTTCAAATAAATAAACTAAATTTCTTTTAATAAAAAAGAAATTCAATTTTTTTTATAAAAGTTTCAACGAATTCCTATAGAAATGAGCGACTTTTCTGTTTCCAAAGTTAAAAAAAATAGATGTCTTTCTGTATTTTTATTTTTACGTTTTTAAATTAATTGTGAGTTTTCATGAATATTGGAGTTCTCAAAAGGTTATATATATATATATATATATATATATATATATATATATATATATATATATATATATATATATATATATAACATTAGACATGACTTTGTGAAAATATAAAGCCTCAAGATTTTCTGAGTTGTGACGTGTCATGTCGTTTGTAATTAATAATTATGTATATATTTTATTATTCATTTTTTATACATATATGACTTATAACGATATTATGTTAACTCATTGTTTCAACTACAAGCATTGGAGTCATACGAGCTTTTTAGAACCTATATATATATATATATATATATATATATATATATATATATATATATATATATATATATATATATATATATATATATAGTTGTGCGTGTGTGTATAACTCGTAAACAAACAAAAATTCTAAAAAGAATGAACTCGAAAACATTGACACTTAGTTTCGAGTTATACGAATTCTATTTAGCATGTGCATAACTTGTCACTCGTTTCGAATTTCAGTTGGCTTATATATTAATGATATTAAAATAAATAAGTTTATTCGTAATCTATGTTAATCATATTCACACTTAACAAACAATTTTATATTTTTTTTTACAAAAAGTATTTATAAACAGCTTTACAAAAATAATAACAAACAAAACCTAAAAAAATATTAAAAATATATTCAAACAAAACGCTAAAAAAAAAATCATTCAAACAAAACATCAATATATATATATATATATATAT